>NC_089731.1:17879636-18191809 GCF_035083965.1 Branchiostoma lanceolatum
ACAAACAAAAAACTAATAACCTGCTTGCTTATACATTGCACATCAGTATAGTTTTTGAGTTTATACTCTAAAACATTTCATTTGACGGACACAGTATTTGTTCCATATACGAAGTAGGCCATTTTTAAACCCCCATGGATATACAGAGGTAGATCGCAAATCAAATAGGTTATATCTATGACAGACGTATCACATAATTACAGTTGATAGGTCAACAGGCATTTAACTTTAAGCCGTATTCATCAGTTCACTGTAATGTATTGACCTATGCATGAAAAAGTTGGTTTGTCCAACATAGTGATAGTTCTTACTGTTGTAAGAAGCTTAGCAGCGCACCTGACCATCCTCTGGCCACACATAAGGGGGCAGCTCACATGCTTCTCCTGACAAAGGTAGCGCATGTGGAAATCAAAGGAAGAACACGTTCCACCATGAGATCTTTACATAGGGCTACGGGCATTCCACTTCAGGCAGGACCCCGAACAGTCTGTTGAATCTCTGTCGGAACTCCACCTCCATGGTGTCCTGACATCGTCGGAAGTCTTGACTAAATATAAATGGTACTCGTGTGTAGCCCAGCTTCTTGGAGCAGGAGATCCCGGTATAGTTGGTCCAGTACAGTAACGAAGAGACTAGAAAACTGAAACAATAGCACGAAACATTACACTACACGAGGTACGGAAAATTCCGTTATGCAGTTTCTGTCAACTTGTATAAAACCTTTCAATTCAAATAACTGTCAATTCAGTTGTGTTCACACTCGTTTTTAATTGGGGTTTAACATAAACAAAGAAGGAAGACAAGACAAACAAGTACTTATACAACTATTCTTTTTCACTTTTCAACGTATCTTACACTCCGACAAAAGGAAGGACGATAGAAAATGGATGTGCCAAGCTACCCACGACAGGTTTAATACGTCCACGAGCTCCCACCAACCCACTCCTGCCAACTTGACACATCAAAATACATAAAAGACAGACAGTTTAAAATGTTTGTTGATACGGAAGTCTGACATGACCCACCTCCTCAGGAAACCTTCCACCCACGCACATGTCAGCAACACTTCCCTGCAAAACCACATGGCATGGTCCGCAGTTTCATATGCTTGGCAGTTGTTTCTTGGACAAGATCCCGAACGAATAAACCCCCACTTCGAGCAGAGCAGGGCATTGGTCTTCAGGGCGTGGTGTGCGACCAACCATGCCGTGTCATTCAGTCTGTTTTCTAAGAGAGGGTGTTGGACTGCTTCGGAGGTTAGAGGCCAAGGAACAGATCGCATGTGCAGACACTTGGGACATGAACATCTTTCGTCTAAAGATTGTTGTACAGAGATCGCGTAGTACACCCGAGGTCCCAGTGCTTAGTGGGAGATGCTTCTACGAGTTCTGCTACAAGAGTCTGGAGCGCTTTATAGTGGGAAGGGGCATTCGGAGAGTGGGGCATGTTATTTGACCTGAGGTCGATGGATCAAATCGTCTGATGAAAATACCTAGCCAGCATCTAGCCAGCTGTACCCAAAGCAGTTCCCCTTGCGATAGGATGTCGGAGAAGGGGCGACAGTACAGGCATTTTGCCTTCTTTGCTATGTGGATAAGCCCCCAGCCTCCCTTCTCCGGAGGGAGGTAGATGGTATTTTGACTGACCATTTCACGACGGTTGTCCCAAACGAAGTTAAACAGGGCAGTGTTGATGCCTTTGATGACGGAGTCGGGAGGGATGAACACCGACGCACCACAGTTTGGAACCGGCCAGAGCATTAGCCACCGTGACCTTGTCAGTGAAGGAAAGGGATCTAGCTCCCCACAGCTGCAGGGTCCCAACGAATTTGCGTTTGCCTTCTTTCCAGTTAGTAAGGGGCATATCGATGTTGCCAAAGGCCCCACCAAGCAAGCGGATAGACCCTGATGTCCATAACAGGACTATCGGACCTATTCCTCCATTTGCCAAGCCATAACCCTTCACACTTGTCTAGGTTTAGCTTTGAGCCAGAGCCTCTGCTATATAGCTCCGCTAGCTCAAAGAGTCTGACTATGGATTTGTCTGAAGTGGGGAAGGCCGAGTTATCATCTGCGTACAGGGACATTTTTGCTTCATAGCCACCCGGCAGTTTGAATCCATGTACCTCTGTGTCTTTACGCACTGTCGCCGCAAGCGTCAAGGCAAAGGCCTTCGACAGAGAGTCATTCACCAGCACAGAACTGGTAATGTTTCGGTAGAGAATGGAGACCCACTTCCTAATGGAGGGGCCGAACCCCATCTTTGTGAGAGTCTTTTGTAGGAATGAGATGTTAACGCGATCAAAGACTTTCACCTGATCTAGTGAGACAATTTCACAATCTATGTTGTTAGTGTTAGCATAGACGACAATGCCTCGGATTAGACGAAGGTTGCACTAGATCGATCTACCTGGGACGCCGCAGGTCTGGTCCGAGTGCAACACCGACGCTGCTTCTGACTGAAGGCGGTTGTTGAGAGCCTTAGTCAGTAGCTTGTAGTCGGTGATGAGAAGGGAGATAGGTCTTCTATTCTTGGGGTCTAGTTCGTCTCCCTCCTTTGGTAGCAATGTCACTGCATCATATTTTTGGCTAGGGGAGAGTTCCCCGTCCTCGAAGACCTCGTTAAACACACTCAGGAGGTCAAGGTTGTGTAGAACTCTTTGGGGAGTCCATCGCTTCCTGGGTATTTGTTCTTCTCCATGCTACGAACAGAGTTGAGCAACTCATCGGGGTGAGGGGGGTTTCCAGTAGCTGGGCCTCCTCAGGATCCACAATGTTTTTGAGGTTGTTACATAACTGATCGGAAGCAACCGGATCCACTGGCTCTTCCGCATGCAGTTTTTCATAAAATTGTCTAAACACCTCTGAGATCTCGCCGTCCTCATGGACGACTTGCCCAGCCGAGTCTCGCACGGCTGAAATTCTCTTCTTTCTGTCAGTAGAAGCAGCCTGCTTTAAAGAGAAGGATGTACACTTCTCTCCTTCCTCAAAATGTTTGAAACGGCACCCTTGCATCACCACTGACTAAAGGTCGCAGAATTAACACAGATTTTATCCGCAACCCACACTTGATCAGGTCTCCTTATTGGATGAGTGGCCTGCGTCAGGAGGAATTCTCTAGAGATCTCCTCCTCCACACTTCCTGCAATACTTCCATGACCGCCATTACATCCATGGGCGACCTATCTTAATTCGTAATAGTGTACGTTTCGTTTTTGGGGCTTAGTCTTGCTTTTCCAAGCTCCGTACATCTTAGGTGACGCGGACGAAACACTGGCTCCATCTCGAAGACGAAATAAATGGAGAAAAATTCTGAAATCAAAGAAGTACGGCTAAAATTCTTAGAGACCTGATAAAAAAGTAGCCTGTGAGAGAAATCCACCTGTAAACTGTGCTATGTGGTGTAGGAATTTGTTGGCTTTCAGACAGTATGAGTTGGATTGTGAAGTTTTTCCAGATTGACAAGAGAGATACTCGTTTTGAGCTGAATTGGGACTACACACGAACGGAACACTGCTAGTCAATTCGAATCAATTCACCCCAATCCTCCGCAAAAAGATGGATTGGATGAATGTGAATCCCGAATCGGACTCCGCATTCAGGAAAATCGATTTGAATCAGTCTTGATGTGAAGTGATTCGCATAGATTTTGCCGAGTAGGAACACGCCAACACGACAGCCGGGCGCAGTCGGCTTTCGGATAAATTTTGGATCCGCCCACCCGCTTTCGCCGATATTTCGGTATATATACGGTATATATTTTTATATTAAAAATTCTGCTTTCGCTGATATTCCGATATATATATATATACATAATACAAACACTCCCTCTGAGGCCTACAGCATATATGGTTCGACGTATACAATGTATGGGCGCGTTTCCCAAAGAGTAGGGAGGACGCTGTTGTAGTATTTCGGGATCGAACAGCCCGGAACGCCGTTGATAGCCAAAAGTCTGGACAGACAGCCCTTCCAGAGGCCGTGCACGTTCGTCGCCGAATAAAATGGTCAAGTCTAGAAACGAAGAAGTGGCCAGTAATTGCGATCCGTGTAGTAGGGTGATCCATTACAATAAAAGTGGAGCAGCTCACCTGGGCTGAAATCCTTGGGCTGAAATCCAATGTCCGCCGTTGTCTTGTCCGTTGGCTAGGAGTCCGCCGTTGTCTAGTCTGTTCAGCGGGGCCGTAGAGGGCCGGATGGACGAAGCGCCGTGATTGGGAAAGGTCCGATTGGCGGGGCGTGGATAGACGTTGCAGGCAACCGCAAACGGATAAGGAAGTCTGAATCAGTTCGACCAGCTATTAGAAACGAATGTATGGAGAAACTTTGGAGCAAAAGTTGGTGCCAAGAGTTCTGATACAAACTTCAGAGCAAAAGGCAGTGTGCTTTCGCCGCGAGATGTGCGCTAAGACTAACTTGGATGTAGGTCTGGGGCAAGAAAGTGGTACCTAAGGCCTAGTAAAGGCTGTTGTCACAACTGCAACGCTGTATATAACTCAAGAAAGTGGTACATGTACCTATGGCCGAGTAAAGGTTGTTGTCACAACTTCAACGCTGTATATACAACTCAAGAAAGGGGTACATGTACCTAAGGCCGAGTAAAGGCTGTTGTCACAACTGTAATGCCGTATAAACCCTGTAAAGAAAACATGTCAAAAACTGGTACTGAGAAGCTTATATAACATATATATACAGACAAAATACAGACTTTATACACAGACTCATAGTTGCCCTGTTACAATAAATAAACATATGTACAATGTTTAAAAGAATCCTTAAATATACGACAGGTTACTATTGTAATTATTGTGGTGATCATCAGCTGGCCATTTGCCTTTCTTCACAATGACAATGGATACCCCAAAACCAGATTTTTTGTGGATGGAATCCGAACATCGGAACAGACGCCAATTTAACTGACGCAATCTCTGTTTCCGTATGGCACTTGTGACATAGGGTACTTTTTCAATTGGAATGTAACCTATGACTTTCCAAACGCCGTCTACCTGTGCATCAATTTTGATTGCATTTATGTCTTTTGGGTTGTCCCTTTCAACCTCTAGCCTAACAGCTACAGTTCTCCTTCGTTCTAACATTTCTTTATTGACCTCTGTCAGTATATCCTGGTAACGCTCTTCCATGTTAGAGCCTTTCAGCTTGGTGATATGAGCCTCACAAATCGCGTCTTCATCTTCATCGGAGCTATCCCCGTGGCTGCCTGCAGTGGGTTGCTGTGGGTCGACAGATGAGGTTGAAGGCTGCTGGGAGTCTACAGATGAGGTGGAGACTTGCCTGTTCATACTGGTGTTGCCTGCAGTCAGGGCGCTTATGTTCATACTGGTGTTGCCTGCAGTCAGGGCGCTGGCGTTCATACTGGTGTTCATACTGGTGTTCATACTGGTGTTGCCTGCAGTCAGGGCGCTGGCGTTCATACTGGTGTTGCCTGCAGTCAGGGCGCTGGTGTTCATACTGGTGTTGCCTGCAGTCAGGGCGCTGGTGTTCATACTGGTGTTGCCTGCAGTCAGGGCGCTGGCATTCATACTGGTGTTGCCTGCAGTCAGGGCGCTGGCATTCATACTGCTGTTCATACTGGTGTTGCCTGCAGTCAGGGCGCTGGTGTTCATACTGGTGTTGCCTGCAGTCAGGGCGCTGGTGTTCATACTGGTGTTGCCTGCAGTCAGGGCGCTTATGTTCATACTGGTGTTGCCTGCAGTCAGGGCGCTGGCAATCATACTGGTGTTCATACTGGTGTTGCCTGCAGTCAGGGCGCTGGTGTTCATACTGGTGTTGCCTGCAGTCAGGGCGCTGGCATTCATACTGGTGTTGCCTGCAGTCAAGGCGCTGGTGTTCATACTGGTGTTGCCTGCAGTCAGGGCGCTGGTGTTCATACTGGTGTTGCCTGCAGTCAAGGCGCTGGTGTTCATACTGGTGTTGCCTGCAGTCAGGGCGCTTATGTTCATACTGGTGTTGCCTGCAGTCAGGGCGCTGGCAATCATACTGGTGTTCATACTGGTGTTGCCTGCAGTCAGGGCGCTGGTGTTCATACTGGTGTTGCCTGCAGTCAGGGCGCTGCTGTTCATACTGGTGTTGCCTGCAGTCAGGGCGCTGGTGTTCATACTGGTGTTGCCTGCAGTCAGGGCGCTTATGTTCATACTGGTGTTGCCTGCAGTCAGGGCGCTGGCGTTCATACTGGTGTTCATACTGGTGTTGCCTGCAGTCAGGGCGCTGGTGTTCATACTGGTGTTGCCTGCAGTCAGGGCGCTGGTGTTCATACTGGTGTTGCCTGCAGTCAGGGCGCTGGCGTTCATACTGGAGTTGCCTGCAGTCAGGGCGCTGGTGTTCATACTGGTGTTGCCTGCAGTCAGGGCGCTGGTGTCCATACTGGTGTTGCCTGCAGTCAGGGCGCTGGTGTTCATACTGGTGTTGCCTGCAGTCAGGGCGCTGGCATTCATACTGCTGTTCATACTGGTGTTGCCTGCAGTAAGGGCGCTGGTGTTCATACTGGTGTTGCCTGCAGTCAGGGCGCTGGTGTTCATACTGGTGTTGCCTGCAGTCAGGGCGCTGGTGTTCATACTGGTGTTGCCTGCAGTCAGGGCGCTGGTGGAGGCTTGTGCATTAACAGCAGGACAGCAGTATGGACAGTCTCCATCATCAAGCACCGGCATGTTTTCAGGGGTAAGGGTGCCAGGCAGGCTACGAGTTGCCCCACTCGATGGGATATTTGCGATGTGTTCCCATTCCCATATGCATACTGCAGTAGCATACATGTCATCAGTTCCATCATGACGAATCTGTCAAAAGATGAGATTAGAATCATTAAACTGGAACTAAGAACATCACAAGTGTTTTGACTCGGGGTACAGACCAACAGCTCAGGGGATGACTTTCTTTATGGAAAATACATCAATAGGCAATAAAGATAGACAAAAGTAAACTTTGGTGTGGCCCCCATACCAATTTAAAACAGTCCAAAGAAAATAAAACGCTAGGGTGCTCAAACTCATTAATTTAGCGACACAGGTCCGATCCACCTCTAGTGCCGCCGCGCCATGATTCAAACTGAATCAAAACTTCCGGTCCAACGTATATATCTTCTGGGGACCGGAAACCGCGATGCATTGTGGGATACGCCTGGGGACTGCTGGGGGTTATGGCGGTGTTGAGACCACCCAAGGGTGTTATCCATTCATCGCCACAAGATATGATCCTGCCACCCCCGTTTTACAACTTTTTTGTCGGCTACTTGGCACAAAGAGATTACGGTTTTCACTTGGGAACGATCTGACCACCTTGCTAGCAAGTACGTCGGTCCGAGTTCTTTTCCTTTCAAAACACGTTTTATCTTGTTACCATCCATGCATTTACTTGTCTTAACTCTTCGACTGAGATGACGTGTTGTACAACACCACCTGGTAACATGATAATTTTGCCCAAGAATATATTAAAGTTCTATTGTCTCACCATGCCAGGTATCGTTTGAGTTGTATGTCCGGTATCCATCCGCGCCGCGTAGGGCGGCCTGTCCTTGTTTGACATGTTGATTGATATCGATTGATTTCGATCGTGGGTGTGATCGGCAATCTGGACCTCTGTTAGAGCACAAGAGGACAGCCAATATGTTGAAATGTGCTAAATTAAAGTAATGCCTTTGATTACTTATGTATCTTTAACATGTCAATGACTGTATATCTTGAATATGACTGCTTGCACTAAACATTGGTTCCTGTAATATGGCGAGAGCCGATGAATTCAACATGGTGGCAAAGAGCCGAGCGCTGAGCCGCGCTCTCTTTCCAACGAATTTTGCGTTTCAGGCACATTAAAACAGGTTGACTATGGATGCAAACGAGTGAAAAAGTATCGGTAACTTTATTAACTTGTTTAGTTGGGGGTCGATTTATATTTTTGGTTTGAAAATTTACGAGACTGAGAGCGAGTGTGTGTGCACACCACACGGGTGTGTGAGCTTCCTTGGTCCAATTATTTTCTACTTCGTCAAGTAATTGCCGCAAAATCGATTTCTCCGGCCCAAAATTCAGGTAGCGCACCGCGCAACCTGGGTTAAGAGATAAGTTGCGCCAACCGAAATATTGTTGCGCTGCGCAAGTGCGCAACCGGGTATTTCGCACCCTGGTGTGGTCCTGCAATTCCTATGTTAGTGTACGTTGGGCACTCCATTGTTCCACAGAAAATGTTAGTATCCCTCGGACGCATAAGTTTCGTGAATACGTAGGGGACAGGAGAGAGCCCAAGTGGTAATGAGATGAACATGAAGAAGCGGTTACACCAGGGAAAGCCTAGATAAGGCATGTGAAAGTCTTCCATATCGATGTATTTATAGCCGTTCTTCAAGTCGAAGGTGATGAACCAGTCGCCTTTGTGAAAAAGATTTACTAAACAAGTGTTTCCATGTGTGATGAAGCCCAGCACAGACATTGCTAGGGCCATGTGGCAAACTTGCCCATGCCGCCTGTCGTCCACAGATGCCATCTGAATTTGTTCCATCAGTTTTGTTGCTTCGTCCCATGGCCAGAAGTGTCGATATTTCTCCTTATGTCCCTCATTCATGGATCTCATGTCCACATGAAGACATCCAGGAGAAGTTTCAATCGCTGTCTGACTGACCTCTTTACTAACTGCTTTAATCTGCTGTTACATCATTTGTTTGGAACTAGAACATTTCTTTTAGCACTTCTGGCTCTGCACTGGTGACCAATGAAATCTCTCCCTAAACCACTTGCGTATTTCCCTTGTATAATACACGGGTACATCTTTATCAGCTTGGTGCAAGAGTCTGTTTGTTGTGTTCAATTCCCTGTCCTCTTGCTTAGCAGAGACCTTCCATAAGTGCAGTGACCCCTGGCTGTTGCCTGTTTTGTATGTTTGAGCTTCAATACACATGGGTAGATCCAGTTCACTGATATAGATGTATCTCTTCCTGCGGTCTGAGGGTGCAAAGCCACACAAAAAAGCCTGCAAACACGTTAAAGAACGGAAAATATGATGAAATAAGGATTGTATATGGTTGCAGACATCAGGAACAAGCTTTCTTGTAAGGCGTGTCTACACCCTTAGTCATGGAGGGGGACTACTTTTTCTTGCTGAAGGATGTCAGCTGTCTTAGGTCCTCAGTGTTGGGGGTCGTTGAGATGGGGCTGTTGTCCAACACTTCAATTTTACCCTGTGTCCTTAAAATTCATCAAAATTGAATTTGTATGAGAACATGTTAACTTGAAATGAAAACAGTGTGTAATTTCGGAACATTTTTGGATTATTTGTAGCTTACCTTGGACGTACTGTATACCAATGTAGGATGCCGTAGTTGATCAGTATGTCCGTCAGGACATTCGGCATCTCCCTAGCCCACACTTCCCCCTGCTGCAGCACCTCCTTCCACCCCTTTTCCTTGAACTTTTGGCCAATCCAGATGAGAGTCCCCACACAAGAAGATAAGGGCTCTTCATCTCTCATGGCCTTTAGCTGTACCCACGTCACTGATCTTGGGCCCGCTGAAGGGGATGTAGACCAACCTTCTCAGGTCCCTTGGATTACAAAAATGTTTACTTTTGTTATGGTAATTAAAACGGCTTCTATTTTCTGATAAAAAAATGTTATTTTTGTTTCAATCTTGCCATTTATGCATGACATGCAAGCTGCTTATCATATTCACCAGGTTGTATTACAGCCAATGGGTGCACATCTCAATAATAAGGCTGTTGTAATGGGCTCCAGGCACCTCCTCAAACATGGAACCCCCAATTTATGCCTCTTTTGAAAGAGAGCCAATGCAAACAAGCAGCTATTGAAGGAATGGCTGATCTGAATGATGATCAATGATTTTCTAAAGAGTATTTCTAATCAATGTATGAAACATGTGACACTGTGTACATGACTGTGATGATCATTTATATGATTTTATCAAATAATCAATCAAACATAAACAATCAAATAATACATAAACTCTACCACTGACAGTACATTTTGAAGCTTATGAAACATATTTATAAGAATAAAAGATGGCTGACCTCTCGTCATGGTGCTCTAGGGGGTGGTTCGCCGTAATGAGGAATCCACATCTTGTGGCCTCCCTCCCCCTCAACAGCGTGTATGACCCCCCCCCCCCCCCCATGCCATAGAAATCTACTGCTGTCTCCTTTATTGCTTCAAGCGTCTTTAGATCGTCAAGGTAACTGCCGAGGGTAGTTCTACTTGCCAGTGATATGACCGCCGGCCTGCTAAACTGGCGCAGATATCCATTGATGCGATTGCTATTCCTTTCGTCTTTACACCCTCTGGGCCGATACGACTTGAGAAGGCCTACCTCTTTAAGGAGCAACTTTTCCTGTGGGAGTAGGTGTGTAGCGGCAGTCCGACAGGTACGCAAAAAGCCATAGCTATCCGTCGTCACACAGGGCACACAAAAAAGAATTGGGGTCACACCACAAAACAGTTGGTCGCACGAGAAAGTTAATCCAAATCGAGTTCCTGTACTCAGCAGTACTTTACACGCTCCTGTGACCATAACGGAGACTATAAAAAAACGAACAAAATAGACTAAAAAGCCACAAGTATAGGGGGACACGAAAAAAATCGTGGCGGCCCCTAGAAGCACCACCTATAACTTGTGCAATGTACATTTGAGGCATGACAAAATTAGTAGGAAAGGGTCATCAGAAAGGTCCATCAGCCTAAACTCTAAAGCGCTTAATTGACAATGTGTTGTTACCTTCGTCGACGAAGTTTCGTCGAGAAGGTTATTCGATGATGCTTGTCTGTGTGTCTGTTAGTGATCAGAATAAGTCGAGAACGCCTGGATGGTTTGTTGTCGTAGTTGGTGTGTCGGTGTGTATGTGGGAAATCTCAAGATGATTAGATTTTGGGCGAAGTGTTTTGCATAATTAACGAGAAAAGTGTAAAAATGTGTTATATTGTATGCTGAAGTATGTGTACGTGTTGGCTGTGTTATTCCAAGGCGTCATGGATAGGGTTAGGGGTCCTGAGGGGTCATCTTGAAGGCAGGAAACGTCAGTTACACAAATTGGCTGTCAGCCAGCTGTAGGCATTGGTAAGGTAGTCTCCAAGCAGACCTATGGGTTGGCTATAGCAGGGGCAGGTTTTGCTTCAGACTTTGAAAGGGAATTACTCAAGAAGGGCTTGGTGGATGGTCATAAATTTTTGTAAGTACATAGCTTGAGTGCTGATGTACATGATTAGATACTTATTATGCAAATCAGTATCTAATTTGCATAATTAATGAGGAAAGTTTATACATCCATTAATTTCCATGATAGGACTCTCAAACATGTGACATATGTAACTGAGGAAGAGAGAAATATTAATAGATATCAGCTTTGCAAATGAGAACCTCATTGACATAATTAATGAGAAAAACTATAACTCGAGATGGTCTTGATGGATGGTCATGATTTTTGGTATGTAGATAGCTTACGTGATGCTTTGTATGATTGGATGATAATTATGCAAATCAAATTCTCGCATGATTAATGAGGCAATTTTAAAAATCTGCTGTGTTCCATGATATGACTATTCAAATATGTGACATTTGTAACTAAGGAAGAGAGGAATGTTGATAGATAGGAAATATGCAAATGTGGGCCTAATTAGCATAATTAATGAGAAACTACTATAATTCCATACTAGTAAATGACGGCAATTTCATACTTGTGGCATTATGAAGTTGTGTGAATGTGAACACCATTGAATCAGATTATGCTAATAAGGAGGGAGCTTATTTGCATAATTGATGATAAATGTTAGCATAACCTTCTTTGTTAAGCTCATAGTCATAACAAGGAGGTTAGGACAACTTATGTTATTTGGGTGAAGAGGATCAACTGGTATGATTGATGATTGATGAAAAACACTCCTAATACGTCAGTCATAAAGGTCAAAATCATTTGACGAAGGTATGAGGTCGTAGAACTCTTGTTCGGTATACTTTCCTGCTTAACAAAAACTACTATGAAGTAGCTTCTTACCTTTTCTTTGATTGGTCTAGATCCGGATGTGCCTCGTTTGCTTGGGTCGGGTCTAAATGCAACCTGTTTGCTTGAGTCGGTTCCATTAGACGAGCTTGGCTGGGGCGAGTGAAGGTCCTACTGGCTGGGGTTAGTGTTAACCGCCTGATCCGGCTATGATGAAAATAGATCACAGATAAAGAACATTGGGGTTAAGACAGACAGGTTTAACAGCATAGCATAGAAAATTGTCCTGTATAAAGTATAGTTGTACCTGTTAACGCTGCCTAGGGCTTCGCCTCAGACCGTTGACCCCTTCAGTGGACGCTTTGTGCTTATTTGGACCTCGGGTTGTTTTCTTCAGAGTCTTGTTGTACGTCCTTTTCTTCATCCTTATGAGAAGGAAAAATGTATGTCAGTAAAACATCACTGCTTGCAGATCTGCTTTCACATCACACAATGCTCACAACACGGCGGACATGCTTACATGGGGGCCTGCATGCCCCTTTACGTAGAGCGTAATGAGCCGTTTTAATTTTACGTAGAGCGCGTTGCCGACCTCTCCAATTCATCATAGAGCGTAATCTGAGTATTTTGCGTAGAACATTTTTGACCACTTTAATTCTACTTAATGCGTAATAGCTACCATGAATTTAGCGTAAAACGTAGTTGATGAATTGTGCATAAAGCGTTGTCAAACTTTTCCAACCTTGTCTAAGTCACAGACGCGTGCGGAGTCTGTTTTGTTTTGCGATTCTCCCCCTGTAAACAATGGAAAAATCCACCGAACTCGTTCCCAAAATCTTGTGTAATAGCAAGGTACACACAAGGGAATGGTCGCACAGTGCGCTTGACACGAGAGTGTCTTTAATTTCCAAGCAGATGTAGCAGTCGGACTTGTTTTGAACGAAGTTGGTGATGTTTTCATGGTACATTGTGTGCGCTTTTACAAGCTCTAGCTATCTGTGTCACTTAAATATATTGGTTGGTCAATATTTTCATGGTTTGAAGGATAGAAATTAAACTAGGTCAAAATAAGCAATTAAGTTACTTAAACAGCTTGATTCTGACATATATTGACATGGGCATCATACTGATCGTATTAATCATGGCAAGAATTTTTTTCTAGCAGACTAATTTACTCTTTGGGTACTCAGCTGAAAAATAAGAGAGCATTTGATGAATTTCTTTATTTCTCTCATCTTGCTAGGTAACTACTAGAAAACCGCATGTTTAAAATACAATAAAAAGTATGTAACCTTGGCCTGAAGTGTTTATTGTACTCTTAGTATCCTGGCTTGTTAGCAGATCATCATCGACACCTTCAAGTTAGAGTGTACGTGTTTCTTGGTGTGCAGTATGGCTGATCTTCTCTACAGAAGAGGAGGGAGTAGGGGAGGGAGGCAGCTGCTGTGGTGGTGTTCCCAGGTCTAGAATACTAGTAGCCAAAGGCATTTGCAAGGTCCCACATGGTCTCACTCGTGTCGCATACATCCTGTAAAGCCACTATAATCAAGAATATGTATTATAATATAGATAAAGTAAACTACAAGTAAACATGAAGAAAACTAAAGTTGTAATTTTTAACAAATCTGGATGATCAGTAAAAAATGCAAAATTTTTTCACGGTTCAGATAGTATCGAATTAACAATTTCTTATTGTTATCTGGGACTATTGTTGCCCTCATCAGGTACTTTTCCTTAGCAAAAAACAGTTGTCCTTAAAAGCACCTAAAGCCCTTTTCAGCCTCAAACCTCTCTTTCGCTCACCCTTAAGCTTGTCCCCAAAGGCTCTGTTAAGGATATTTCATGTGTGCGTGAAATCTATTATGTTATATGGCAGTGAAGTTTGGGGCGAGGACCATTTGAATGGCAGGTGTCCGATTGAAACTATACAGAACCGTTTCTGCAAAAATATTCTTGGAGTGCACAAAAATTCCAGTAATATAGCAAGTAAAGCAGAGCTTGGAGTGTTCCCGGTAGATTTAGATGTAAGAGTCCGCATAGTTAAGTACTGGTTGCGCCTCAGACAACTCAACCCTTTGACACACCCTTTACAAGTAGATGCTCTATTGTATCAACAATATTTTCAAGTGAATAGCAACAGGAAAAACTGGTTACAACATGTGAAAGATGTACTTGACAATAGCGGATACTCTTTTATCTGGAACGCCAACAATATTGATCTAGACATACAGCTGAGCATATATGTACATTGCTAAGAAAAAGGCTGACCGACATATACATTCAAAGTTTTCTTTATAAGTTATCTATCGATGACAGTAAAGTAAGATTCTATAGGAATCTCAAAACAGAATACTCAATGGAAAAATATCTTTCCAACAAAGATTTTGACCAATGGTCAGCTGTGTGTAAGATACGAATTAGCGCACATCCGCTAGAAATAGAAACGGGTAGATATAAAAAGCTGCCTGCTCACGAGAGAATGTGTAAGTTTTGTACAATGAACGCAGTGGAAAATGAAATACATTTTATTTGCCAATGTCCTCTATATGACGCCGAAAGAAACGAATAATATAAAACAGCTTTCACCATTTGACTAACTTACAAAAATCAATCTTACTACTAAAATCAAGCAACCCACTTACGATACAAAACGTGGGTCTTTTCATTTTCCACTGCCTTCAAAAAAGAAGTCAAACCCAACCATAGTCAACCTTAGTTAACATAGAACTTTCACAGTAGACTAGATAACTATGTCGATTCCCATGTATATCCATGTCTTTGTTTGTCTGCAATTAGGATTCGGGCATGAACTCGCAGTAAAGTTATTCTAATGGCCTAAGGCAATTTTGTGCATCAGTTCTTTGTGAAAATTGTTTGAGAATGGTGAAAGTTTCTTGACATTATTAATAGTTCTATTAGTCTTACTTACTGAGGGTATTCATACTTCATGAATATAGTATATTATGAAATTAACCAGGCTTTTGTTTGTAGTGTTGTAGTGTAAAGTGATGTAAAAGTAAGGTAAGGTAAACAAATACATACAGCCCCATCTTTGTCATAGTCCTCCGGGACAGCCTGGTAGTACTGACCGCGGCTGGAATCCCTTACTAGAAAACGCCAATCAAAGCCAAGCAGCTGAGCACAAAATCTATTGATTTCAAGGTCTCAAGAAAATCTACCCACCCACCTACCAAGGATGAAGACAATTCACTCAGGCATTCTTGAGTTATGGTGTTTACAGAAGGACACAGACACAAATGGTGACAAAAACATAACCTTCTCGGTGAAGGTAATAATGTTCAAGAATCAAGTCACACACGTAGCTATAATTTCAACCTTCTGTTAAATGAAATGTCAGTCAGCCAGTACCAAACTTTTTTTCCGGTTAAGCATCAGGCTATTACACTCAGTTTCAGCAATATTACTCAGTATCCTGGGACATAAGGGCTCGAAATATCACCTGCTTAATGTGTGTTAGTTGCAGGTAAAATTTGAGCTGCACTGTGCAAGTATGTCTGATGTCTACCTGCACCTAAACCGTACTGGTTGAATATACTACCTGCATATACAGGTTAGCGCAGATTGAATAGCAGCTGTGCTGATTTCTGATGTCTATACCTAGACCTTCGTATACCCTGCACTGGACTAAGCCTGTGATATTCATATGAAGCAAAAACAGCTTCTAGGTATAAACCATCTTGGGCAGGTGCTACACTGGGTATTCATATGCAATGAAACACCTTATAGACTGCCAACATTAAACTATCTTTGAAGATGTGTACACCTCAATTAACTTGAACAATTGCAGAACACATACCATCATTGGCATTCATATGCAATCATATGGAACACCCTTTCAACACATGCCATCAAATTAGAGCAATTGAGCCTCAAGTTTGCTGGATCATATCAAACAATCACACAACACAGAAAGCCTTTCTGGGACATATCATCGGAGGGCAATGTAATTTCTTGAGATTTTTCCAAATCAGGCGAAAATTAATGAGCGCGCTGATGTCATCCATTAAATTTGATTGCTCTGGCCGTATATGATATGATAAAATATGATATTGTAACGTTAGTTCACATAAACCCAGGATTAAATGTTTCAAATTTTGCTGGTAGACGTAGGGCCCACTGTAAAGACGTTAAAAGGTCTTACATGTGCATCCTTTGCACCATCGCCCTCCGTCCTCAGCGCCGGATACCAGCCGGCCTGCCACATGTTCCAAATCCGCAGATGTTTGGTTTCTCTGCCATCAACGCCACCTGATCTTGTACGATGTTGTTGAAGGTATTAGGGGGATCTCTGGCTCCGTTATGCCTGACGTCTGCACCAGCATGAACTCCGCTGGCTGTGGGGAGAACTCCACTGGCTGGCACTCCCACATCCATCTTACCCAGAAAAACAGGAAAATAAAGATAACAATGACTGTCATGCACTTGTGTAGCCAAAGTTGAATCATGTTCCAACCGACCATCCCTCTTCACGTTTGATATTGAAGATCTGGAGCACATCTGAGATATCCCAAACCTGCACTCTTGGCTTTGGACGTGTTTGGGATATCCCAAAACTGCTTCAGAGCCGGTTTTGGATGGGGAGCGGTTTTTGGATACAACACTTCCTGTCCTCCATTGCTCTCAGTAGTTTTTCTGAATTGCATCCTCACACAGCTGCTGTATGTAGGTTGTGTGAGTACTTGCATGTCCTTGTTCTAGTGCCCACAAAAGAACGTCGCTGATGATCTCTTCCTTGCTCCTCCAGGAATGGGCAGCGAAACGTAGTCTCCTCTCATGGATGACTTGAGATAAATCCCCATATAGCAGGTTCTTTGTGGGGTGTTCCTTCCATGAGATCTTCAGGGCAGGACGTAGCAGCTTTGTGTAGCTGCCATCCATTTACACCAAGTCCTTTCTGTGCAAAAGCTGTCTTTGCATGAAGTTCATTGTTGCAGTTATACATGCAGATTCCCCCGTGATGAGTCGTGTATATCTTTTACCTTACGAAGATACCACCCATCTTCAAAAGCAACAGCCACAAAATTGTTCTTCACCGCACGACTAGAGATAAAATATAACATATATAATATTATTGCAAGGGTAATCCATGATATTGACAGAATAAAAGAAAAAAGGATGGTTCATTGTCCAGCCAGAATGGTTTTGATTAACTCGCATCGAAAATATCCCGGTTTTACGTGAACCAACGATAGATAACATGAAGTAAAATGATAATGACCTTGTTAAAGCGGCAGAGGTAGGATAGCCCCAGCCCTTTCATCATGTCGAGGAGACCAGCGAACTTTTTTTTCCAAGTGTCAATCTTTATTTTGTGAACCCAGTCATTACAGATCATTACAAAGCAACAATGTTGTTGAAGGTATCTACAGTGTCAGTACAGTATCTTATATCCTTGATTTGTCACAAACTTAAGATTTTACAATGCGTCAAATTGGCTAAACATGAAGTTGTGAACTTGGGCATGCTACAAATTTGCGGTAACAGGAATAATGGTAAATCTACTGTAATCTGTACTGGAGACCAGCGAACTTGGTGGTGTGTGCCACTTCATTTTGTTCAGCCAGTACATGGTTCGCACTGCTCCTACGAAGGCCATCCGCTCCAGATTTACCTGCTGTTTCGGGGCCTGCGCTATCCCACCATCCCTCTTTGCAGCTTCCGCAGCACTTGCGTCTTTGTACCGTACAAAGGGTTTGGTACTAAGTAAGACACAATTTCAGGATTTGGATTACAACATGAATCAAGAGTTGCTTCTCAATTTCAATGATGGTGCTCGATGCTGTTGCTAATGAACAGTGCCACACCAAAGGTCCGAAGATTTATCATTCTTACCACTGCCTAATGCTATAACAAATATATGGTACATAATAGCTACCTCAATAGGATAGCACATGCAGGTCGGAAAACCTTATTCGATTTACTGTGCCCGCTACGTTTCAGGTTACCTGAGGTGTTTTCATCTTTCTAATAAAAAATTGTGCATTCCATGAAGTAAACAAAAAGTTATACACATTCTATTGTATGTTGAAAGCAACTTTAATCGAACTACACAATGATCTCCAACCAAACAATCTATCGTATTGTTTCTCTGTTATATGCAATTTCTGCTGTAACAACTATGTGTACAGTTGTATGATATTGAATCTGGGTACAGCGTACAGGGTTCTCATTTTTGCTGTAAAGCACTCTACCCATACAGTGGTATGCAATGTTATCGAATCACTGCATCTTGGGGAGGGGGATACAGCTTAGTGTGATGCAGAAAGCAAAGTCTACATAACAAGGACAGCTAGACAGCTGTAACACTTTAGACACGCTTTGCTGAGGTTGACTTGAAGGAGAGGTCAGACAGTTAGCTGTCCATCTGGTGTTGTGGCTGAGGGTGCGGTCAACGGTTTTGTGGCCTCCATGAATCTTTTCCAATGCCTTGCCCGTTGCGGAGAAGTCTTGTACACCCAGGATGCTGCTGGGACCGCACATGCATTTAGCGCATAATCAAGCCTGTAGTCTCCGTACCCGATCAGCGCTCGCTCAGCATCTCGCTCAGCATCAGCGATATACATAGTTTAAATCACTTTGAGTCTGTTTGATCTTTCTGAGATGCTGGTTGTATGGTAGTGTTGATGTTGGCTGGTTGTCTATCAGGATCCTGTGTGCTGCTGGGGTTCAAACTCGGGTTTCTCAGACTACGAAAAAAATCAGCTTCTTAGGATCTCGGACGTCTTTAAATCCTTATACTGATCTCTCAGTAGTGGATTCAGAACTGCATACTCCATCTGCACTTCCGCAGCATTCACTCCAGTCTCGTAGTGCTCGCACAAAGTACCTGGAAAATAAGCCACCCAGATGTATGATATGCAATGAGAAGACAATAACATAATGAACAGAAGACTTTGGTTGTGACAATTACAGGCTTACCATTTCTGAATACAACATTGCCTTATTATACATTCACTAGCCTCCATATTCTAACAATGTGAACTTAGAACAAAAGATGTCTGTAGCTACAGCTGAGCAAGTCTCTGTGCTTGGTCCTGGTCTGCCTCATCTGACGTTGAACGCAGACAACAGGACAACATCTGAGAATCTCTCCACCAGGTTGGTCATCATGTTGTCCAGAAAAGGATGGTAGATCTGAAAAAAAATTGAATGAGAATAATCATTATGACATCAGTATCTTGTCGACATTGCCTTTCTGAAGAGTTACTATATATATATAATTATATCTTATCTGAGAATTTATTCATACCAGTACCATTCATGATTGACTACTTACCTTCTTCATGAAACGCCCCTTGCCTGCCTGTGTGTGGTCAGTCTCAGTGCCCGCTGTCTCCTTGGCCTCAGCGATAAATACTGAAACTTGTTTCGCATAAATACTGAAACTTGTGCCTCTGATATTGTGTTCATAGACTTCTCATCATCTATGAAACATCAATAAAACAGATTATATTGCTTTCTTTATTATTGAACTGTCTATATTGAAATGTGATTGGTATCACACTCCAGGATATCCTTACATTCGCACTGGTGAGTTCTCGTAAAACCTGTAGAGCTGCCCAAGCAGGTCCTTAAACTTCAAGAGATAGGCAATAACATTAGCTGACTGGGCAGCTGCCAAGGCAAGCCTGTGTGAGATGCAGTGGACATTCACCAGCATGGCGTTGTACGCTCTTATTTGTGTTGCAACCTCTAAATGTGAATACAAATAACAATGAATATTATGATGTTGGGTTCTAAATCTTCATTGTCCTATTGACATATGAAGTAAAATAATAATGACCTTGTTTAAGTGGCAGAGGTAGGACAGCCCCAGCCCTTTCATCATCTCGAGGAGACCGCGGCCAGCGAACTTGGTGGTGTGTGCCACTTCATTTTGGTTCAGCCAGTACATGGTTCGCAGTGCTCTAAAGAAGGCCATCCGCTCCAGATTCACCTGCTGTTTCAGGGCCTGCGCTATTCCACCATCCTTCTTTGAAGCCTTCGCTGCAGCTTCCGCAGCACTTGCGTCTTTGTGCCCATCAGTGTCTTCATGGTTTGTCAGGCTAACCCTTTCAATGGTGATACACGAACATCGGTCCATATCCTTAGACATCCCTTCCTTCCGGGGTTGTAGGTCTTGCAGGTTGTGCAGAACAATCCTGCAAAAACAACAATCGACTAAGTAAATTGTAAAACCCATAAGGATGCGGCACAATATATCAATGAGTGGAAAAATGATTTTTGAATATTCATGAATTGTTTTTTCGACTCGGGGCAGGGTATGGAAAAGATACCCCCCCCCCCCCCCCGAACGACAACACCTTACTAAAAAAAGGCAATCGTTCAAAAAGTGGACACCCTACTAACCTATGCCAAATTATGTAATAATTCAACGCCACGCCGACTTCAAACGGGTTTCTGATATTTGCTTAAAACTGTTGCTAATTCTTACAACCAAAATCTCACGATTCTTGCGCTTGATATCATGGTCGCGACCTTAGACCTCGCGTGTTTTCTGGTTTATTTCACCCTGCATGTTTGCCCATCGAATCGTGGTTGAGTCATAACCTTTATTTGTTCTGTTGTTGTTCTTCTTGGTTTATTAACAGCAAAAGTTTAGGGACTTTCGTAATGCCAGTTGGATAAACCATTTGCAAATACAGTAATAGTGTCTAGGGAAAAAAGTGAGCTGGTCTTTCTAATTAGAATATTATCCATATTGCAACGTAAAGAGTTCTACCTATATGGCTTATATAATTTACATTCTACATGTATTTTTCGTCAATGCCAGATGGTGTTATGTATTAAAGAATTCTAATTACTAGTAATATTGTCAATATCAAATATTATTGTTAACAATAACATAACATGTTATATCCAAACATGTATTTACTAATATTTGAGCTGGCCAAAACTAAACAAGAGAAACGGGGGGGGGTATGGGTCCTGGAAGATCTGAAATGGACTTTGTCAGATGGACAAGTAGACTGCCATCTTTCGACGAGATAAACTCGAATTGGGGTGGGGGGGGGGGGTATGGGTCCTGCAATATCTCGAATGGACTTTCGCAGATGGGCAAGTAGACTGTGCCATCTTTCGACAGAGGTGTACTCGAATTGGGGGGGGGGGGGGGTATGGGCCCTGCAAGATCTCAAATGGGCTTTCTCAGACGGGCAAGTAGACTGTGCCATCTTTCCACAGAGGTATACTCGAATAAGGGGGGGGGGCAGTTCAGTTCAGTTCATGCAAGATGCATTGTAGATCAGTAGCCCTTGCCCCATCCAAACAGAAATCTAATATGTTTTGTTCTGCACAATGTTCTTTACTTTTCAATATCTTCAGAGAAACGGAAC
The DNA here is from genome assembly GCF_035083965.1 of Branchiostoma lanceolatum. Lineage (NCBI taxonomy): Eukaryota > Metazoa > Chordata > Leptocardii > Amphioxiformes > Branchiostomatidae > Branchiostoma > Branchiostoma lanceolatum. The sequence continues at coordinate 17,900,937 of NC_089731.1, forward strand.
TGCTCTCTAAAGTTAGTGAGAACTGGAACAGCCGTGTAGCAATATTAAATTTGTGTTTGAGTTTGTCTGACCACGGTCAGTACATACGTAGATTCAACCGTCAACAAAGGTTGGAAACATACAGCTGTACAATTTGTAGACGTTGTTCCTCCATTACAAATCACAGGAAAACAATACACGATGTATATAATGATACAAATGCTGGATTTATCGGCTTTTACTTCGCTCTTTTAAACGACGTTTTGCAGCCTGCTCACACACTAATTGTGGTGACAAAATAACGGTCGCAGCTATACGTCGACTGGTAAAACTTCATTATGTAATGTATACAATCTCAGAGCCGATCTATTGTTACTGTACCATAAAGTACTTTTGCCATACTATCAACGAATTTGTAATTCCGGAGCATCCGTAACTCTCGCGTGTAGCCACGTTTGGGGCGAACCCAGGTCACTTCCTCATCACAGGTGTTACATGTTGTGGAGGTTTCAGTAGTAGTAATGGTTTATTCATTGTTTCACATTCACACATGTCGCGAACAATGGCAGCCCATTGGCTGAATTGGAGTTCGGGCATTACAATTTATAAGACAGTAAAATCAGCGGCTTGATAATTCAATTAAGATATTTGAACACTACTGCGTACTAAGACAACATTGGCAATAAGGACTAAACACATTTATAATCAACAATCGAATTCAGCTTACAAATTGAGAGGTCAGATATAGTAAGTCAAAAGGCACGTAAAATCTAGTAGAAGTCGGAGCCATATTGGTCAGGTACAGATGTCGATTGCACGATCAGTGATTTATACGTGTCATATAGGGAACCGCACTATTCCTGTATCGTTCGGTTCTACAGTACGCCAAGTCCAGGTTATTTGATCAACGAGTCTGTCTGCCACTGATACTCTGCCTGTTAGGCGGCAGAAAGTGACGGTATTGATTCGATGTTAAAAGAGTATCTTTCCCTTAAACACAAACATAGTTCGACGTTCCGCAGTTGTCACACCGTGCCCGCTTGAAGTTACTGTGGTGTTCCCCTGGCTGGACAATCCGTTTGTTAGTCTGTTTGATCTTTGTGCGATGCGTTGTTTGCTGGTTGTATGGTAATGTTCGTTGGTTATCTGTCAGGGTTCTGTGTGCTGCTGGGGTTCAAACTCGGGTTTCTCCGAACAAGGAAAAAATCAGCTGTACTTACCGGTGCGTCTAACGGGAAATTAATGATGGAACTGCCGGGTGAACTCCGTGGAGTCTCAGTAAAAGCATTTGCAAGTTAGTTGACACCCGAACTGCTACCTTCAACCACATTGTATAATATTGCAATGGCTGACTTCAGCGCGTATGGGGGGGGGGGGGGGGTATTCATCGCAAGACACAATCTTTGTACCCTTCGTGGGTGCGACAACCGCCATAGCTACAGTGAACGCAAACCTGAAGTTCATTATCAATAGACGCTGGCTCCATAGACAAGTGACCAGCAGCAGTGCAGTTTTCTCTATGACAAAGGTGTGAAATCTGCAGTGTTTCGTCGAGAAATCCATAGTACAAGTTGAGCGCCACTCAAAAGCACGGCGGCATCCCTGCACTTCGGGCCGACCTGCACGCTAAGCCTGCCATACCCGTCCCCATCGAGTCGCCGTGCCAAAAAAAGGCACCCTCTGTCACCTATAGCGACCCCGTCATTCAGTCTCAACTGTCACAACTTGGCCTTATAACTATCCGCTATATGAATGGTCTCTCCTGACCATCGGGTGTAAGGAGTCCGTACTATACTCCTGTCGCTTGGTGTCCTTCAGCTGCATTTTTGCACGGCCGTGACTGCTTTCGCTTTTGATGATACTTTTCTTCACTGTCTATCGCTGGAAGGCCGGCAGTCCCGGGACTCCCCTGGCCATGGGTCGCACCCATAGCGTTGTTCGCACGGCTGATGGCCGTCCCAGACCCGCCAGTCCAGCGGCGTGTACCCGGCCGCGCGCTATAGTTCAGCTTGAATTGCATTGCCTTCGGTGCGGCTTTTAGTGCCAATTATGAAATAATTCGCTCTTGTTGGTGGTCGTCTTTATTTCTTTTTGACGTTTCACTGCGTCCGGGGCTAGTCGATAGTCTTCAGGGCGTCGCGGTCGGCATCAGTCAAGGACAAGTTTACGCCTCCAGGTATGTCTGGGCCTGGGCAATTTTCTGGCCTGTGTTCTGGGCAGCCAGACTCAAAACTGCAGTTTAAGTGTTCCCAGCTATGCAACTAACTACAATCTAACGCACACTTTCAATGTCCTCAAAGACGTCTTCGTCATTGTGAGGATGGAGCTTTCGTGCACGATGTAGTGCCCTACCTTCCGACTCAAGGCATGCCTTGTCTCCTGGTTTGCATTTCCACCTTTAAAGACATCTAGACCAGCTTCCAAGCTCGTCCGCGGTGATTTCGCTTATTGTGCGACGTACAATCCTGTTTTTCTACGGGCGGAAGGCCGGCCCCGCGTAAGGCTTCATTCGTGCCTTTCACAGTCCCACTGTCATTGTCTGTACATAGTTTCCCAATGTCAGTCCTCTGCTCCGCACGGCCTCTGTGTTCTCCTTTGCCATCTTAAATTCACTGCTTCCCATCGTCTTTGTCCTGTCGAAGGTTTGTTTGCATTTGACATGATACTGTGGACCTGTTCTGAGTCCTTTACGTCGGCGACGTTCGCATTGAGGATGGTGCTGGCTTGCTGTGCTCAAGGCTATCACCATCTTCTTGTTGGTTTCATCCTCGAAGACAGGGCATTCCGCCTGTGTTCTAGGTTGTCCTCTTGACCGTCCATTGGGAGGGTTGTTGTACCCGGCATCGAATCCCTTCAAAAATATAATGCAGATACGAATGCCTTCAAACAAATCAGGCACAGGTACAAGTTCGGCCGTATATTTGTAACATCTACAGCCAATCGTCGTACTAAGTGGTAAATTTTTAGCTTGGCATGATAATTTACATATTTCTAATCTCCAAGTTTATGCTGATGATTTGTCGTTTGAAAAACAAACTTCCAGATGTTCAGAGAAAACATGTAATAAGAATTGTAACCACATCAGTTCAAACGTTAAAGGAGTCCTAAACTCCAGAAGGCGGTGTTATTTTCCACTAGATTATGTATCAATCAATACAAAATCAGCCGACTTTGTACAGAATGCCGCTTGTGGTGAATTACACAAGGTGTGTTTTTTAAAACAATATGATACTCACTAAACCCCTGCAGACCCTACCAGTGTATTCCCTATGCGTAAACATACATTTTTCAACGTGGATATTTTCGGCGTAAATGAGGGTGGTTAAGCACAATAAGAATGCCAATTGTTTATAAGATATAAAAGAACACATAGCAAGACGAGTCTTTCTAAACCACCCTGACATTCTTTTTGTAATCTAACTTTTGTCAGGCATTGTCAGTCACATTGTAAAAAAACACATAGACTGAGGGTCACCTGGGGAATTTGGTAGAATACTGAATGCTTTTGGAAGCGCACGGGACTAGTGGGTACTTTATCGTATACTGTAAAAAAATGTTCATTTCTACTTCCTAAAATTACCATCCATTGGAAAATAATTCCCCCCCCCCCCCATCGGGGTATAGGACTCCTTTAAGATGTAATACAAAGCATTTTCCGTTCGAAATGCAAACTTCTAGATCCTCGGAGATAACTGATGTATTAAGAATGACTACCACATCAGCTTCAAAACGAACTTTCAGATATTGAGACAAAATATGCTGTATACAGAAGTAACCACACCCATTTCAATCGTCGTAAAGTACTGTACATTATCTAACAAGGCTCAGCACCCCTTCCCGCCCCCATGTTGCTCGAAGAACCGGGTCGCTGAGGTCTCCTGCACCTCGTAGTGCACATGTTCTGACAATGCCCCTCCCCACCACACGCAAAACATCTGTCATTCCACGAACCGAAGACACCCCCGCCCTCAGCGGCTGGAGCAACGGTGTAGGTAGTGAAGGAGGAAAAACGTGTGGAGTTGACGAATAAAGGTGGTTTGCAACATAAAAAAACTTATTCGCCACCATCTTGTCCTCTTGCAGGACGGTGTTGCACATCAAAATTGTTCTTCATCGCCGGGAGAACACGGTTTTCAAAGTGGTCGCTGAAGCTCGCTGCTAATCAGCCCTCTAACGTCTTCTACTCGTTGTTCGAAGTCTACAACATCAGCAGAGCGCGATAAGCCTTTCTCGCCAAACATAGCTTTGACGATTCACTGTCGGTCTGGTCTGCCGAGGCCAATTTTTGTTCTGTAAGCGGTCCTTTACATTGTTGCGTAGGTGTCGGGAGCAGGTAATATTTTTTCCATTCGGGAATGCAGCCCTAATTGCATTGCGCATAGCACTTTCATCATCGGAACCTATGATAGGGCTGGACTCAGCCTCTGCAAACTCAAGCTGTGTTGCCAAATGACTGAAAAATGGTGAGTATGTCAGAAAGTCGCTTTTTACCATGAAGAAACATCGGTCCTACGAACAAAGGATGCTCATCTGTTTTTCTACTAACGACACTTAGATTCTTAAAAACTGTTGCTGTCACTTGAACGGTGTGCAATGGAACAAGTAAACCTTCTGGGCTACTGTCCACCAGGTCTTTGTGGTGTGCAATAGATCCCACATTCACCGGTGATGTCCAATGCGCCAACCAGATGCATTTGCAAGCTTCCCACAAGAAGTGGAAATCTCCTAAAACACACAGACATTTGTATCAAAACCTTTTTGTGAAGAAAAATTGCATGGATAGAAACATAAATCTATTAGCAGTCGCCTGGTAAATCTATGGTCACTATCTGGATTTTCATTGGCCCATGAGAGTCTCGAAAAAGCGGCAGTCATCCCTGCGCAATCTTTTCGCCTCTCTGATGTTTTTACAAGTTCCCTGGTCCCTGATGACAAGCTGTAACCATAAACAAGAAAAAGCATATCACATCTGTGTAAGGGAATCTAGATAACGACAATAAAGATAATTGTCATATTCAAACATTTCAAAAAATGTCTGTACGACCAATTTTGATTTAAGAATAGCCACCACAGTATTACAAACTTCAAAACGTCAAACTTCTGCAATGCACCCGGACTCTTGGTATCCATAGGAGGACGTTTGAAACTATTTGAATGAATCCTCGGTAGTGTGAGATAGATACTGATCGAAATCAGTCGATGAGCTCAATTAGACCACTGTGATGGATCCGTTAGTCTTGTTGTAACTCAACAGTAAAATCTAGATGTATTGGGAAGTGTTGTATTGAGCAACAATAAAAAGTTTTAAATTTACTGTCAACATGCTGAATTTTGGCGGAGAACAAAATTTAAGACAGTCAGCAGTTAAAAGAATGACTTCTTAATCTAATGTATTTCTTAAACAATGTTTAAGTCTAAGCTAGCTCGGCATGAACAAACACATGAGAACTATAGACATCTTGTTTTAAAAGTCTAAAGTCATCCCAGGCTTGTCCCAACAACATATTGCAGGAGGTGAGGCAAGATTTCAATGTCTAACTATTTAGTCATCTGCAGCGATAAGTGGTGAATTCTTAAACCTGCTGGAAATGTACCCAGAACTTTAACGTTTTATTATTGGTCTATAAGTCATCAATTACACGTGCAATGGCAATCAGTGCTGAATTGCTGCAGGGTTGACAATCACATAATACACAACAGATACATATTTGCTCAACACTTGCACTTTGTGTAACTGTCGCAGGGGTCTGGGAGGCCTCCATTCGGCGCCAGCATGCTAGCAGGTGACCTCAATACTACCTTCCACTACCGAAGTCGTGGTGAAGTGAGGAAAGTCGTGTAAAGCGCCTTTCCCAAGGACACAATATCGGTGCATAGCAGTGGTTTCGAACGCGGGACCTCTCGGTTCTATGCGAAACACCCTACCGATTGCGCCACACGATACCGAACGTCTTCTACGAATGACTGTAACCCCAACCGGTAGAGTTGAACAGATCATTTATTGAAAGTAGTAAACTATCCGGCTTTGTTCCTCCCTATGTTTTAGGGTATATTGGCCCTTCCCAGACTTTTAGTTTTTTTTCCGACTGCCACTTCTGAACTTTATAATGTGTTATTACACTATACAGCGAAGGGCATAATGAGAAAGCACAGTGTAATCGGCTTGAAAGGTATCCAAAACCTTACATTATTTTCGGGGGTATCCGAAACCCTTTTGACCACAACATCAATCCGAATCATTTGTCTGCAAGACCTTCTGAAGCTGTGCTCAAAAAGGTTTTGGATACCTTTTCAAGTCGATTACAGTGTGTGTTCTCATTATACACAAATGAGTCTGTGCTGACAGGAAAACGCCAGTCGGCCCGAGAGTCGGTCTTGTTTCTCTGGTCCAACGTTGTTGACAGGGTTCTACTTGTCTACATTGCGATCACATTAAGTCACCAACTATAACTGCCAGTAAAAAAGGTATAAGTCCAACGAGAAACACCATGGAAGTAAATATGCAGATGGCATACGAGAAACAAGTATTGGATGTGCGGCATAACAACACGGACTGTGAGCTGAAACTTACCGATGTGCCCCTCTCTCTAAAATCTGTTTATGATAGAAAGGCTGGAGTAGCTGGAGATAAAGCATGTGTGTCCCCACGTGGACTCTACAGGGACACAACAGGTGGTACGGAATCAGTTCCACCTGACGACACAGCTGCAGGTCAAGACATATCCACCGAGGCTTTGTCACCGCTCTATTCAGTCAAAACGGAGTCGGAATATGAGACTTGCCGGCCGGCGCTCCCTCCCAAACAAAATTCAAGAACCCACCGTGCTGAAGTGGACCAAACTGGACCTTCTATCCACCAACAAGCCAAAGGTAAGTTGTAGTATTGTTGTAGTTTGAGATGTGTAACGTATTTTTTTCTATAAATCTTTTATCTATAAAAATAGGACATAGTAGTGGTCGCGATTTTCTGGGGTGGATTTTTCAAAGGGATGCAAGAATGGATCTACTTATTAAGCAAGTAGAGAGCTTGCTTAAAGGAACAGTAAGAAGAATTAGTCCATGGGAGGTAAGAGAAGTGATTAAAAAAAACTGAGAGATTGATTCAGCTCCATATTTAATCGTTCTGCCAAGAATAATCTATCTTTAATACAGATTTCTGCAGGAGTAGGTGTAGAGAAGGTGTAAACCTCTAAGGGGGACAGGTGTGATATATAAAACACAGATCGTAATACACATCTCAAATTACATTAATACACATTTCCTCTCGAACGTCATTTAACGGTGTCGAGCGTATTTAAGCCTCGAGCGTCATTTAACGGTCTCGACCGCCATTTTTAAAGCTTAAAAGCTTCGAGCGTATTTAAGCCGGCGCCTTTAAGCCTTGGACGTAATTAAAGAGCATTTAAGCCTCGAGCGTATTTAAGCTAGACTCTACCAGTCTCCACGGGTCGCTGGGAAAATAGTAGAAATTGGCCAAATAGAGTCAACTGTATGAAGGGAGTCGGCTATGGAGATAAAGTCAAAAGCGACCCGTGGAGACTGGTAGAGTCTATATTTAAGCTTCGACAGTCATCTAAGCCTCTAGCGTCAGGTATGTTTTTCGAGCGTATTTAAGCCTCGACCGTCATTTAAGCTTCGAGCGAATTTAAGCCTCGAGCGTATTTAAGCCTTGTGCGTCATTTAACGGTCTCGCCTGTCAAATGAATCTCCCCCGTGGAGATTCGCCGATGTGACGACAAATATTTTTGGACTCGCCCCTGCTGACAGGCACCCATAAAATAGTGAGCCGACGACATTTCGTAAAATAGGCCATCGAAAGACTGGAACGTTTTCGACAGAAAAAAAACGACAGGTTAGACCGCAAACTACACGTTAACCGAACTCTCCCAACTGTTCCTCCAAAGCCCTTTTCTGCTTGGCGTATGCTGAGGCCGATACCATATTCATAATCTGATTATATCTTTCCTCTATTTTCTCCATATTTACTGATTTCCCCATAACTATTGCTGATTCCTTTGTATTATTGGTGTCCCTCACTTCTGACAAAAATTGAAATCATGGTCATTGGGATAACGACACATCTCACAATTTCTAGCCGGTATCCACAATCTAGGGGGTCCAGTAAAGACTACAGGTGAAGCTGAAACGCCCACATGTCCCAGTGTGACTGTCGTGTCCTCCAAATCTCCTTGCGAGTCGGGAACCGGATGACTGGCTGCCCTGCGTTTACAATTTTTACTGCTTTTGTCGTCTTGCTCCACAATAGCGGCCACCAATACTCCCTGGGGGTGATATTGGGAACAACTACTGTAACCACCGATCCCTCTACTTCCTTAAATAAGAAATTTACTAACGCTGGAATCATCGAAAACGGCGGAAAGACATAAGCATTATACCCTTCTGAACTCTGAGCAAATACATTGACCCCTTCTGCCCCCGGGACCGGAAAAAAAACCCTGCTCACCCCCAAACTACTCATCCACCCTCGCGAATACTTTCTCGTGGAGCTGAGTGTCCATCGCTGACAATCTTCTAGATGGTTCATCTGCTACATTATCCTTTGACGGCACATAACTTAACTTCAAATCAATATTACGCTCGACTACAGTTTCCCATAGCCTGACCACTGCTCTCGTCAAAGGTAGACTCCTGCCACCCTGGTTCTCCCACGCACTGATGAGGTTCCTATTATCCACCCACGCATCCACTATCTTATTTCTTACTTGTTCCTCCATTGCTATGAGGACTCTTGTCAACGCCTCGGTTTCCTTCTCCGAGATATGCTCTGACAACTCACTACCTTGCCAATAATCCTCTAACTGTAGCTCTCCTTCTTCCATACTTACCGAACCAGCCCATTTTAACCCTGATGCGTCCGTTGATAGCTTAATTACCTCATGCTTTTGTTACCTCCATGGCACATGGCCTCCCAAACCATCCAAGAATTTCCCATGCTTTAACTCTCTCCCTCTACCCCTTCTTGTATTGTAATGTAGCCCCGTCCTTTCTGTGCTCGCGCAATCGCTGCAAACATCTCCCTACAATACCATTGGCACTGCTAAACTGAACGACACCAGTTTTCCCATCATTTTTTGCATCGTCACCACTCTAACCTGATTCTGGGCAAACGTTTCCTCTCTTAAGCTAGCAAAAGACGTTTTTTCCTTGCCTGGTAACGTGAACGCTAATAAGGTTGTATCTGCCGTCAAGCCCAAACATTGTACTGGCTCCAACTGGGGTTTATCTATACCCAAAAAGAACCCCAAAGTCGCCAGGGTGATACACATAATGAAACACGCGGCCTGAGCTAATTCAAAATAGGACCAGTTCTCCCCCTCTTGCACGGCGGTCAAATTCGGCCTCAAAAGTCCCAGCCTTTTTAGAATTCGATCAGACATGATTGACGTAAAATCGAACAGAACGCGTATTCGATTCGGGGTTACCTGAGGTCATATGCAAGTATCCACTGAAAACCTGCGCTATCATGGCCCTTTCTCCCTGGGTGCCTCACATCAGAACAAAAACCGTCTTTTCACAAATAAAAAACATTTTCTGGAAAATATATCTTTGCTGACATTTTGCTGTGGTAAGTCAACATGTAAATAAGCTACTGACGCCAATATTTGTGAAGTGACACATTTCAAGGATTGTTTACGCCGATATTAGTTGCCCCATCCCCTGTCCGTGTGGTATCGGACATACGTGCAAACACTATATTTAGATTGACACCAAATGTACCTCATTGACGGCTTAAAATGAAGCCAACGGTTTTCCCAAGGTTTCTGTCTTAGGGATTTTTCGAAAATGCAGGCATTGTTGAAATATGGTTCTTTAAAGGTAAAAACATTCAATTTTTTGGCCTTTCCCCGATCTTAAGAATATTTCTAGTTCGAAAAATTAAAAAATCCTAAGACAAAAAGTTGTATTTTACGGTTACGTTCTCTAAACTGCAAAAATAAAGGATTTTCAGTCAATTTTGGGGCCAATTAAAATCAGTTGCATGGTTTTGATTTTCTCGTTTTAAATGTGGCATTCATCAGGCTCCAGGCTAAAGGCACCCGGATTTTTCTACAGGAATCGAAACGGTGACATTTGGGGCATACGCAACAGAAATTCTATTTGATTTGAACCAGAGGATCGTTTTGAAACTATCTATGACAATTGGACAGATTCTCAGGCTCCCCGGCATCGGCTCGCGGGAGCCCGCGGGCCGATACCCCCTTAGTGATTGGGACTTCACCTTAGCGACTGACCGGCGTGTTGGCTGTTGCATATTTCACCTCCATCCTTTCTGTCCATCACTCTTAAGTGGCCTGCATGTCTGTCATCGATATACAACGTTGATGGAATCCCTAGGCCCTGAACTTCTAATTCGATGCACTGGTAAGAACCCTATTGTCTGATACAGAAATGGACTGCATCTCCAGCCATAAGGTAGGCTAGCCGTGACATATAGCCAGTCCCCCCACTGAAACCCGACCTGAGCCTTACTCCGCTCTTATCATCACATTTCGTATAATAATAGTTCTTTCCGAGATAACAAGTTAATCGTTAGCACTGAATCCAGCTGGAATGGACATTCTCTCATCCAATTGTTCAAGTACCTCAGATCATGACATAATCTCGGCTTATTTGGTTCTACTGTTAAAGGCAGGATTAAGTATAGCGGTGGCACTACCCCTACCTTGCCCCCAAATCGTCACCGCCCCTGATACCACTCTCGCGCTTTACAGTTTCAGCTCCAAAGTCACTAAACCTGAAACAATTAGGATTATTCGGAAAGTGTTTGGGTGGTGGGAAGGGATTATCCACATATATTTGATCTTTAAAGGTGTCCGTGAATGGTCGTATAAACTAATTCATATCAACCCCATGCTTTAACCAATTGAGAACTGTCTCATTCCCTTCCCAACCAAACATCTTCACCCATTCCTCCGCGTTTCTATTCAAACCCCCTGGTGCAAAAATATTCGGATCTCTAAACATCAATGTGTCTGCTAACGCCTTTATTCTTCCTGCTGCTACGTCTTCCACTGGCGGTGGCACCAGAATGTTCCCATCCCGTTGCCTGGATATCCACTCCTCCTTTATTAGCAGATGATCAGTATATGCCTGTAGTGGGTTCACCGGATGTAAGGCTTCCTGCCACGAAACTCCCGGTAGGTATCGAAGTACTCTGTCCCTGTAAACGCAAAACCCCCTTTTTAAGACTGTTATGCCACTCCTAGCCGATAATACACTCACATTCAAAACCACCACTAATATCCCATGGTTGAACTCCCTAATTGTAATGTAGGGTATTTCACTTCATAACCTTGTTATACTAGTTGTACCTGTAGTTCTCTCCCCACTGATTATAAACGATTTTCATTACATCTTTGCAGTCCAAACCCTCATGAACTTTGGGATGCCACTCCCTTCTCATTAGCGTGCCCGATTACACCCAACCCGCTAAATGTTCATTATGTAAACGTCAATGCTTTTTATCATCTTACCCCTTTTAGCTAAGACGACCCCTTGACCTAGTACCTCCCTATGTGTTCAACCGATTGATATAAGAACGGAATCCGGATACGCCACACTTTAATTCCATCACTTACGAACATTTGTGTACAGTCTTTTCCACATTCTCAACAATTCTCAACCGGATGAAGTGACCAAACACAACAAACCATAGCCACGACCTCATACCCTCCACATCAGTACTTAATTGAATTCAGTTTTTCTCATTTGTTACCAAATGTACCCCTTTAACGCGAAAAATAAAAAGGAAATACAAGCATAATTGAAAATCATACTACCTGTTCTCTGTATACAGTGCGTATCTAAACCAAAACAAGTCATCAACCAAAATTAATGAAAACCATGAACATTGACAATCCCTCAACCTTCATATCGGTAACACTATGGAGACACTCGTCTTCTGCAAAAAACATTCTCTTGTTCAATGTGCGTATCCAAATAATACTCAATCTAAACCGATTAATCAATCAAACCTAATGAAACAAAAATAAATCATCAACGCCAAGAGCTAACTGAGTATCTTGAGTTGGTAACACCATGAAGTCACTCAAAACTCAAAGAAACTAGAAAGAAAATATCTACATTACAAAAATCAACTAAAGAATACAATCATCTCTTCTTCTTTCCAGACACGGCATCATAAATTGAACTCTCCAAGCATTTCACAATCACAATCAAACTCAAAGAAATAAAAAAAAGGAAATGCAATACAATAGAAGAAATAACGAGAACTGAAAATGAAAATGCTAACCAACCTTAATTATTAACACGTCAGATTGTCCAGTCAAATACTCTTATTCGAACTTCCTGTTTAACGAACATTCTTGTTTCTTCTCTCTTCTAATTACAATGTTGATCGCCTCAATTCCTTTTCACATTACAATTCAACAGAAACATTCCCAAACACTCACTTTACATCACTTCCCACATCATTTTACAACATCTGCTTTTGGGGCTAAAAGCTAGAACAATCACGAGACCAATGTCCTCTTTGCCAGCAATTGTAACGTTTAAACGTGGCTCTCATGTCACAAAATTGTAAGTATCATCATGCCATTTACAAGACCTGTCAACACCCTATCTTAGATATAAACTGCCTTGCCTCCACACGCAATTCAGAAACGCCATCATAGTATTCATACAATCCCTTATAGCTATAACTCAATTACTTTGCACGTGGCAACGATTCTACTTCATGACTTATTCACGAGCCTCAAATTACCATACCTACCTTCTACTGTCAATATAATTAACATCTTACACTCCCGCTTAGTCCACTCATGTAGTAATAACGGCACAATTACTCAATGCAACACACAAGAACACAGTATGTCTATAAACCACCCTATATCTCCACCACTTGCTCCCCCCCCCCCCCCAAACAAAAAAAATCCAATCGGAAAGCACTGATACCTGCTGAGGTAGCTGCACTCCTTGCACCTGGGCACCGTTCGGTTGCGGTTGCCGGCTCGACTGTACAGCCGTCTGGTTGCACGGCCTGTGCCCTCGACGGCCCTGCTCGGCCCTGTCTGATAGTCCCTGGCGTCACCCACTGTGCGATACAGCTTTGTATCGTCAGCAAAAAAGGTTTCAAGTTACTACTCACTGTCTTAGGCATACCGTTAACAAATAACGTAAATAAAACTGGTCCGAGCATACTTCCGTGCGCTACTCCGCTGGTGACTGGTGCCCAGTTTGATCTAGTTCCGTTCACGCAAACTCTCTGTTTACGTCCAAAGAGGAGAGATGTAATCCACTGAATAAGGTGTCCTCGGATACCGTAACTATCGATCTTTGTCAGCAGACGTTGGATGGGTACAGAATCGAACGCTTTGTGAAAGTCCAAGTATATAGCGCCGACCGGCATGTCTTTGTCCAACCGGCTGGTCCAGTCTTCCAGGCATTCTAAAAGTTGTGTAGTGGTCGATCTGCAGGTAAGAACCCGTGCTGGTGTGTCGTGAAGAGCTTGTTTTTCCTCATGTGGGTCACAATCTCGTCCTTAATCATTCCCTCTAGTACTTGCCTACAACTGACGTCAAACTCACTATTCTGTAGTTGTTAGGTACCTTTCGCAGGCCCTTTTTGAAAATGGGTGTAATATCTCCCATTTTCCATGTACTTGGCAGTCTTCCTTCTTGGACAGATTTACTGAATATGAAGCACAATGGTGTAGCTAAGGATAGACAGTTCTTTTAAGATTTTTGGGTGAATGCCGTGTGGGCCCATAGACTTGTTAGGATTTGATGTTCTTGAGCCTTGTACACATATTTTCTGCCGTTACGTTGATATCTGTCAGTTCCTCATCAAACAAAGTAATGGAGAAAGTTGTTAGTTCTCAAATATCGGACTATTTCCAAGGGAACGCCCTGATGACACCTTACCAGCACGCCTACAGAAAGCATCACTCCACTGGGACTGCACTCTTGCAACTAGTTGATGACTGGTATTGTAAAATCGACCAGGGGAACATCGTCGGGGTCATCTTTCTGGATTTCTCCGCTGCTTTTGACTTGGTGGACCACAGCCATTTGTTACAAAAACTGACATGCTACGGGTTCTCAGATACAGCGGTTGGTTGGATGGTCAGTTACTTGGCAGGGAGAAAACAGTGTGTACACTTCAACGGCACGAATTCAACCTTCAGGGAGATACATTGTGGCGTTCCCCAAGGGAGTTGCCTTGGTCCTTTGTTGTTCACTATCTTTACCAACGACTTGCCACTTACCGTGACGGAGACCACCCCCGCCATGTACGCAGATGATACATCAGCATATGCGTGTGCGCCATCAGTTGATACAGTTACGGTTAAGTTACAGACAGATATGAATAACATATGTGAATGGGTGCGTTTGAACAAACTCTTCTTGAATGCAAAAAAGACCAAGTGTATGTTGATTGGGGGTAAACCAAAAATGTCAAAGAAACCTGAACTCACCTTATCTGCTGACGGGAGCCCAATACAGCAGGTTACAACTATGAAGCTACTTGGGAGTACATTGGATCAATGTCTTACATGGGACCTCCACATAAAAGAAACGACGAAGAAAATGGCTCGATCCTTGGGTGCCATCAGAAGAAGTGCGGCATATTTGGACCAGTCGTTGTTGAAATTGTTGACGGAAACACTCACCTTGACACACTTGGACTACTGCACAGCGGTTTGGACTTCTACCACACAAAAAAACATCAATGCTCTACAAGTGATGCAGAATAAGGCGGCAAAACTTATTTTGGGATCTTACCGAATATCAGTCAAGGAAATGAACTGTGCGTTATCATGGCAGACTGTGACCGAGAGACTCTACACCAACAACATGTGCAGTTTCCATAAGATACTCTTCTTCAAACAACCATCCACTCTCCACAGTAAACTACACCTCGTATCCGACCAACATACTTACAGCACAAGATCTTCAAAAAGGAACGATTTCAAACTGCCAAAACCTAAAACAACATCTGCAACAAAGTCTTTTCTCTACCGGTGCTCAAAATCATACAACGCTCTTCCATATCATATCAGAACATCTGTACAGCTACATGCAAAATTATTCAACCCCCCTTGCTTTTTGGACATTTTGGCAAATTGAGGAACTTTACAACTGCATGATATTACTAAATCATATAAGTGATGAACAGATATGTTATTACAGTCTGATACCACAGCAAAAGTTAAGATTTTTTTCAAAGTCCATCCAAAATAGCAACTTTCACACAAATAGTATGTTGCAAAATTATTCAACCCCCTATGAGGGGTTGTCTTTAGTACTTAGTGCAGCACCCCTATTTATCTAAAAGCTGAATTCACCTGATGTAGACGTGAACGATAGCTTGTCACAAGCTTTTGGCAGTGCTCTTTGGGAATTTCGGCCCATTTCTCGTGGGCAATGGTCTCCGGCTAGCAATTTTCTGAGGTTTACGTACCGCAACAGCTTTCAATAGATCCAACCCAAAATTCTGAACTGATTTTAAGTCTGGAGACTGTTATGGGTACTCAAGAACCTTCCAGGTTCTTTTTCTGACCAAACATGTGGATGTCGATGTGTGCTTGGGGTTATTGTCTTGCTGGAATGTCCAATGACGCCCCAGCTTCAACTCCTTAACGGACCTGGCGACATTCTTGGCCAAAATTTCAGCAGCCACAGTGATATTTCTTAGAAGACAGGTGGACAAGAACCATATGATTACTGTAAAAGTCCTGAAAAACAATTTGGCTGAAGGAGAAACTGTTGTTTCAGTGGAAACAGTGCGCTGCACACCTCATGCTGAAGGGCTCAAGGCCAGAACCCCAAGACCCACACCATTGATGAAGCCATGCCCCAGGAAAAGTTGCCTCCAGTATGCTCAAAACAACCTACTAATGCCACAGTAGTTTTTGGACACTGTTATATGGACTGACGAAACAAAAAAACTTGTCCTCTTTGGTCCTTCGTGTCAGAGGTATGTTTGGCACAGGAAAGACTACGCATACGCAGAGAGGTACACCCTGCCTACCGTGAAACATGGTGATGGGTCTGAGATTCTTTGGGGGTGTTTTGCTTCTAATGGCACTGGGAATATCCACCGTGTTGAAGGCATCATGAAATAAAACCAGTACTAGGATATTCTGGCCAGGAAAGTTACCAATTCCCTTAGAAAGTTGAGGCTGGGGCGCCATTGGACATTCCAGCAAGACAATAACCCCAAGCACACATAGACATCCACATATGTTTGGTCAGAAAAAGAACCTGGAAGGTTCTTGAGTACCCATAACAGTCTCCAGACTTAAACCCAGTTGAGAATTTTTGGTTGGATCTGAAGACAGCAGTTGCGACACGTAAACCTCGGAAAATTGCTGAGCTGGAGACCATTACCTACGAGAAATGGGCCGAAATTCCAAAAGAGCACTGCCAGAAGCTTGTGACAAGCTATCGTTCACGTCTACATCAAGTGAATTCAGCTTTTAGATAAATAGGGGTGCTGCACTAAGTACTAAAGACAACCCCTCATAGGGGGTTGAATAATTTTGCAACATACTATTTGTGTGAAAGTTGCTATTTTGGATGGACTATGAAAAAAATCTTAACTTTTGCTGTGGTATCAGACTGTAATAACATATCTGTTCATCACTTATATGATTTAGTAATATTATGCAGCTGTAAAGTTCCACAATTTGCCAAAATGTCCAAAATGCAAGGGGGGTTTAATAATTTTGCATGCAGCTGTACCATCCACATTCAAAATACACATCAAAGACAGAGTAAAAATGGACACAAACATTATGATCTTTGTGAATTTGATGTAAATATGTACATGTCATGTCATGTTATGTTATGTGTCCCAATGTAATCTGTATGTTCAACATGATGTGACTCCAGGAAGAGTAGTGCAGTACACTCGTGTACTCACTAATGGAGTCGTTTTACCAATAAACCAATAAACTGTTGTGCCTTCGCTTTCGGCAAGCTGTCGACGTCTTCCTTTGTAAAAGTGCTGATAAAGTCTGTCTTCTCAGCGTCCGTCCTCGCAATAGTCGAGCCATCATGCAAGTCTGGTATTTTTTCACTTGTTTTTGACTTCCTTTTCACATACTTCCAGAAGAGTTGGTGTCCAGTGTGACAGGTATGATTGAAACCATGTCGGTGCCATGCCCTGTATTCCAGGAACCCTATCTAGACCGGGGGGGGGGGGGGGGGTTAAAAGTGCCCGCACCAGCTAGAATTTAGTTGGCAACAATTTTATAGTAATAGTATAAGTTTATTATTTTTTTGTGTGTTGCCATGGCAACGAGTTTCTGACAGGCATATTTTACAAAATTCACTAATTTCGGCTTAAACAATGATGTTTCAAGGCTTTCTTGCTCTACCACATTTGCTTTCCTAGATTATTAAGATCCTATGTTATATAAAGTAACGTTCATGATTAAATATTCATGAATAATGATAATTTGATGACGTCATCGGCCAAAATACTGTATATATAAAAATTCCATTACGTCTTATTGTTTATGAGTTACAATATATGGTATGGAACTGTAAGCGTATCTCTTTGTGCGTGTTTGCGGTATGAGGTTCAATTTATGTGTTTGTCGTGTTACCCTCTTTGTATGAAAGATGTGTTCTAAATTTGTGTTATGGATTGCTTAATTAATGTATGATGATGTTCACCTTCATTTAACTTCCGAATACAAGTATCAAATTACCGTCATTTACAACTTTGGAATCATAGCATCTTTCTCATCAATTAAGCAAATAATGTCCGTATTAACATAATCGATATATCAATCGGTTTTCCTCTCTATGTCACAGTTCTCAGTTCATATGTCTTGAAGCGCCATTCATCGAAAATCACTGCCCATATGTTACCTGTCACTCTATCCATATGGTGTATGGGTGTCCTCGTATATAGGTCGCCATCCAAAAATAGCACATTGCAAAGGAATGTCAACTTTTACCTCATTAATCATGTAAAGAAAGACCTTATTTGCATAGCATTCATCTCATTATGTTTATCATCACCAATGGTTTCTACCTGCCCAAAACAATTAAGATCTACCAAAACCCTGCATGAGTTATCCTCCAAAATTTAGATTTAAAAAACGCCCTAGAAGACTCATCTTCGAACTTGACCTCCAGTTCCCCACAACCCAACACTCTATTAAATTTCATCACATAACATTTAATTTCTCTCGAGTTATGCCACCGACAAACAAAACGACAAGCACAAAAAGGTTCACTGCAGCACCAAAGAACCCACCGGAAGACCCATCTTCGAAATTGACCTTCGTCTCCCCAACAGAAACTTACTTACCAAAAATCACCAACATCCGTTCATGGTATCAAGAGCTGAATCGCCAACCCCATCACTCCACAAATCCCGACCAAAAGTATACCCTTTTGTCTTTCGGTTCTCGCACGATTAGCTCACGGCGTCTTTTTGTTACCGGGTTTCGCGTTGAATTTAAGTCCGAATCAAAATCACCACGGGGCCCGGCCGGGCCCCAAAAAAGTCCGGCAGCCGCAGAGCGACGTTAGGGGTCACGCCTGAAAGTGATCAAAAAGACCGTGAAGTACCCGGCGGGGCCCCTTTTTCCATTTGGGACCTAAGCATGACCTTAACCGAGGGCCCCCAGTACCGGGGAGTTCCCGGGAAGCTTGCGACGATATAGTTACCAAGCAAACCTAGTTGCATACACTGGCTGGCTGACTGGCATGTCTGATCATTGAAGTGGATAATAAATAACAATCACCGCGAGACCTCGTAGACATACAGAGTATAAAGGAAGGTAGATGCTAAGTTGCTGAATCTGTTTCAGATACAAGTTATGACCATCCTTTAGCTTGTGAGGACTCCGAGGCAGACGATCCTTATACTGACACGATGGCATCACCTGTAAACGAAGATGGCGGTGCAGGTGTACCACCAATACACGGTAAATAGCTCAGGATTCATTATTCATATACTCTACTGTAAAACTGCCATGTGTGAACTGTTTTGGGGTTCCCAGAGGATATCATTAATGTAATCAAATCAACATGGCATAACTAATTTTCACTGCTGAAAAAATGATAGCTCCGACGACCACGTGCGCAACTATCCTGAATCAAGTGATCGAGAGGCTGGAGACGGAGGTACAAATGTTCACTTTATGGCAGAAGTTATTATTTTAATGTAATTTTTTTTTTTTTAAATTTGTACATGGATAATTTTGGAGCGGTTCATTTTGCATTGGGAGGGAGATTGAGTGAAAAATGCTGTATTTGCTCGCAAACCTTTCATTTGTACTTTCTGAATTTTTTTCTTCTTTTCCCCCTGCCATTTGGTCAAAATACCTGCTACACCACTTTATGATTATTTTGGAATTTTATCATATTTTTCTATGTAAAGATATACATAAGTATGAAAGCCAAATGACCTGGAATTTTGTATGGCGTTAGGACCTAATCTCCAAGCAGTTGTACCGATTGCAATGAAAGTATCCAAATGGCAAAAGCAGTCTTCAGAACCTGTGGCCATTGAATAGAGCTTTTGTCCTATGGATACTGTCATTTGATTTTTCTCCAGGCACCACACCCATGCAGCAGTCCCACACTGACTGGAGATCAGTTGCGGACGCCGCGGCGAGAATACCCAACCCTGTATTCGCTTCTGCAGGTTAAACTTTTTCTTGTCTTCTTGGGATCCAGTTACTACCTTCGCCAAGAAGGTTATGCTTTCAGTTATGCCAGGGTGGAGCGGCTGTTGAATGGGTCTGTATGTTGGTCAACAGCACAACTCAAGAAGCTGTAGGTGAGTAGAGGTTGTGGAAACAAAGGTCAAGTTCGAAAATAGTGTACCTGGTATTTTCCGTCGGTACTGCAGCGGGCTGTGTATGTATGTATATATGTCTGTATGTATGTGGGCAACATAACTCGAGAATGGTTCTGCATGATATTTAGTGGACGGTCAAGTTCGACAACGGGCCTTCTAGTGGGTACCTAAGGTCATTTGGCAAGGTATGAGAATCAGTGCAAATCGTAGGCTAGGTGAAGAAAATATGAACTACTGTTTGCACACAGATGACTGTGAAGAAGCAAACATGTGTGGGTTTGCTAAAAGCTGCAAGACGACGTTTCACCGTTCCTGTCTTTTCCGTGCTATCGCCATCACTGTTGCAGTAGCAGCCTTGTTTGGATTAGGGATGGTCGCTGCCATGCACCTCACTGTAACATCGAAAAGCAGAGCAGAGAGCCACACGGTCAGTCTCTACCATAATAATAGACAGAGATAGTCCTTTCCATGCTGCACTTATGCGTAAAAACTGCCTGGCTCTAAACTATAACACCATTGGACTCGAACCAAAAGAATTCAAAGTTCTCCAAGTATCCTATTACACCACTACCGCCTTACATCATGACACTCTGCAATATTCAACTCCGAATGCACACACAACAAACAAGCAAACACGCAATTCTGATCACATTATAAAAACGTACGTAATGATATGATATGAATATATTGATGCAAATGTGTTTTGTATATAATAAACAGCCTTTTGAGGAGGAAGGCCCAGTCTTCTCATCTACTTCGTTCATATGGAAGACTGCATCGTTCGCCAAGGCGTCTGCACCCGAGCCACTTCTGAAAACGGACATCTCTCATCCATTGACTGGACCAGAGGTGACAACTGTGGTGACAACAGTTTTGCCGGAAGTGACGACTCTTTTGCCGGAAGTGACAACTGTGCTGAACCAGTTCCCGACGGTTGAAAGACAAGAATCTCCAACAACCAGGAAAGGTAGGACCGGAAGTATACATGGGGCTTTGTACGGCTTGGACCTGCTATGATCAGGATGTTCTTCTTTCCGGTGGCTTTTGATTGATATCAGGAAAAAAGCGGT
Organism: Branchiostoma lanceolatum; assembly: GCF_035083965.1. Lineage (NCBI taxonomy): Eukaryota > Metazoa > Chordata > Leptocardii > Amphioxiformes > Branchiostomatidae > Branchiostoma > Branchiostoma lanceolatum. The sequence goes on from NC_089731.1 coordinate 17,921,795, forward strand.
GCATGTTAGGCCCCAAGCGGCTGCTTGGCAATTGGAACTGCAAGGACATTTTTACATAGTATTTATTTATCTATTTATTAATCTTAAGGGTGGTCCCTTCAGTGAACATTAACAGTTAACTGATTTCCAAGAGATTCCTTATATCAGTATCAAAATCTTTCAAGAGGATGACTGTAGAGAAAACGACGGATTTTCATGATCTTGAGCATGAAATTAACTTTGACAGAGATGTATATAATGAAATACAAAAACCATCTTTGCATGATTAATCATACTAGTGTTTTCCATGTAAATGTTTCCTCATGCTATGGTCTTTATTTGAAGTGGCAGATACCCTTTGACATCAGGAATAAGTGGTATAGGTTTGGACCCCCTGGCAGATAATTTCGGAACTACGGGGGCGTTTTCAAAGGGAATAACTAAAGAAAGAATGGACGGATTACCATGGCTCGGGGCATGCAGGTACATGTTTTTAAAAGAAGTCGTAAGTCTTATGATGATTATCTCTATGGAGGTTTATGGTCGTATAACCTTTTTATGTCCTAAATAACCACAGAAGATGAATGTCAAGTGGAGCCCTACATGCGGTTCGATTGTGGCTGGAAAGGCATCACTCCAGATCAGTGTCGTCAGCGAGGCTGCTGCTTTGATGATTCAACGCGTGGAGCGATATGGTGCTTTGAAAGGACGAAGAGGGGTGAGCATGGTTCTGTATTCAGAATTAGGCTGGTAATGATCATTGCCCCATTACACAACTAGTAGCAGCCTCACGACCGAGCGCCTGGTTCCGATTACTGGCAGTTTCTAGCTTGGAAACCCCGGTTCAATCCTGGGTAAGGACATCTCGGTCGAGGCTGCACCTGTCTTTTGGAAGGCACATGAAATGTGGGTATCGTGTTCGAGGAGGTGCCCCTCAAAACCCCTCCCTGTAAAAGTATACCCAGCTACTGAGGCAGCTTACTGCCCAATTGTGCCACTAGGCACAACAAGGATTCGCAAGAACGAATCCTGTAGTGAATTTCTTTTGTTCTTCACCTCCTCCCATACGGCGGGCACCAAAAGAGAATTAGAAACGCAGGAAAGGCCGAAAAATAACCCCGACCGACTTCAGCGCTATGATTTTACTTCTACTTTTTCCGGGCTCTTATTCCATTTTCTGGTTAATGTCCTTTATGGCCAGACGTAAGTCACAGTACTTAAAAATCCACGTCTCTGTGTTCGTCGTCGGCATAGCATACCAGCTAAAAGCAGCAATGCCACTGCCACTTGTGGTTTCCGATGACGTGGTTGGTTTGGGTGGGACATGAGTCCTGAACTTTTACAAATCTCATGCATTATGTTGTAAATTCTCTCTTTTTCTCTTTCTCGTAGATTGTCCAATAGGAGACTACATTCGTCTCAATGGCGTTTGCTACAAGAGCTTTGCGGAGCCGAAGACGCGAGAGGAGGCTAGTGAGACGTGTGCTGAAGACGGGGGGATGTTAGCCATGCCGAAGGACAGTGTGACCAACAATTTTCTCCCCAAGCTAGCGAGAGTAGTCGAGAGTCGCTGGATGGGGGTGACTGACGCCAACAGCGATAGACTGTGGTCATTTGAGGACGGCCAAGACCTGATGTCATCCGACTATTCCAACTGGTGCCCTGGGGAACCGAAACAGAAGAACGGTCGCGGTGGCTGTGCCGGATTCTGGGGGTCTGGGTCCTGTTGGGGTGAAAAAGACTGCGAGTGGCGTGAGCCATTTATCTGTCAGCTAAAACCAGGTATGCGTCTCTATCATCCGTTCTATCATATTTACTGATAACGGGAACAGTAAATAAATTCCTTGTGTAGTAATGTTGCATATCAGCTAATTTTGCAATAGATGTTCATTGTTTTACATGGGTATAAATCAATTCGTTATACCGACTTATACATTGAGTCATACCAAAGACTTTATAAAAATGGTACATACTTCTGAAACAGTATGGAAGTTGAACACACTCCACTGTCAGTGTACTAGCCCCCTGCTGCAATAATTGCACCACAGTGTGACCCAGGGCTATGCAACGGAGATGGGCACCGCCCTATACACCTTATTGTGTGGGAGGATTTTAACTTTTTTTAACTTATACCTTAATATGACAGTAATACATTCTTCCTCTTACAGGACGCGCAAGCCGTCAGTACACCAGCCTGGGTTGCTGGAGGGACAGTTACCGCACACGGGCCATTCCGACACTCGAGGGGACAGATCCACGCCTAGATGGAAACTACCGTCGCCGTCAAAACCCTACCAAAAAGTGTTACCAGGTCGCACTTTCTCGTGGTTTTACCGTGTTTGCTGTACAAAATGGCGGCTGGTGTGCCGGGTCTGCTGATGGGGTCAACACCTACGACAAGTACGGACCCTCCACAGCCTGTAATAAGGACGGTGAGGGCTGGGGAAAGGCAAATGAGGTCTACCAGATTACACGTTAGACTGAATAAAAATACTCTTTTTACATAACCAAGAGATTTATTCCACCGACATTTTGGTGACCATCTGTCACCTTCTTCAAGCCAAGGTTCACATATCAATGCAGCACAGGTGTTGCTGCTTATGCATAATGAGATGCATTCCCAAACGCAAAATATTTACATATGTACAAATCACAGGAGATGACATCACTATGCGGTCCCAAACGTACAGAATTGTAACACATGCACAACTATCGATCAAATTCAAAAAACAACAAACAATGCAACGATTGTCATCTATTTCTTAAGGATGCGGTCCCAAACGTGACTGAGTCTATATCCCCCGAATAGCGATGTCATCTCCTGTGATTTGTACATAATAATGTAACTAGAAAGGCAACATTTGCGAGCAAATACAGCATGTTTAGCCATACTCCTCGCCATGCAAAAAATGGACTCTCCCAAAATAACAATGGACCATGCCATTCTAAAATACTTGCACTAAAAAATGAATCACCCCAGTCCAAAATTGAGTCTTCCAGTAGCACCTCAACACAATATGGACCAGTCCACAACCATATCCACTAATTGATTAACAAATACACTTCTGCTAAAAAAAATGGACTTTTTCATAATCATTCCAGCTCAAAATTGAAAGAAATAATTAAAGAATCCTCCCCTTGCAAGAATGGGATATTCCGTGCCATTTCCATGTAAACCAGTCGAAAAATATCCGCTGAAAATTACACTCTTGCGCATAATCAACCCAGTTCAAAATTGAATTAAAAATGATCAACCCCAGGGAAAAAATGAAGTTTTCCATAGTATACATATGAAGATTTGACAGGAGACGAAGGAAATGACCAAAAACAACATATTTGAGTCAATTCAAAGTCACCGAGAGGGTTTTAATATAATATTTGTAATATGTTTGAACTATTTTGATTAAAAGAATGTCTAAGTCACAATAGTTCTAAAGTGTTCAAACAATTAGAATTGAAACTTATAACATGTTTGAACTTATTTCACATACGTTGGAAACATTTCGAACGTAACTACACAAAAATCTCTTTATTTAGAACAGTTTCAAACCATCTATCCAAATGTTTCAATGTTCGAACAATTTGTAACAAAAGATTTTCACAATTGCCCGAAGGTGCTAAGTCCTCCTGTGTGTTTCTGCCTATTTTCGGTGGCCGCGCTAGACCACCAGCGGATTTGTTTTGACGGAGCGTCACCCGCGCGCGACGATGTACACTGTTCGGCACCGCTAATATCCGGCATTTTCCCGCTCCAAAACATTCCACAAGACCCACGTTTTTAGTGTTTTGCCTCTTGTGCAACACGATTCGATTTGCATTACTAACGGGACGAAAATGATAGAAAAAATTCACCCCGTCCCGGCGTCCGTCCCAAAAACATGAACGTCATGAAAATATATTTTCTTACAGATTCAATCACGAAAATCAACAGCATGGGATTCCAAATTTTCGCAACGGCCGACCATTTATCATGGTTGAACTTCCTTCCAAGGCGTGCGATAGATAAACATTCCCGGCACATAATAGTCACTAGTACCAGACTAACGCAAGCTCATGATGATAATAGGGAGAAAGTTTGTCAGTGAAGTTTGGCCACCAGAGGGTACATTCATTTAACGTTACAAGCTAGCGCAAAGGGGCGAATCATTGACCTTACCGGGGACTGACTCTACTGGCCTAATCATTCCTTTCTTGCCGAATTCTACGATCCATACGCCCGTACGTAGGACATGTAGGAAGGCCTGGTGGTGGACGCTACACATCACGGGAGACGCGTGTTGGTCCGAGACAGACAGCGGCGTGCTTTCGATCGCGTAGCGGCGACGCACCGCTGCGACAACGTGCGGGACCAAAACGCCTGTCCCCAGTGAGACCATGTGTTTTGCGCGGCATGCCCCGAATCCGTCTACCATTGCTGAATGTAGCCCGATTCATAGAGGTCTATTTTGTAAGCATTATTTCATGTACCCCTCAGCGTGAGAATTCCTTGTGCAACACTTCGCTACATTATATGTTTAAGTTTCCCCGCGCACCGCCTACCACCCGCCTTTGATCATGTATGAAGTCGGCGGCAGAGAGAGATCATCAATCAATTTTGACAGGAGTGTCGCGCCAGTCTGAGGAGAAACGATCTCCCGTGTTGTGTTGAAGAATTTGGAGTTTGAAAATATCTGGAATAACTAATGCTAGAATAAACATTCACAAAATCATTGATTTAACTTGTTTTCTGTTATAAAATTTCCTAAACTGCAATTTAACCACCGAGTTTAAGGGAACATGGTGTTTTCCCGATAATCACGTTAAATGTTTATGTCCGGTCTTTCCTCCTCGTAAGCAAACTTCCAGCTTGGCCAGGTGCAAGGACTTGGGGTCAATGACCTGTAGGTCATATGTAGTATTGACAGAAGTGGCAAATATTGTCAAGAAAGCCCAAAATAAATCGTTTTGAATATATGTATGCCAAAAATGGGAATGTAGTCCTTTAAATATTTGTTCAAGCCACATATACAGCAAATTTCAGGTCATTCGGTTGAAATACCAGGGCGCAGGAGGCCAAGATATGCTAAAAATAGCCTAAAAACCTCAATAAAATCACTTTCAAGGTCAATATCAAAAATGGAAAAGATCGCACATTGGTTTTTGCCTACATTACCTCTGTACCAAATTTCAGGTCATTTGGTCAAAAAATTACAGAGATGAATCGATTTGAAGATTTGACAGGAGGAGAAGAAGAAGAAGAAGAAACATGAGAGAAAACAATATGTTTAGCCATACTTATGGCTAAACATAAATATTTTGCGTCTGGGGATGCATCTCATCGTGTATAAGCAGCAACACCTGTGCTGCATTGCTATGTGACCCAGTAAGAATTGCCTTGGAGAAGGTGACAGATGGTCACCGAAACGTCAGTGGAATAAATCTCTTTTTATTGAGTGACTTACCAACCTGATGAAACTATTCACGGACACACGTTAGACTCCGGTTAATTGTGTGGTAATAGTCAACTAAAAATCCCAATAGAGAAACGCCCAAAATTATTGCATTCTTTATAACGTTGACTAATATTAACATGTTTTAAATATACCATTCATAGCAACATAAATATCATGCATCATACATCGTAGTAATGCACCAATCATAGTAGTACATGCATAGTAATACATAAAACCAACATTGACTATTCTATCGATGTAAAAATCCAATGTTATAAGCAAGACAGAGTAATGAGGCAACTGTACGTACTTGTGTGTTACTTTATGTAATTTGTGACCGAAGGCCCCAATGTATACATGTACAGCAGTGGTCAGACCACTGAGTTGGTCTATCCCGGATAGATACGACAGAAGTGAAATAGAAGAAGTGAAATACCTTTACAGTAGTATACGTATGCAGGCGATACCTGTTGAAGGGGGTGTAACTTTATACTTCCTCGAAGGGAACCTGACTAATGCTCATAACAATTTATCCTGTGAAGTTTTGTAAGCAAACGTGAGTTAGGGCTTTACAGGATTTTAAGGCTTCATAAGGTGCGGCAAATGAACGTTTGTTGTTTGATGGGGTTTTGAAATGTATTTTGCCGGTGAAACAAGTTTCCGTCTTTTAGCACCTACGTGTGCCAGTATGTATATTTATTTTTATGTCATAGAAAGTTGACAATAGAGATTTAGACGCCATGTACAGATGACAAGATTTGGTCTTGAAGGGAGAGAAGACATTGAAGAGAGAACTGACCTTATGTTAGACGGTGCTTCGAGCGATAAGTCTTTTATTCTTATGCAGAGGATTTTTGTATGGTTTCACATTCTCTTTGGCCGCATATGTACCTTCATCTGAGTGATTCTCAGTGTCATATATGCAAGCAATAGTGATAGTAACCTAGTATACAGCAGAGTAGTATCTAGAGCACCAAGAAACAAGACATTGTCAGCCACCGTTGTGTGTTATATGAGACTGGAGATATGATAATGTCCCGTCTGTACAGGGGGCGATCACTGCTATTGTTTATGAAAACCACAGTGATGACAATATACATGTATGTCTGATGAGAGGTGTAGCACATGGTTTCAGACCATCCAAAAATGCAGTAGCTATTGCTATAGTCCCATGATGCAAGGTCCGCACGTTAAGTACTTTCCTAAAATATTAATTTCTAATTGCTAAGTATGAAGAAAAATTGTTGCCGTGTAAGAATTAAACACCGAGGCAATATGCTTAATACAATCAAGTTGTATTGAAGAAAAGTAAAAAAAACGTGATTCATACAAAGTTTTCTGATTTCCCAATATGCTGATGATTCTAATTTCCCATTTGAGCCGAATTTGTCGACATTTTATGCACTTCTGTCTGATTTGGAACGTTTCTCCGATATTTATGGCCTTCATTTAAATGCAGAAAATGAAAAATTTTAAGAATAGGTTCTTTAAAGTCTTTTAACTTTTGTGTTTCTTGTAACGTTGCATGATTAGTGCTCTAGGAGCACACTCTAGCCAATTGCAAACAAGCCAGTGGGAATTTCCCCTGTAGCAATATGTAACAGTGTATATAATTTATGAAATTATAATTGTGCTGTGTATTGATGTACGTTTGAATAAAGATGTTTTAAAAGGGAAGAAACATGTTCTCTCTTCAAGAATCAATCTCTTATATTAGTTCTTTGAATATACGACTTTCATCAATATCAAGATATGTTTTTCATGCCGTTGTGAACAATAGCCACAGAGCCCAATAGTATTTTAGTTCGATGACTCCTCAATGATTCACAACTGCCAAGCTGTTATTCAAAGGCACAGACAACGCCAGAAGCGGGTGTTGCATTGTAAAAGACCAAATCTTTATGAAATCAAAATCAACCGAGTTTGTAGAAATCATTCAGGTGAAAAAATAAATGAACCATATATAATCCAGGAATTGAATAGTGCCCCTTTTTGTAGACCCATGGGGTGTGATGAATGATGGGAATTTACCATTGTATTGGTTCCCATGGGATGATTTTAGAAGTTACAGGTCAATTTTCGGGTCAGAAGAAATAGGTTCTTAATGGTAAACAACTATTCACACACACGCTACAAACATTAATTTCAACATTGGACCTAGATTTCCTAATAAGAGGGCCCACTTTTGTGGGGGCCTTAGGTTTCAAAGGGATGATTAACAAAGATCAAAGTTCGTTTTTGAGCCAAAGCAAGCGAAAAGCACAGTTTATAAGGCTCTAAGTTGAGAAACAATCACCGAGAAACACATTGCAAAGGTACTTTTAAAGCTCAACCCACTGTTTTTCAATAGCCGCCAAGTCGAAGTTTGTCCAATGGTTGTTCAGAATTTAACATGTTACACCTGACTAATTGATATGAAGGGTACTCGGTGTTTTTCTAAATATTGATGCTGTATAATTTAACTACTTTCTAGTCCAGGTTCAAGGTCAAGTTACCAATTCAATTACGTTCTTGGATTCAGAAAATATTATAAGCAGATCCAGAACACTCTCCTCTGGTGTTCTCTGTGCCTTTAAAAAAGGACATTTCTATATACGATACGATATGCATTGGAAAGATTTTAAGGTTTGCAAATGATATGTATTAAAAGAATATAGACAACAGATATTGTAATGAAATCTCTTTAACTGAAAAATCGTCCAGCTATTGACCCCTCTTACTCAGTATTTACCGGTGAATGCACTTCAATCATTGTCTAATAGTCCCATCGATGCCCTGTGAAACGGGTTTTGGAGATCTCCCTAGGAAGACTATACAACACCCTCACGTACCTATCCACATTTCCTTGCGTGGCAGGACTAATCCAGTCAAATTCATGGTTAGCTGCATGTGTATTTTTGTAAATCTTTGGTGTTATGCATATGGCTTCAACAAGGAAACAAGTCAAATATCATGTTTTGACTAAGATTTATCTTAGAGCCTCGCAACACAAGATTAAGACAACAGTAGCACTAGCAAGTGTATCTCAAAAAGCTATACTGCTTTCAAGTTTGCTACGATTTCTAACTTTCACAATCTTTCGAATCAAATTAGATACATACACTTCAATACAATGACGAATATATTATCTCCCACATCTTCATGTTGTATTTTATTCAAAGAATTGTTCAATTGGATCAAAAAGCAGGAACTTGAGAAAAGGCAACGTAAAGATGATAGTTGATCTTTTGATATGAAAAATAGAGAGAATTCCATTAAAAAAGCGTGTATTTTCAATTTGGAAAATAATGCAATAACAATAATAAGTTACTATAATACAGAATCTATGATTGTTCAGCGACAAAAGTTATGAGTGGCCGTCCTTCTGCTGCTGGAGTTTTCTCCTGCTCGATGTACTCACAAAGGAAGGCTGTTGCAGCAGCGACACCTTGCTGTAAAGAACGGGAAAACATTACAGATACCCTCGTAATGTTGGAAAGGAATAATCATGTGCACCCCTTCAATTCTTGATTAAATCAGTGACAGTATTTTGTTGAGGTAGGCAAGAGATATCAGCGTCTACTAGTAAATGGGCTGTTTTCTACTCGCCTATATGAAAATACTGCTAAATGTAAAACGTCAAACTGTATAATTCTATTGTATATCAAAGCGTATTGTTATGAACCAACACGCCATCAGCACTAAAATGAGCCAAACGGTGTAAGAGGATTCCTGACACTAGTTTTTTTTTAGTCTCACCCCTTGGTAGCTTGCCTATATGACAGGAAGCAACAGCTACAAAATGTTTATGACGAGAAAAAAAGTAATAGTGGGATCCGAATAATGGTGCAAATGTCAGATTATGAAAGAGGGACGGAGATGAGAGTATTTTGAAAAGAAACTACGGGGAGGGAGCTATGGTGACTCTGGGAGGACGTATTTGTAGTCTTCTTTCAAAGTCGCGGAAATGTGCGTTGACGCTGGCTGACCGAATCCCCCTAAATCCTTTTTGTTTAACAGTTATACAGTGGACTACTACTACTACGGTATCGGCATATCCTGGCTCCATATCTGTGTGAGTGTAGCATGATGGGTGCGTTTACACACGTGACTTTACTTGGCCAATCATACCACACTTCCGCTAGCGGCCAAACATTGCCCGGATATGACGACACTGTAGAATTGGCAAGTTCTGGACTATTAGTCGCGGGGTGGGGGTACCGGGGTGGAAGGGAGCTGAATATTTGTTCATGTTTAAGGTATGTACCTTCATAAGGAACTCCATATCTGCAGCTTCCATGTCGAAGTCCATTGTGGAGAGATAGTCCACGTTCACACCGATACATCGCCCCACGTCTTCTTGCTATAGAATAAAAAGTGTACAAAAAATGTCATCAGGTCAATTGTTATCAGTGTGGTGTTAATGCAAGATAGAGTTGGATACATATTTCAGGTTATGGGTATTTGTGGTTAGGGTCCAGGAGACAAAGGTACATGCTTGTACCAAAGTCAGATTCAATAACGAATAATTAACCAACAAACAAACAAACAAACAAACAAACAAACATACACCAAAAATAATTACTCAAGCAACTGGATAAGATTTTGAAACAGTCAGACGTTTCAGACAGTATCCACTGTCTTTCGTCAGTGACTAACGATAGGACTGAGAACACCAGCTTTATACCAAAACTCTGAATAGATATGTTAATGAGGTAAAGACAATTTAGGATGTGGGCAACATGAACAAATAATCAGCCCCCCCCCCCTCTATAGCCGCGACTAATAGTCCAGAACACGACTTTTATTGCCAATTCTGCAGTGTCGTCATATCCGGGCAATGTTTGCCCGCTAGCTGAAGTGTGGTATGATTGGCCAGGCACAGTCACGTGGGTAAACGCACCAATCATGCTACACTTGCAATTTGCAAAAATGGTTCCAAAATATGCCGATACTGTAGTAGTAACACAACCAGGGACACTCATTCAATTTCGAATCCACGGACATCCTAGATCGTGAAGAACGCTGGTTCGAACGGGGAATTAGAGAAGCAATATATGAGAGGATGTACAACCCCGCCCTCAACAGGAAAGGCGGTCTACGCGTTCAACTTTCAGGCACCTGGGATAATGCACTGCCCACCACCCCCCACCCCCGGACAAGCAACATTTAGTTACTGTACTAGAACAACAGTAGCTAATTGAACTATTGGCATAACTTTGTCTTGAATTAATCTTCTTTTTGAAGACTACTTCAAGACATCCTAAATTGTCTTTACCTCATTAACATATCTATTCAGAGTTTTGTTATAAAGCTGGTGTTCTCATTCCTATCGTTAGTCACTGACGAAAGACAATGGATACTGTCTGAAACGTTTGACTGTTTCAAAATCTTATCCAGTTGCTTGAGTAATTATTTTTGGCGTATCTTATTACCTGGATGTCTAACCTTCATCAACGAAACAAACATACAACACTGATAACTCAATCTGAGATATTTACATCAAATAAGCACAAAAAAAATAGAAAAAAAAGTACAATTTTTTTTTTTACAACCTTGTAATATGAATATATCAACATTGCACTGTAACTTTCAGGAATTAGTTTCTTTGTCAGGTTCAAGTAAAACAACAAATTACAGCCTGATAAGGACGCAGTCACGTTACTTTCGTGGTATGGCATTTTGTACGACTCAACAGCTATGACTGAACACGCCATTGGCAAGGATTTGAAACCTTTTTTTCTGCTAGACAGCTTTATGCTTACAACTTACTGGACACTTTTATTTATACGTACAAGAATGGCATACTTCTATTCAAAACAATTCAAAACTGTCCAATTATTCTGCGCTAAAGGACGGTTACGGACAAGAAAATGATCTCAAGAATATACATAATATTGAACTTCGTAGAGCAATTACAAAGTTAAAAATCTGCTGTCACAAACTGAACGTAGAAATCGGAAGAAATTCCCCGTGACCAGGATCTGGCTATTCTGTGAAGATGAGATTGAGGATGAACGTCTCTTCATTATGGATTTGTTTGTTTGTTTGTTTGTATTGCATACCCGGTAAACCGCATCAAGGCGTAACACACCAGGTTTGTACTGAAGAGTACAAGCTGCATATCCGGACAGATTTATATGATCCACACACACCGGGAAGGACCCCTACTCTTTTCGATAAGTGTGTTGGGTTCTTTAACATGCTTGAGGCGTGGCTCTCCTCAAACACCATTTAACGTCCTATCCGAGGGACGTCCCTAACCGAAGCTAGGTACTCATTTTCACCTGAGTGAAGTGGGGAAAGTCGTGTTAAGTGCCTTTCCCAAGGGCACAACGTCAACGGGACGAATCAAGGAACCCCGGATTCGAACCCGGTATCTCTCGGTTCTTGGGCCAAACACCCTGCGCCACCGCGACGCCACGACGGATTGTTCACGATATGATGATAAAAGCACAAGCTACTCACCTTTCTTCAAAGGAATTTGATACATCGCATTTGACAGATTGATTCAATTATACTCTATGCATACAAATAGGTCAATATATCCAAGAATGTCTAGACCTTCGAACCAACTGAGTAAATGATACGTTGGACTCAACATGTTGATTTCCTCATATCTATTCATATACATTTATGTATAGGTTGGTTAATTTGTATCCACCCGGACTGTAGTATACCTTACGTCAGTCGATGTACTTTTGTTGTGTCAAGAAAGATTTTAATGTATACGAAGCACTGATTGCTACCGATCGCGAAGACCATTCCCAAGATGAATGGAACTGATTAAGAAGCTTACCGTGAATTGATTCTTTCTTCCCACGAAATCCAGCAAGGTTCCATAGTACTCTCCGGCAGACGACGCCGGTCTTTCGCCTAGAATTTCCATCTTGGCATTTTGGAGAGGCAAGAAGTTCTGGAAGATGTTTTTGATCTTTATGTCGGTCAGCTGGATATAATTTGGGGAAGTTCTTGTTACATTTGGAAGCTGAAGTATCAGTAGACAATGATTCTACACACTATTACATGGTTTCTTTTCACTTATGGCAAGATTTCCTTACTTACGAAACACTGTCATACCACAAGCAGCAAATACAAAATGTTACGCCAGTTATTACATTGAAATGAGGTTTCTATGCGGAAACATTATAAAAACAGCGAACACACTACCAAAAATGCCACAAATTCAATGCCACACCCTATGATATTAAAGACGTAAATATCAACAACATATAATGGCAAAGCTGAAATCCATCACTGAAAGGAATAATACAGCTACTTTTCATGGTTTAAATTTTTCAAGAAGCAAATACAAAATGTTATGCGAGTCATTATTTTGAAATGCAGTTTCTATGCGGAAGCATTACGAAAACAGCGAACATGGGCACGTATTTTCAACAACACAAAAAGCAGGACAATGCGGTACAGTGAAAAGGGAAAGGAAAATGAGACATTACGAAAACAGCAGACACATATTTGAAAAAGGAGGTAGGACAATACGGTACAGTGCAATGCACTGAAAGTCTAAAGGGTCCCCCGAAAGTGCGAAATGGAACGAAATGGAACGAAATGGAACGAAATGGAACGAAATGGAACGAAATGGAACGAAATGGAACGAAATGGAACGAAATAAAACATATGTAACATTATGAAATGAAATACCAGTAGATAGCGAAATATAAGGAACGTTGTAACATTCACAGTAGACGGGAACAGGAAGCAAATACATAATATAACGTGTTTTATTTCTTGAATCTATTTGATAATATTAAATACAACGATTTTGCCGCGTTTGTGTGGCTAGATTCTTCCCTGAAAATGGGTGAAAAGTTATCCACCGCTCTTCCTTTGTGTTTACCAACTATCTGCAAATGAACTGCTGAAAATAGCAGGGAAAACAAGCAAACGGAACTGAGTATCGAAGTAAGAACTAGATTATACAGAAGTTGGTGGTAACATTGCATCTCGTAATTCAACAAGAGGTAAGCGTAATTTTTTTATTCATACAGCGTGTTTGTGTGTTGAAAATGGAGCCCCGCATGCAAATGAACCGCCAATGTTGCCAGCGCATCGGAACTGTGCACGTGGGCGTGCTACCGACAGGTTGAATCAAACTCCGACTTCCAAGTTTTATTTACATACGGTTCAGTCCATAACTAGTACGTAGCATATGCATACGCAACAACGATTTTTATACAGCCAATTGTTCGGCTGGTCGGCTCAGTGTCGGAGAATGGACCCCTCCTCTAATGATATGCAAATGCAGATCTGCGCTGCGTCACCAATGTAAAATTTCATACTCCATTCAACCACGGACGTGGGCTGAGAACTACCTCTGGTGATTTCTGCTTCCTTGTTCACGACAAAACAAAGGGAGGGTGTGAACGAGCAGGACATGTATTTCACAGTTCACACAACACGCAAACACGCTGTTTGAATAATGAAATTACGTTTGCTTCATGCCCTCTTGGTGAATTACGAGATGCAATGTTACCACCAACTTCTGTATAATCTAGTCCTTACTTCGATACTCAGTTCCGTTTGCTGGTTTTCCCTGCTATTTGCAGTAGTTCATTTGCAGTAAAGTCAAGGAAGAGCGGCCGAGCGCTTTGCACGCGGCGCTCCCATTTTCAGGGAAGAATCTAGCAACACAAACGCGGCAAAAACGTTGTATTTAATGTTATCAAATAGATTCAAGAAATAAAACACGTTATATTTGCTTCCTGTTCCGGTCTACTGTGAATGTTACAACGTTCCTTATATTTCGCTATTTACTGGTATTTCATTTCATAATGTTACATATGTTCCATTTCGTTCCATTTCGTTCCATTTCGTTCCATTTCGTTCCATTTCGTTCCACTTCGTTCCACTTCGTTCCATTTCGTTCCATTTCGTTCCATTTCGTTCCATTTCGTTCCATTTCGTTCCATTTCGCACTTTCGGGGGACCGAGTCTAAAGATAAAATTTATTGGCAATCTATATCGAGATGTCTTACCTCTCCATTTTCAGTCAGAAGCAGCAACTTAAAGGCTTCTTCTTTTGATCGCACTTGGAGCATCTGGACATCCCAGTCATTTACCGTCTGAGGAAAATAATACATGGGGATTACTAGATAGCCAAGAACACCACACATCCAGACAGCATACCGTGGTAAGGACACCGCTCGACATCCCTGTCATTTACCGTCTGAGGAAAACAATACATGGGGATTACTAGATAGCTAAGAACACCACACATCCAGACAGCATACCGTGGTAAGGACACCGCTCGACACCGCACAAAAAAGCAAGGCGGCTTAGTTTGTACATCGTGCTGTCTACCTGGCAATATCAGGGTACCATTTCCAAAATTTGCTCGTCGGGAACGCAAATAGTGCTTTTCAAGAAATATTCGCAAATTATGCTCACTACTTTTTCATTAAAAGCTTTATTTGTGTTTTGTTGTCTTTTATTTCAAAGATTTGGTCTCGCTAACTGCCTAGCTGCAAATGTGATTCTAGTGTACGTGCGTTAGGTTCTCTAGCAAACTATGGGGATCCACCAACCCCCCTTAAACGGGCACAAGAACTCAACGACTATCAACATAAGTTCAAATCCTATGGAGAACTAATACTATGGAAAACTTAGTATACGAATAGCACATAAAGAAACATTCACCTCATTGAAGAGCCGCCTTGCTTCTTCTACGGGCATGAAAACATTGGCTTCCGATGTGCGTCCCTGCAAAAGAACATAACAAAAGATTTTTTGTAGTTATCTAGTTTATTCAGCTATTTGTTTCTCTCAGGTTAATGGCACAGCTTGTACAACACAAACATGGATACATCATCTTTATTGCAGAAGAATATACACAAGACACACTTTTAAAATCAACCACGTACAAGATGAATTAAAAACCTAGGCCGACCCCTTAGTCAGATCAGTAAAATCTGGAGGGTGCAAGGTAAAAATTATGTGCATCCGCCTTCCGATAGTATACACATACTGTATTGCACAAGTATAAAGATATTTGTTGTATTACACTGTTGCTCTAAAATTTAAGTAGTCAATCAAATGTAGTATTATGGTGAGTAATGAGAACTTACTTTTCCTTGCTGTTCAGTCTCGGCGATCCATCCATCTACATCTTCCCCACCAAAGATGACCCTGATGATTGTTCCTAATTTTTTTATTTGCCTTCGTAGGGATTCCTTTCCCATTCTCGTAAGATCTTCTTTTTCTCGCAGCCCTTTGGCGTATTTTCTGTGTAAAGCAAATATATGCATGTACATAGATTTTAGTATGCTATACTATTGATATGAATTAAGTAAAGAAATGCAGTTATTTTGGTATTTGTAAGTTTTTTTCTATGTTTTTGCTACCATTTCTTAATAAGTCTATGGAATTTAGATAATCTTTGATTGGACTTGAAATGACTTGATTAACACCTATTTTGTTTGTAATAAATCATCTACTAGTACCTTTCCTTCTTCGTGGGGGGTCGTTGATTGTGAAAATCAGGACTGACTTCCGGCAACTTCTGCATTCGCTTCTCAAACAGATACTGGTGCGTCTCCCGGTTATTCTTGGAAAACTGAATTCAAAAAAGGTTAATTAGGCTCATGAAGACGACTAAATCCTTATTGACATATCTGTCATCAAAATAAGAAAATTCTTATTACCATCAAGCATAAGTTGGCTCACTATGATCACCAGGTATGATACGGTTGGGTCAAAGGTACTTGCAGATGGTGCGATGTTTGTGAAATTAGAATACACCACTTAATGTCAAAGCGTGTTCCGAGCAGGAGATATAGAAACTTGAAGTTCTGCTGCCGAATGTTATAAGGAACAATCAACAACTTCTCGAGTTATTCTGCCCACAAACACAAACAAACGGCACCGGAAACACAACCTCTTACTCACTCATCTTCGACGCTTAAAACATAACCTACTCAGCGAACGCCACTAAGTGCCCAAGGGTGCAAGTAATACGCAAGCGACTCAGACGCGTAGTACGACTCGGAGCTTTATTAGGACACAACACAGCGGAGTCTGAAAGATGTAGACGACTGGAGAACACGTGATCCTAACTATAATGTCATCTAACTATAGTATGATGTTCTCATTAACAAAACCAACTCAATCAATCATTCGCGAGCATCAGGAACTGATGCATAGCGGCTACAGACATGCGTAGCTAGGTCACGCCAGGTTTGTATACTCTCGGCGTAGACCCTCCAGTCGGTTCTGGTGATCCCCAGCCCTTGGAGTTACTACATATAAATCTCTATGGTGGAAGGTAAAACAACTTACGACTAGAACACCCAATGTTTTGAAGAAGTCGCCAGATTCAGCTTCCGGGGTCTTGAAACGCTCCTTTCTGTACTCCGGGTAGAACAACTGATTGACCATGACCGAGTCTGTCTCACTCATACTTTGGAGACGGCGGTGGAATGTCGCAGACTTGTCCATCGAAAGGTACCAACCTAGACACCAGATAATGAAAAAATAACAGAGAAATGTCGGTTGCAGATAGCAGAGTACGGCCGTTGTTACTGAATACATTAGTATGTTTTACAAAAGTTCTTAAAACTGAAAAATATAAATTAAATGATAAATATTGAAACCAGGAAAGGAGTACGCCAAAAATAGATACTCAAGCAACTGGATAAGATTTGAGTTGCTTGAGTAACTATTTTTGCCGTATCTTACTACCTGGATGTCCAACCTTCATTAACAGGTAAGGAGTATTCAAATCATGACTGAGCCTTTGTAAATGTTTGAAATGACGATAAAGTAGTAAAAAATTGGATTTTCAGGTTTTTACGTTTTTACTTTAAATACAATATAGAAGGGTACATCTTTAGAATGACGTACCGTCAAAGGCGTAAAGGGGAAAATTGGCTGCAAGTCCACCATCAATGAAGGTAAAGAGCCCATCCAGTTTGTATGGTTGAAAGGCAACTGTAAAAAAAACATTAGCACACATATAAATAAGTATGTTTAGATGAAAACACGTTGTATGAAATACGTTATGAATTTCACTTTTTTGTAACTTTAACACGTACTGAATATAAATCAGAAGTCATTTGATTACAAACTCACTTACACCAAACCGTGATATACATTAACAATAATTTCCCTGTATAAATTTACATGTCAAAAAGTGTCGCATATGACATATGTATACAAGTATGTAACATCGTGTTATACCAGCGTGGTAAATTTTTCATAACATAACAAGACGCCGACCTTTCCTTGACACTTTTAAACGCTGTCATAAGTCACCGTGACAAGCAATAGTTATTTATTTAAGTAATGTTCGTTTTCGTTTCAAGGCATCCTCATTTGAGGTGAAGCATGATGCTTTTTTCAGGTAGCTAGTGGTAGTGCAATGACGCTTATGGCTAATGCCTGAAGCTCCCTCATACACGGGGCCGCCGGCTTTACGTAAACCATCCGAAATGACGAATGCAACCGGTTAACCCCTTACAACGTGTCCGAGCTGGAGTCGACCCTTAGGATCGAACTCGGGCCCTAGGTATGTGTCTCAAAATAAACTGCATATTCACTCAATGTGTCTGTATCATTTTGAAGATTGGTACATTGCATAGAACCAATGCACAATGCATTATGTCAGCAAATACCTCTACTTACCAGGGATGGACATTGACATGCGCACAGCCTCCCTTACCCTCAATACGGGCGTGGTTTTGACGTGAAAGTAGGATTCCACGTCGTAGTTCACGTTGTACGCCACGATGCATAGTTCTACACCAAAGACGTGGTAGATCTGTAGTGAAAACATTACGGGCACTGAATTTTTTAAAGTTTAGTTGGTGGGAAAGATACATTTTAAGGCACTAGAAAATGAGTTTGACTTTAATCTAATTTCATTTGAGTTTAAATCGATATCGTACTTCAGCTGAAAAAAAATAATACCCTTTTCACACATATGCATACTACCTTGGCCCCACTAGCAGAAATAGTTTGAAAGAATTCCTGCATCCGTTTTGGTAAAATATACCTTTCAATGTTCACTCACCTTACATCAGACTATGAGCCCTTTTCAGGAAATTTACATAACACCCGCACGCATACCTGTTCAAAGGTTACGTCTTTGTCCAATGGTAGACCTCGTTTCTTCAGGTGCCTCTCGAGGATCTCCCCAAACCACGTCATGAACTTCTTGCCCGGACATGCGCCTTTTCTGGCGATGACATCGATGACTTGGATGAGCCTCTTCATGAAGGGAATCCAGTTCAACGCTTTGCAACGAGCATCTGTAGATGTTATACAACATATTTCAGCCACGAGATTTTGTCCATGTAATGAAGGAGGTTTCTCTATCCAAAGATCCAAAGGTCAAAACAAAAACACCAACTGCAGTTCCAAACAAGCCGCTAGGGGGCTCAAACTTACACAACTTACTTCCTGTGGCATGAGATATCTACCACACAAAAATCATGATCATAGCACTTTCAGAAAATATGCCCCAAAATTTTGAAGCTCTGCTGCAGTACCTCAGGTACCCGCTAGAAGGCCCATTATCGAACTTGATTTTCCTTTCTCTTAAACCTACCCATTCACTAAATATCATGCAGAACTATTGACAACATATTTCAGCCACGAGCTTTTGCCCATGCCTTCCAAAACAACAATATAAGGGGTTGTCTATGTCTGTTTTGTATAGCAAAACTACCTGTTACATTTTCCCTTTGCACTTCTAACCCCGCCATTGTTTTATGGTATCTAATGTACGTGACGATGATGAGTCCCTCTTGTGTTTTGTTCAGAAAACCGCAATACCAGGTTGCTAACTCAGATACTTTCAGTCATAGTCGTTTTAATTCATCCAAGCCAATCATTTAATAAGAGTTTTGGATTATTAACCTCGAGCTTTGGTGGAATCAGGGGTAAATGTTAGAGGCTATTAAGTATCCCTCCCATGACTAGAATGTTTGAGCATAGACCAAAATAAACAGCCATACATTAAAGTGAATTTTCGTCTGACTTTGTTCGGTTTCTACCCTTCTTGATTCAGTTCATCGCAATTTCTCGTTATCACATTTAACATTCAACCATGGGCGATAGGCTGAGGAATTCTTGTTGGGAATGACCCTTGGTGCGCCCTCCAATCAGCCCGGTAAATCCCCTGACGGAGATATCCTCCATCGTCCTTTGCGAGCGCTAAGTTAGCTATCGGCCTCCGGCCTCGATTGGAACTCTCTGATCGGCTTCTCTGGAACTTGATCTTCGGGTGACTGGATCCGCGACACGTTGGCGACCTCAATGCAACCGAGCGATTTGACACCGATAAAAAAAATTTCATCGATAAAAAACGAATCTTTTGTACGCTTTGTGTAATTTATTGTCTTTTAGTCATACTTATACGTTTTGCATTGTATTCCTATTGTAAAGTCAAGGCTAACTCAAATTTAATCTAGGACGCAGCGAGGTCGCCAACGCCTCGCGGGTCCAGTGAGGCGGCACCCGTTCAAATGCGTCTTCAGAACCCGCTCAATCGAAAATAAAACGCTCCTCGGCCTACCGCCTATGGTTCAACAAGTCAATTGGCACTACATACCTAACACAACGTCCAGTAGGTTTTTAGCGCTCAGTTCTCGAAGCATCTCTTCTGGCGTCAACCCGATGGCGAGGAGGGCCGCGGTGATTGCGCCTGCGCTGGTTCCAGCGAACCGCTTGATCTGCGGCAAAATCCCGGCATCTTCCAGCACCTGAGCCAGAACACGACATAAATGACATTTTTGTAAGGTTATAGGCTGACAGCGTACTTCAAATAACCCTTAAGCTGTCAGAGTTTCTGCCCATTGCATACTCTCAGTGCCAGGGTTTCTGGACCCTCTGTTTTTCTGGGCACTGTTTTCGTTTCACAGATTAATGGTTCATTTCCTCCAAAACACCCCGAACATGTTATACATCAATGAAAAGCTAAGAGTCTCTATTTTCCATAGATGTCATGCAACTTTGGACAGCAGTATTGATTTACGGGGGCAATAATGCAATAAAACATACACTTTTCATTAACCTTTTGTATTGTAGTGTCAAAAGCATTTATGGAATTCCAATATCAGTACCACAGCATTTCTGAGAGGTCATGACAACATCGTCCTTACATGCATGAGAAAAAGTCACCCACGTATTTCCAAGGTCAAGTTTATGGCCACAGACTGTCCTGGGTGCTGAACTCATTATTTAGCTGAAAGGCTGATTTATTACAACATAGTTTCATAGTTTACTTTTTTTGAGGCTTTATAAAATATAATATTAATATCAGCTGAAAGTTTACGACTCATACTTTCCTCAGACATGTGTACCAACTTGCTAACATAAATGTCATGGGTAATAGACACATGTGAGCAATAAAACATATACTTTCCATAATGTTTCCAAACAATCCATGTACTCTAGCACCCATAAAACCACTTGCACCCGGACCATACAGTTTCTGAGAAATCTGACAACACCGGGATCACATATATATATATATAAAATACCACAGTATTACTGCAGGTGATTTTATGACTAGGGACTCTCCTGGGAACTGAACTAACCACTCGGCTAAATGGCTAACCCCATTCTGAGGCTTTATAAAACGAATGGTACATGATATACTTCTTCCTTCTACCCTGTTCGCAAACACGACCATTGTCAGCTCCGCAACCAATATCAAATGCTCCAACACGTTCACGCCCGTCTCTGTGAGTTGATTTCCCCCAGGGACGCTAAACTTGTTGGACGTGCGCGCATGCCCTCACTTTCACTACTTACTGCAGAATCCTCACACGTGGAAGGATCTTTTTCCCAGAATCGGTAGGCCTGTGCTCTCAAAACACCTTTTTGTGCGTAAACCTGGAAATATTGGCATTAAGACCGGGAATTTATCGTTAGAAACAGCAAATAAGCCCATTTGCGGTTCCGATTACGCATGTGCAGTGTCAAAGGTGAAGGCCCCTGGGTTGTGAACAGTTCCCGTCTCCACATTGCCTAGATTTGCATAACAACGCCCAGACGGGTTTTGTTTACGTCTCAGGGGCCTTTACCTTTGACACTGCACATGCGTAGTCGGAACTGCGAATGGGCTTATAGACGCTTTGGTACTATCCGAGCAGTGGCACATGTCGACAACGCCGAGTGCGGAAAGTACAGATATTGTTAGATTGTAGCAGCTTATCAAGTCATGTTTTGTATTATGCTTCTTATGGACCACGTGTGGCCACCTATGCAATTAACCATTCTGGGCAGGAATATGCCATTAAGACTATTATCATAAGTTCAAAAATAAAACGCAAGTTACAAGTTCATAACTAACAATACTTAAAATATAGGGTACTAAGATATAAAAAAAGAAACGAAACGAATAACAGCATCAACTGAACGGAAACCAATGAAATTAATAGAAATAATTATATAAAACCAAATGAGATTTAGATGAATGATAAACGTTAAACCATAACTACCATAACCAACTGAACGGGTACCAATGGAATTAATACTAGAGTTCTACGACCCGATGCCTTTGCCAACTGATGTTAACCTTTTCGAGTGGCATATCATGTTTTCAATCTATTATGCAAAATAGGACCTAATATGCATGAATAATGCCAGCTGATCACCTTCTCTACCCAAATACAATAGAAGTTGTTCAAAGTGTGAAAGTCTTATATTATGTTAGTAAAGAAGGCTATTGAAGTATTCCCTCATAGATAAGATAAATGCGGACTTCATTTGCATGATTTATGTCTGATAATTTCCACATCTACTTCCAATTGCCGCAAGAATAAAATCACAATCATTTACCCTTATGGAGTTATACTATTTTGTCATTAATTATGGAAATTAGGTATCCATTTCCATAATTGAAAACATTCCTCTCTTTCTCAGTTACATACACATGTATGCCACGTGTTTGAGGGTCCTATAACGGAATGCAGCGGATTATGTGTAGATTTTCCTCATTAATTATGCAAATTAGCTCATGATTTGTATAATTATCATACGATCTTGGCAATAATCACTCAAGCTATCTACATACCAAATATCATGACGACCCGTCAATCCCTTCTTGAGTTATTCCTTTCAAAGTTTTAAACGAAATCGGCTCGACTCCTGCAGTTAAAAATATCCGCTTGGGAATCCAAACCTACATGACTTAATTTCCCTCCCACGAGCTATCTAGTACTCAAAATCATGACCATAGCATGTCAAGAACATGAGATATCAAACCCGGTAGTTCCTCTGCAGTACCATAGCAAGCCATTAGGGGGTCTAAAATCTAATCATTCTGGCCACATACCAAGTATGGAGACAATGCATCCTGGCATTTTCGAGTTACCGTGTTCACACAGACACACACACACACAGACACACACACACACACACACACACACACACACACACACACACACACATGAACGATGACGAAAATATAACCGTCTCGAAAACGGGGACGCACTCTAGTGGTGACCACGCAATAATTCATATCCATAAAAATAGATGTGTCCTCACCTTACATACTCCGATGTAGGCGATGCCTTTTGCTCCTCCCCCTTCGAAGACGAGGTTCTCAAACTTGAAACGACGGTCAGCCCACAGACCGCCGACGGTTGTCGGAAGAAACGGCACCGGTCTCGAGCTATGTTGCCCCATGCTACAGATTTTACAAGGTAACAGTTACCCAAGCAGCCTTTAAAATAAACTTCTAACCGTTTTAGGTAGCACCCACTACCTTTTATAATTGACTATTGAGAAATCATAGTTTAACAACCATATAAACAAAAACTATACACATAAATCCTTACTGTTTAAGGAAAGGAAAGGGATCTCGAACCAGTTTAGCTCAAATGAACTCAATGAACAGATGAGCTACTCTTCCACTGGTCGTGACAGAGAAGACAGACGCTATATACAGTATTTACAGGTTCATTGTACCGGGGAAATTCCCCTAGCTCTTTTCGACAAGCACCATGAACAGTGGACCACGGCTTAACGTCCCGTCCTAAGGACTGCGATCTTTAACGGTAGCGCGCATGTCGGGTGAGCGACACAGCCGGGATCGAACCCGGGGCTTCTAGTTCCAGAGGCAAGATCGCTAACCACTGGACTACGCACGCTACTGTTTGGTGAAATAGCTGTTAAACTGGTATGTAAATGAGGTTGAAGACAAATGCTACACAGTCCAATGGAAAGAAAATGGAAAGAAAATCAAAACAATGTTGATGCTATTTATTTGCTCCCGCAGTTTTTGCGAACTTTTAAAAGACTGTTTACAGTGTTATAACCGTACGTGATTTATGCCCTGCTTTAACAAACATAAAGTATGACAAAATATATCATCATATTGGAGAGCACTTGGCGCATTCTAAGCTATTACATTGCATTCTACAAATGTTATTTAGCCTAGTAGTGTTTGTAATGTATACAAATGCCTAGATTATGATAAACGCACCATTGTATCTTGTAAAATACTGGATGGTTTCTAAATAATGTATCTAATGTTAAAGCATACAAATGTCTCCATTGTAAATATTGATACAATAATGGACATTTTAACTCACCCATCAAACCCACCAGTCACAAATAAAGCATTTCGTTTGCTTATTGAGCATTGTTAAATATGTTATTTTCAAAACATTTTGTACTAAAATACATATGTAAACAAGATTGGCAACCTAAACAGACGTTGTCATGGCAACGATGGTCTCTGTTTATGTTTTCGTTTTTTAGCCCACATGCAGATAAGGGCCTCACTTATCAAATATGAAGACAATCCAGGCACTCTTGTGTTATGGTCTTACATTCCGATCCTGTGGACACATTCCTGTGCAATTCCTAGAATTCTTTCAAACTGCACACAATATATAAACCATTAGGCTCGCCCCTGAGTCGTCGCCAAAAATATGCTCATTTTGATGTTTTTAGAATTGGTTTTGTGTGTTTGCACGTGTGTGTTTGTGTTTGTGTGTGTGTGCGTGCGCGCATGCGTGTTTGAACAGCATAACTCGAGGATTCGTAGATTGATCTTTACAATATTTGATAAATGTATTAGTGCCAAAAAAGCCTCCATTCCGATTCCAATTCATTGTTTAGTTCTGTGCCCCACAGAGTCCATTGAAATAATTACTTCCCTTGAAACCCTACATCTCAAGGAAGTGCCCCCCCAAACAATCCACATTAGATAAGATTCCAACGTTTAACATTAGACGAGGTCGCTGATGTCATAAAAAAATTAAATACTGTAAATGCAGAAATGTTCGCGGTGGTTTTATGGTCGGGGTTTTCGCGGTGAACTATTCGGCCCCAACTTAAACCCATCGCGAAACTTTTTGCCCATTTATGATTGTAGCTCTACTAAAACTACCACGAACACTCCATTTTCTCCTTACCGCGAAATAAAAACCACGCGAACTTAAATGCATTTACAGTAACATAAGGCGTCCAACAAGCGCAATCTCTCAAAGAAATTGTTTTCGGACAATATGCATCAGTTATTAATCACCCTCTTTTTGTCAAGCCTCAATGTACAGAGAATGCGTCTGAAAAATATAAGTACAAAAAAATTCCAAGATTTCTTTTCATAGTGAAATGATTAGCATATTACCTTATCCCTAATTCATATATATATATATATATTATCCAATTGCATACATTTTTGTAGTCTGCCTAGCCAATGCCTAGCTAAAAGGATTGATCTACTAATAGTACTGTATTTGTAACCAGAGTAAGTTAAGAGACTACTACTTACTTATTATCCCAAGTGAGTAAAGACCACAGCTGCTGAAACCTGTTCTGAATCGGAGAACGGAAATATTATCCTTTTTATATGGGCCGCTCTTGGCAACTACACAAACAAAACAAAACAAAGTCGCTAGGGCGGGAAGGCTATCGACCTATATGACGTGACAGCTATTTCAACTTTGAGAGAATAGATTGATTTGCTTTTTATAAAATTGTCCCATGCTTTGAATTCGCAAAAACGGAGCCTTTTTTATTAGATAATCTTGAGACTATAATAAAAGGAGAAACATAACCTTCGTAGTACTACGCTTTGAAACAGAAGATCATTGTTTAGTTTGACTTCATGTAAATTGAAGAAGGCGCAAACCCATATTCTACTTACTGTTTTCTTGAGCCCCCTCTTGTAAGGGATATTACAATAGTGAGTTCGATAATGTTTTGATCGTTATACAGCTACTAAAGCAATGCCAATGGTTTCGAAAAATAACAGAATTTTTAAGACTGCACCTTATAGCTAATTACTCGCACAGGTGTATTAAACCGATTAAAAGAAATATACATTACACGCAATCGGCCCCAAAACACAAGAATGTCATTGTTGCTAGCAGCAGTCCGAATGTTTATCTTATCACTAAAGGTGGCAGAATTGGCCTCACCTTGACGATGAAAAGAGTTCCCCTCAGAGAAGTCACGCAAGGCTGCAATGTATCCACTGCTCTGGGTCATGACTGTATGACAGAGATGATTTATTTTCAGTCGTAATGTTTTCAGTTACCAACTTACCTCTATAAATTAGATACCGTGGGTCTGTTGAATATGAAACAAATTGTACCCTATACAATGATTTACGCCTATTTTACAATTGACAAGAGTTGCAGTATCTATTTTACAAAATTTGCTCGTAATTTACTCCTCAGGCTCAATGCGCTCATTTGTCTTTGTTGTAACGCCCGTAGCCACACAATAGCAGATGAATCGTAGTGAGGCGTGACCTATCTGATGTCAGCCATTTTCATTACCACAAGGTGATCGCTCTGTTTTCCCGGGGACTGCATACATAACCCTGGTGCAAGTGCAATGGCACAGCAATGGCTGGGTAACTCTACTTATTTGACGTTAGTTACTTTTTTGTATACAATATTCTATCACTTCTGTAATATTGCTGTCAAATATTGCTCCAACTTTAGTATGATGTTATGATTTTAATTTAATTTTGAACTTGGTTGTAAAAATTGGTGGAGGTGAATAAAGTGGTGAAAAAAACCTCTACTTATTTGACGGCAAGACTGTAAATGCATGTATGCGCTAATTATTTATGGGCGACTTTAAAGTTGCCTATGGAGAACAACTATTCACAGCCAAGTCTTTCCGTCATTAGCAGTTGTTACATCTGTCAAAGACCGTTTATTCAAGAACAAAAGAAACCGTCTATCCTTAACCCGGTCACCACCCCCCGCGGGTCGGGTTAGGGGTGTTTAACGGGCCCAACCTGTCATTTTTGCTGGCATTTAGAGTTATCGCCGCTCCTTAAGGCCCATCTCTCTCGACCCGCTGGCGGTGTCGCTGCATCCTAAACTGAATTTGTGTTACCCTTGACTTTACAATGGAAATATCATTCAAAACGTACAAGTATTACCCAAAAGACAACAAAACGCACAAAGCTTAAAAAGATTCGTTTTTTGTCGATGAAATTTGTTGAGTGCTTTGTCAATTCGATCGGCCGCAGTGACGCCGCCAGCGTGCCGCGGGTCCAGTTAGAGGGGGGCCTTAGAGAGAGCAAATTGAAAACAAGGTGACCTGAGCAACACTCCCAGCACCGCATAGATGCCGGGCTCCCGATGGTATGGTTTCCTACTAACCCTTATAAAACAGATGGATCCCGAATTTATTCAATACAAAATGAAGTATATTCAATACATTTTGAATAGGAGTGTGGCGTGACCTGTCTGATGTGATATACTTTTAGCACCTCCTAGTCAAGGAGATTGCCTTGACCTTTCTGTGGCTTGCGCACATAACCCTGATGTAATTGCTATGGCCACTAGACACAACAATGGTTTCTGTTGTGTTTGGAGCAAAACGTATCATTTTGCACATAATATCATGGTATATTCGAACTTTTTCCCCGATAGATCTTTTAGCATATAGGTAAGAATGGTGCTGAATTGGACTCGTATTCTTTGTATGAAAAACATGGAACTTTGTAGACATGGCCGTTGCTTCAATACCTGTATCCTGGTAACAAACATTACAATTTGTTTGGTGCTATTGTATTTGGCATTTGAATATCCTAAAGGAGCTTGAAGTTTCTGGCTCTGTGTGCACGTGCGCATAGTGTAATTGCAATTATGGAATTCCTGCAAATAGATAGCCACGAACGTATTTCACTAACGGCTGTTATACCATCACACTAAACTAGAAATGTATGATGATCGCATTTCAAGGCTCTTTTTCTTACACGAGATTATTCTGTTAAGTTGTTTTGAACCGGATTCTCATAGTCCTTGTAACATGCATTTTATAAACCATGTACATGTACACTATGTACATCAAGCCTCCAAAATACAAAAGTACTTGCTGTTGCTAGTGACAGTCTGCATGTTTAACTTATCACTGAAAGTACAGAGAATGGCCCCACCTTGACGATGAAATACGTCAGCAAAAACAAGTTAAGCAACACCGTAAAACATTTGAGGGTGCGGTCTTCGTTTCTAGCAAACATGGACTTCACACCCTATGAGGATTAAAGGTGATTTATTTTCTCTGTTGTAACACATACCTAGACAATAGCAGATAGCTTGAAGTATGGCGTGACCTGTCGGATGTACATGTAATCTATTTTCGTCATGGCATCACAGGGTGATCGCTCTGTCCTCTCTTGACCCCGTAACGTTACATGTACCTAATGTTCGTATGTATCTCTATGGTCACTGGTCACAACGTTCAACGTGTTTGGAGTAAAACATGCGTCGAATTTACGGTCGTAACTAAATTGCGCCCTAAACTGGATTTGTGTTACCCTTGACTTTATAATGGGAATATCATTCAAAACGTACAAGTATTACCCAAAAGACAACAAAACGCACAAAGCTTAAGAAGATTCGTTTTTGTCGATGAAATTCGTTGAGTGCTCTGTCAATTCGATCGGCCGCAGTGACGCCGCCAGCGTGCCACGGGTCCAGTTAGAGGGGGGGGGGGGGCTTTAGAGAGTGAAAATTGAAAACAAGCTTACCTGAGCAACACTCCCAGCACCGCATAGATGCCGGGCTCCCAATGCTTTGGTTACCTACTAACCTTTATAAAACAAATTTATCCCGAGTTTATTGAATACAAAATGAAGTCTATTCAATACATTTTGAATAGGAGTGTGCCGTGACCTGTCTGATGTAATATACTTTTATCGCCTCATGGCAAAGATTGCCTTGACCTTTCTGTGGCTTGCGCTCATAACCCTGATGTTATTGCTATGGTCACTAAGCACAACAATTGCTTCTGTTGTGTTTAGAGCAAAACGTATCATTTTACAAATAATATCATGGTATATTCGAACTTTTTTCCCGATATATCTTAACATATAGGTAGCAATGGTGCTGAATTGGACTCGTATTCTTTGTATGAAAAACATGGAACTTTGGCCGTTGCTTCAATACCTGTATCCTGGTAACAAACATTACAATTTGTTTGATGCTATTGTCTTTGGCCTTTTGATATACTAAAGGAGCTTGACGTTTCTGGCTCTGTGTGCACGTGCGCATAGTGTAATGGCAATTGTGGAATTCCGGCGAAGAAATAGCCACAAACGTATTACACTAACGGCTGTTATACCGTCACACTAAGCTAGTAAAGCATGATGATCGCATTTCAAGGCTCTTTTTCCTACACAAAATGATTTGTTAGTCGTTTTGAACCAGAATTTCATAGTCCTTATAAGATGCATTTTATACAACATGTACATGTACACTATGTACATCAAGCCCCCGAAATATAGACATACTTGCTGTTGCTGGTAACAGTCTGCATGTTTAACTTATCACTGAAAGTAGAGAGAATGGCCCCACCTTGATGATGAAATACGTCACCGAAAACAAGTTAAACAACACTGTAGAAATATCGTGAAAAAATCTGAGGGCGTGGTCTTCGTTTTTTAGTAAACATGGACTTCACCCCATGAGAATTCAAGGCGATTTATTTTCTCTGTTGTAACACATACCTAGACAATAGCAGATAGATGGTAGTATGGCGTGACCTGTCGGATGTAATCTATTTTCACCACCACAAGGTATCGCTCTGTCCTCTCTTGACCCCGTAACGTTACGTGTACCTAATGTTTGTATGTATCTCTATGGTCACTGGTCACACCACTGAGTTCCAACGTGTTTGGAGTAAAACATGCGTCGAATTTACGGTCGTAACTGTTACTTTGATGTGACAAAATAAGTGTTAAATGGTCTTTTTCTCGGCTTAGACGTTTTGATAACTGTCTTGACGAGGTAAAACTACCACTCCCTATCTTAAAACATGATGTCACCTTTGAGCAAGTCTCCTTTTTTTAAACTTTACCTTCGATTAACGACCATATTCAAGTGGGACAATTTTATTGACGGCGAAAGCTGTCTGTAAAGGACATAGTTTCTGTTTATCTAGAAGAATACATATATACAGTGTACCCTTACGCAAAAAAGAAACAATACAATGGTGACTTAACAATGATAATACATGGACCGTGTAGTAGACATACAACCCCTTATTATATATCATTATTGCGAAGATTAAAATTTATGGGGACAGAGGTCGCACCCATTCTAGCAATATGAAAATATGTTGCCTCTTCTTTTACGCAATATTAAATCTGATACGATAATTGCAACAATTGCAGTATGGAGTGTTCTTTAACATACATTCAGTTACAAATATGCTCACAACGTAATAGCAATATCATTACGCTGTAGGCATGGACCGCATTGTTTCGCTTTGTTTTGATTTTGTTTATTCCGTTGGTAGGGGCCTTTCGTATATAACGCGAAGAATTTCTGTTCGGTTTTTCATAACACATTTCGATCGTCAGCGCTGCGGTCGTCTAAAGGTTTACTCAGAGGAACTCAAAGTAAGTCATTTCTTCATATTGTTTGAGATCTAAAACGCAGCATAATGAAATTCTATTTGAGGCAAGGTTGAAGTAATGCGTCTGTCCTGGAAAATTCCTACGCACAAGAGACAAAATTCGTAGTACTTTAAAATTTAGATCTTGCTTCTGCTACAATCGAACAAGTGCAGTCGATTTTATTTAAGATTTCATTGTCTAGACTAATATTGGTCCTGTATATACCGGTCAGTATATGTTCTGACTTAGTTGGTGGACATTTGTTAGTTTGTTGGCCAAGTAGTTGTTTGCAATTGTTGGTTAGTTTACTGGTTAATTTAGCTTTGCTAATTTGTTGTTTGAACAATTTATTAATTGGCTGGATGGCCACTTTGATGGTCAAATGTTGGTCTCTAAGGGACTGTACGATATTTTTCCGGGAGCGTTGCGTACGGAGGGAGGGCCAAGGAAGAAAATGGAGCCCGGAGAGGGCCAGGGAAAAAAAAATCTTGGCTTAGTGGGAGGGTCAAGGAACAACTTTGGTCCCCTTCGGTTAAAACACATTCAATGTGATATACATGTGTTGGATACTTTTGCAGTCTTATCTCTGATCATTCTTGACAGATGTACATCATAAAATGTACACTAGAATCCAGAGCAATTGTACCGAGCTTACCCGGACCTACCGCCCCACTTCCCGCTATAGTCCACACGATCGCTAGCCGTACAAGAGAGCTTGTTTGCCTAGCGGGAAGTGGGGCGGGGTACGTTGTCGGGCCAGCGGGAGGGTAGGTTCGGGGAAGCTCCGGGTGCGGGCCGGTGTTGGTCCGGGGAAGTTTGGTACAATTGCTCTGGATTCCAGGGTACATAAAATGAATATCTACCTATCTGCAACGACTCGTTCAGACGTCTCTTAGTTCTGCATTAGCACAAGAACCCCCCCCCCCCACTCCTTGACTTTCATAATCGTGCATCACCACAAGTGCATCACGTCAAGTCAAGGATAATTCTTGGTCAGATGTATTCTTTGTCCCCTTTAGATGTAATATGTTGTCGACCAGAATTTGATTATGCGTCGTCCATCAGCAAAGGATAGCAAACTATATTTTCTCAAGGTCGGACAATCTTAACCCTCATCCGACCGACACATTTCTGCGACGAATCTGGCCGTATGGGGTCCAAACGTCCATGTTGTTTTGCCCCCTAGATCTATTTCTGGTGGATCTTTTTGTCATAATTGTACATATATTGTTTCAATGATCTATGGAGAATATTTTGACAAGTTTTGGAGTCAATGATTAATGCTCATCATAATTTATGCTCAGTACCCTATCAGTACCCTAGGTTCCGTAAACTATCATTTCACTCAACAACAATAGCACCCAATCTGTACGATCATAGTACTATAGTGTTTTTGTGTATTACTTCAAAACAGAGCAGTTAAAAACGCTTGCTACGTTTGCAACGTTCTTTAATGAAACATTTGGAAACTTTTGTCATAGGGAAAATAAAACCTATTCTGGCCTATTGTAACTTGAATAGTAGGCCTATGATATAAAACAATCATCGCACGAAATGTATTCGGACGGGATCCGGAACCCAAGATTCGAGTGAATCCGAACGTGTACAGGGCCGTATTGTACTGACACAACTCACATGTACCCGATTTAACCTGCATATGCAAGTGGTACCTTGAGTCCCAATATGTGGATGCCAATTAACCTGCCGGGAAATGGCGTACTTAGCCACATCACTTCAGTATTGTATCTAAAGGGCTGTGAAGTCGGAAATGTTGAACTGTGAATGAATGCATCAATTTCAACATTCACAACCCTTGTGGCGTCGTGTGGCGCAAGTCGTAGAGCGCGCGGCTGTCAAACAATGGGACCCGGGATCTAGTCCCAGGTTGTGCCCAGAGACATGTACGAGCTTGCGCCCTGACGTTGTGCCCTTGGGAGAGGCACTTAACACGACTTTCCTCACTTCACTCAGGTGTAAATGAGTACCTAGCTCATCAAGGGTTAGGGACGTCCCTCGGATAGGACGTTAATATATGGAGGTCCCGTGTTTGAGGAGGGTCACGCCATATATACGCACGGGGTGGGGGGCGAAACTTTGGTCAGCTATAACTCCGTAACCATGAATGGGAAGATAAAGCGGTTTCATTCCTCCAATACCTGCCAAGTGCCCTATCGTTTGAATGTAAAGTTTAAAAATTCCTGTAAAGAGGTAGATTATTAGTTCCGTGCCATTGGTCTATAATGCTTTAAGCATGGGGTGGGGGGCGAAATATTATTGAGCTATAACCCCGTAACCATAGGCATGAATGAGTAAAGTAAGCGGTTTTATTCCTCCAATACCTACCTAGTGCCATAAGGTTGAATGTAAAAGTTGAAAATTCCGGTAAAGAGGTAGATTTTTAGACCTGTGCCATTAGTTTATAATGCTATATGGGGTGGGGGGGGCGAAACTTTGGTCTGCTATAACTCCGTAACCATGAATGAGAAAATAAAGCGGTTTCATTCCTCCAGTACCTACCAAGTGCCCTACGGTTTAAATGTAAAGTTTTCAAATTCCGGTAAAGAGATAGATTATTAGTTCTGTGCCATCGGTCTATACTGCTTTAAGTATGGGTTGGGGGGGGGCAAAACTTTGGTCAGTTATAACTCCGTAAGCATGAATGAAAAGATAAAGTGGTTTTATTCCTCCAATACCTACCTAGTGTCCTATCGTTTGAATGTAAAAGTTGAAAATTCCGGTAAAGTGATAGTTTCTTAGACCTGTGCCATTGGTCTATAATGCTTTAAGTATCGTGTTGGGGGGGGGGGGGGGCGAAACTTTGGTCAGCTATAACTCCGCAACCATGAATGAGAAAATAAAGCGGTTTCGTTCCTCCAATACCTATCAAGTGCCCTATCGTTTGAATGTAAAGTTTGAAAATTCCGGTAAAAAGATGGATTTTTAGTTCCGTGCCATTGGTCTATAATGCTTTAAGTATGGGGTGGGGGGCGAAACTTTAGTCAGCTATAACTCCGTAACCATGAAAGAGAAGATAAAGTGGTTTCATTCCTCCAATACCTACCAAGTGCCCTATGGGTTGAATGTAAAAGTTTGAAAATTCCGGAAAAGAAATAGTTTCTTAGACCTGTGCCTTTGGTCTATAATGCTTCAAATATGGGGTGGGGGTTGAAACTTTGGTTACCTATAACTCCATAAGCATGAATGAGAAGATACAGCGGTTTCATTCCTCCGATACCTGTCAAGTGCCCTATCGTTTGAATGTAAAGTTTGAAAATTCCTGTAAAGAGATAGATTATTAGTTCCGTGCCATTGGTCTATTATGCTTTAAGTATGGGCTGTGTAGCGAAACTTTGGTCAGCTATAACTCTGTAAACATGAATGAGAAGATAAAGCGGTTTTATTCCTCTAATACCGACCTAGTGCCCTATCGTTTGAATGTAAAAGTTGAAAATTCCGGTAAAGAGATAGTTTCTTAGACCTGTGCCATTGGTCTATAATGCCTTAACCCTATCCAGACTGAGGGGGGGGGGGGGGCTAAAAGTGCCCGCGCCAACTTTGACATCGTATTTCTGCCGAACGATGTATGCTAGGACAACCAAAGTTGGTGACTTTTCCTAAAATCTTGTTGGCAACAAGTTTATGATAATGTTTTAAGTTTATCATTTTTTCATGTTGCCATGGCAACGGGTTTCTGACTGGCATTTTATGAAAAAATCATTAAATTTCTGAAAACAATGATATTTCTCGGGTTTTCTTGCACAACTACACTAGTTTTCCTACATGTATAACATTACATGTAATTAGATGTAACTTTTCTGATTTAATATTCATAATTTATGCTAATTTGATGACGTAATAAGCCAAAATCCAAGATGGCGGACTATATCACTATTTCAGGTATCAGCAGGCTTTTTCGCCCTTAAAATCGTCAAAACCTGACATTGTCTTTATCAGAAACATTTGAAGTAACGTTTTAGTCTATTTTCAGTGTCCTTTGGGGTCAAAAGTGGAAAAAAAGGATTTTTAAAAATTTCAAAATGGCCGATCCAAGATGGCGGATCCCAAGGGATCGCTAACAACACAAGGAATGAATTCAAGATGGCGGCCCTAGGCTAGGTGTGTGAAAGTGTGCTCCAAACAATTTTTACTTTCCACGCGTAACGGGCCTACACAGAGCTGAAATTATACCTGTCCGTTGTCAGCCGGAGACTGTATCGTGTTTTCTTTGATGGGTAAGAGACCTAGACGCTCGAGGGGTTCCAGTGGAACGGATGAAAGCAGCTCATCTCCAAAAAGCTACCCCCCACCCAAGACAGTAAAGATGGCGGCAGATACAGGCATTGAGGAAAATCTACAGTCTTTGTCTCCGGAACTACAGACACTCGCGCAGCTTATTCTGAAGCAGACTAAAGAACAGCAGGAGACTCTACTAAGTCAGTTCCAGGACGTTGGGGAAAAACTGTCAGGCCAAATTAGCACTTTGGACAATAAAGTCGAAGGTTTGTCTGCGGACTTAACCAAGTTACGAGAGCGAGTGGGAGCTACGGAGAATGTCGCGGAGTTCCAAGCAGCGGAAATTCTGGATTTACGCAGAGCTTTGGACGAGGAACGCCGTGAAAGACTGAAAGCAGACTTATTGGCTGAGCGCTACTCTAGGAAAGCAGATATAATCATACGGGGACTGCCATATAGAAATGACGAGAACTCGGAGCAGTTATTTGCGGAATTTTTGGCGGGAAAGCTACACCTGGACCCGGTACCAGTTGCAGCAGTTCACCGGCTTGCAAGGCCAACGAAAACAAGACCCAACCCACCCCTGCTTGCCAGACTTCTGAACTTTCATGACCGAGATCGGATTATACGGGAGGGGAGAAAGCTACGACGGAACATGGAGGGCCTAGCCGTGTTTGAACATCTTCCCCCGCCACTGATGGCTGCGAGAGCTAGCTTGGTTCCGGATCGGAATGCTGCAATAGAAAAAGCCAAAGGTACGGATGTTAAAGTTTCGATATGGGTGCCCCCTAAGGCTACTTATGCGATCCTACTTGTGAATGGGCAGGAAAAGAAACGTGTTGATGCTGTAGACATCATGTTGTCTCCTAAGAAGGGATCGCTGCCGAACACTTAAGGGCTAACCCGTTGTTTACAAGTGACTGAAGAGATTAAACACGCACTTTTTCCTCATTGAGGCTCAGGTGTTTTTTATTGCTGTGTAAACAATGAATCGGATGTGTCAGGTCAGAATGGTTGATTTACCTTACTGCATGGTGTGGATCACAGGTAGTAACAAATATGCGGCGGTTTTGAATAATTGGAATTTGTACATACACTTGCAGGTAAAAACAATTAGGGGAACACCTGCTGCCCCTTGGCTCATGGAAACATCAACCTTTGATTGACCGCAAGCCGAGCCAGGCATTTTTGTTGCTATCTGTATGCAGAAATCATTTTTGTTCCTTATTTGCCAAAATCTACACTAAGTCTTTCAAGAGTGTTTAGGTTATGTTGTCTTTATCTCTACACTCGACAATTATATTTATTTTGAGTGATGTACGATGATCATATTGTGTTTCAAATTTATTTTCTTTATGCTGTCATGTTCTGATAGATTTTTTTCTGTTTTGATTTATGCCTGGTTTGTTATTGTTATGAATCTATGTTTTCTACCTCCCCATGGGTAGAAAAATTCTGACCAGGAAATTGATTTGAATTAATCTTTCTGTTTACCTTGGTTTATATTTATACAGTTTATTTTCATATTGTAAAAGTGGAATATAATTTATTTGTACCACATGGAGCTAGTTAGAGAGACCACCAACCATATAGAGTTTAATGTTTTGGAATTTTGGTGATGTTTATGTTGTTTTCATAGTTATGTGGAACCATCCAACAATAATTTCCTCCAGTTCTATGACCTTCATTTCAACCTTAAGTGCATATAATTATACTTATGTTCTGATTTGTACATCCTTAGTTTTGTCATATATTATGTCTACCAATTATGTTAACCGTTTTTCAGTTCTGTTTGTTATAGATATCATTTTACCATGCCCCTTTGCCCAGCATGACATCCAATTTTTTAGGACACTCCCAACCAACCATGACTCAAGTAGAAATTCAGATTTGTAGTTACAACTGTAATGGACTTAGAGATTCTGTTAAACGTAGGGGGGTATTCACCTGGTTAAAAGACAAACCATACCACATAATATGCCTTCAGGAGACACATTCTACATTGTTAGAGGAAAATAGATGGCAAAATGAGTGGGGGGGATCCATGTTTTTCTCACACGGTACCCCCAGTCAAAGAGGTACAGCCATCCTTTTTAGAGACAATATCAATTTTTGTATTAACCAGACTAAAAATGACTGTTTGGGCAGATGGATTATTGTTGATGTAACAATTGATGATTATAGATTTTGTCTAGTTAGTATATATGCACCTAATGAGGACTCCCCTGAATTTTTTAATAACTTATCTGAGGAATTAGACACTTTTTCTGATTGTAATGAAAACCTAATTATTACAGGTGACTTTAACACTGTACAAAATCCACAACTAGACAGACTTGCAACAAACAGAACATATCATCCGAAAGCCCATAGTGCAATCTCAGAATTAAAAGGTAAATTTGATTTATACGATTTATGGAGGTTCAGAAACCCCAATGCTGTCAGATATACTTGGCGCCGTCAACGTCAAGCTAGTAGGATTGACTATTTTTTAGTCAGCTTTTCCTTAAGTAATAGGGTTAATAAATGTATAATAGGTGATAGTTTTAAATCTGACCATAAATTAATTTCCATGTCTTTGGTCACTGCAACATTCCCTCGGGGTAAGGGGTATTGGAAATTTAATTCTTCACTATTAGAAGACAAATTATTTCATCAGGAAACTGTGAAAGTTATGAATGAATTCTTTCATAACAATAGAAATTCAGCTAATCCACATATGGTATGGGAAGCTGCTAAATGTTTTTTCAGGGGTTACTGTATCAAATATTCAAGTTGGAAACACAAACAGAATTTATATAAAGAGAAACAATTAATTGATGATATAAATAAACTTAACACTCAAATTGATAATATGCCCTCTCCACCAGACTCAATTCTCCTGGATT
The DNA here is from genome assembly GCF_035083965.1 of Branchiostoma lanceolatum. Lineage (NCBI taxonomy): Eukaryota > Metazoa > Chordata > Leptocardii > Amphioxiformes > Branchiostomatidae > Branchiostoma > Branchiostoma lanceolatum. The sequence goes on from NC_089731.1 coordinate 17,959,147, forward strand.
TAGACAGTAAACAAAAGGAATTAGAGCTTATTTATAAACAGCGTCTGAATGGAATTTTGATTAAATCTAGAGCCAGGTGGATGGAGTCTGGGGAAAAATGCACCAAATATTTTCTAAATCTTGTTCACAGAAATTACTCTAGAAAGAATGTACAGAAGTTAAAAATGTCTGATAATAGTTTTACTTGTAACCCTGAGGAAATTCTAACAAAACAAACTGAATTTTATTCTAGTTTATACTCTTTTAAGGACCCACCAATACCCCTCACCCCTGAAAATTATCAACAGTTTTTCCCTACTGATTATGATAAGGTATTATCACAAGAAGAGCAGAAAAGTTGTGAGGGTCTTATTACTGAAAAAGAATTATTCAGAGCTATTAATTCCTTCTCAGATGGTAAAAGTCCTGGCCTAGATGGCATCCCAGTTGAAGTTTATAGACATTTTTATTCAGTGTTTAAGGTCCCCATGCTTGAATGCTTCAATTACTCATTAACTCAAGGCCTATTATCTGACACTCAAAGAAAAGGTATTATTTCTCTGCTACTAAAACAAGGTGTTGACGGTAAAGATAAAGACCCCACATTACTAGACAATTGGAGACCTCTTACCCTACTTTGTTGTGACACTAGAATATTATCTAAATGTTTATCTTTAAGAGTAAAATCTGTTATAGCCAACATTATTAATGAAGACCAAACTGGGTTTATACAGGGGAGGTTTATAGGGGACAATATAAGACGGATACTTGAAACAATTGAACATTATGAACAGGAAGATAGACCTGGACTAATATTTATATCTGATTTTCAAAAAGCTTTCGATTCGATTAGATGGGATTTTATCATAAAGGCATTAGAATTTTTCAATTTCGGTCCACAGTTTATTGCATGGGTTAATGTTTTGTATAATAATGTTACCAGTTCTGTGTTAAATAATGGGTATATGTCAAACCCTTTTAGTTTATATCGAGGTGTAAGGCAGGGCTGCCCTCTCAGTCCTTATCTCTTTATCATTGCTGTTGAATTGTTATCAATTAAGATCCGTCAAAACCACAACTTGATAGGCCTCTCTGTTAAGGGTAAATCTACAAAAATATCACAATACGCAGACGATTCAAATTTCCCGTTTAGTCCAAATCTAACCTCTTTCTATGCCCTCCTTCAAGATTTAGATAGTTTTTCACAAATTTCCGGCCTCTCCTTAAACCATGATAAATGCAAAATACTTAGACTCGGATCTTTAAAAAACAGCAACTTTAGATTGCCCTCCCATTTTCCTTTTCAATGGGTAAACGGAAATGTGAAATTGTTGGGTATACATATACCCGAGAATATTGACACTATCGTTTCAGCAAATTTTGAGCCTCTTTTAACTAAATTAGATAGACTATTGTATCCTTGGAAAGGAAAAAAATTATCACTATATGGTAAAGTAACAATCATTAATTCCCTTATTATTCCACAGTTTACCCACCTCTTTCAGGTCCTCCCTATGCCAGACAAGCAGTTATTTATAGATTTTGAGCGTAAAGTGTTCTCTTTTATCTGGAGCGGAGGACCAGAAAGGGTTAGCAAGAAAACAATGTATAATTCAATAGAAAATGGTGGTCTAAATCTTAAAAACCTATATGCATTGGCACTCACAATAAAAGCATCATGGGTGCCTAAACTGTATTCTAATCCAAGCTGGTTTAGTGCTTGGCTTTTAAGAGTGCATCCAAATGTGGTAGAAGATTTATTTCCCTTTTTTCAGATCAAATCTGTACAGCACCTCAAAATAGGTTCCTTTTTAAGTGAAGCCTTATTGGCTTGGTATAAGTTTCAATATAAGACCCCCACAACCGCTAGAGAAATTAGACAACAATTATTATTCATGAATACAAATATATGTATTGAAGGTGTACCTTTTGTATTTAATGCTTTTGTCAATAGAAAAATTGTTTTTATAAATGATATTGTGAATTCAAATGGTAACATCTTGACTTATGATGAATTTTCCACGAAATATGGAACAATTTGTAACCATTTTAAATATACACAGTTGATTTCTGCCATTCCAAGCAAATGGAAATCAATTTTGTGTAATAATTTCCCAGATCAAGTATGTATACCTTTAATTCAGAACTATACATGGTTAAAACAGACAAAAATCAATAAATGTATGTATAAATTCTTTTTACTTTCCAATAACCTTATGGATACTGCACATAATGTACAATTATCTTGGCTGTACCTCTTTGACTCCCCCATCCCATGGAAAGTAGTATACACTTTGTTGACTTACTGCACTATAGACCCAACACTTAGGTTTTTTCAGTACAAAATCTTACATAAGTTTTTACCTACAAACAGATTATTGCATATTTGGAAATTGACTGATGACCCGTTGTGCTCATTTTGTCATCTTGAAGAGGAGACTTACCTTCATGTGTTTTGGGAATGTCCTAACTTAATAGCTTTTTGGAATAAACTCAAAATTTGGTACCTTCAAAAAACAGGTCAAGAAATTCTTTTAAATGGTTTTAATATCATTTTCGGAAACCTTTTCCCAGGCACCCCTGTAATCCTAAACTTTATTATCTTATTAGCTAAATATTTTATATACCATAGTAGAAAGTCCAAAAAAGTGAATTTTGAATCCTTTATTGTTTATTTATTCTTCTTCAATAAAGTTGAATTACATATGGCTACAAGGAAAAATAAATTGGAAAAACATCTGGGTAAATGGGGCAGATTATGTGTGTGAAGTACATTACATTTTGCCATACCTTCTGTGTTATTTACACATATCATTCTGTCAGTTTTTACTATTTTTTGTTGCATATCTATCATAAATAACATTATTTATGTACATTTATGTTATTTTGGTTTGATAATATTTAAGTTGGATGGTCAACGCCTTTGTTATTTCTTTTATTTTGTTGGAATAAAGAATAAAAAAAAAAAAAAAAAAAAAAAAAAAAAAAAACACATGACGTCATTCTATGACGTCATTTTGACGTCAACGTACTTACCATTGACGTTTTATGCCTTTGCATACCTTAAAATGAATAATACAAACCGTTTTGTTTAAATCCTTTAGATATTACGGGAATTCCCTATTTAGCCAATAAAATCACATCAATGACGTCATAATTACGTCATATAACGTCATAACGTCACCAAAATTACAGGAATTATAAAACTTGACGTGAATATCACTCCCTAAAAATTTGGTGATGATGCATCATTCTGTTCGGAAATTAAGAGGGGGTGGGCGAATCAGCCCCCCCCCCCCCAGTCCCAGAAATACCAAAAATGCCCAGTCTGGATAGGGTTAATTATGGGGTGGGGGGGGGGGGTCGAAACTTTGGTCAGCTATAGCTCCGCAACCATGAATGAGAAAATAAAGCGGTTTCATTCCTCCAATACCTATCAAGTGCCCTATCGTTTGAATGTTAAGTTTGAAAATTCCGGTAAAAAGGTAGATTTTTAGTTCCGTGCCATTGGTCTATAATGCTTTTAGTATGGGGTGGGGGGCGAAACTTTAGTCAGCTATAACTCCGTAACCATGAAAGAGAAGATAAAGCGGTTTCATTCCTCCAATACCTACCAAGTGCCCTATCGTTTGAATGTGAAGTTTGAAAATCACAGGTAAAAAGATAGATTTTTAGTTCCGTGCCATTGGTCTATTATGCTTAAAGTATGGGGTGGGGGGCGAAACTTTGGTCAGCTTTAACTCCGTAACCATGGATGAGAAAATAAAGCGGTTTCATTCCTCCAGTACGTACCAAGTGCCCTATCGTTTGAATGTAAAGTTTGAAAATTCCTGTAAAGAGATAGATTTTTAGTTCCGTGCCATTGGACTATAATACTTTAAGTATGGGGTGGGGGGCGAAACTTTGGTCACCTATAACTCCATAAGCATGAATGAGAAGAAAAAGTGGTTTCATTCCTCCAATACCTACCAAGTGCCCTATCGTTGAATGTAAAGTTTGAAAATTCCTATAAAAAGATACATTTTTAGTTCCGTGCCATTGGTCTATAATGCTTTTAGTATGAGGTGGGGGGCGAAACTTTAGTCAGCTATAACTCCGTAACCATGAAAGAGAAGATAAAGCGGTTTCATTCCTCCAATACCTACCAAGTGCCCTATCGGTTGAATGTAAAGTTTGAAAATTCCTGTAAAGAGATAGATTATTAGTTCCGTGCCATTGGTCTATAATGCTTTAACTATGGGGTGGGGGGGCGAAACTTTGGTCAGCTATAACTCCGTAACCATGAAAGAGAAGATAAAGCGGTTTCATTCCTCCAATACCTACCAAGTGCCATATCGGTTGAATGTTAAGTTTGAAAATTCCGGAAAAGAAATAGATTATTAGACCTGTGCCTTTGGTCTATAATGCTTCAAATATGGGGTGGGGGGCGAAACTTTGGTCAGCTTTAACTCCGTAACCATGAATGAGAAAATAAAGCGGTTTCATTCCTCCAATACGTACCAAGTGCCCTATCGTTTGAATGTAAAGTTTGAAAATTCCTGTAAAGAGATAGATTTTTAGTTCCGTGCCATTGGACTATAATACTTTAAGTATGAGGTGGGGGGCGAAACTTTGGTCACCTATAACTCCATAAGCATGAATGAGAAGAAAAAGTGGTTTCATTCCTCCAATACGTACCAAGTGCCCTATCGTTGAATGTAAAGTTTGAAAATTCCCATAAAAAGATAGATTTTTAGTTCCGTGCCATTGGTCTATAATGCTTTTAGTATGAGGTGGGGGGCGAAACTTTAGTCAGCTATAACTCCGTAACCATGAAAGAGAAAATAAAGCGGTTTCCTTCCTCCAATACCTATCAAGTGCCCTATCGTTTGAATGTAAAGTTTGAAAATTCCTGTGAAGAGATAGATTTTTAGTTCGGTGCCATTGGTCTATAATGCTTTAAGTATTAGCTGTAGGGCGAAACTTTGGTAAGCTATAACTCTGTAACCATGAATAAGAAGGTAAGCGGTTTCATTCCTCCAATACCTATCAAGTTCCCTATCGTTTGAATGTAAAGTATTAAAATTCCTGTAAGGGTTGTGGCTATTTCATTTAGTTAGAAAAACAGGGTTTTAGCTGTGTTTGAAGTGTCCGGTACACTTTGAAATAGGTGTAGTTTGGGTGTGATCAGGTCTTGTGAAGGGGGGTCAAAGGTCATCTCCTGATGTTTCGATAGAATGTCACCACTTTGCGCCGGTGGAAAATCGGCGAAACTCAGTAGATTGACACTTTAGAGGTCAGACTACGCTGCCAATGTGAGTTTTCCATGACCTAAACTTCAGGTAGGTGACTTTTGACAGCCCTTTCCTTATATGTCTACCATTGAAAGTATAGGGGCCAGCAATTGGTAGTCTTTCCCCTTGAAGGGTTTTGATAGGGGATTCAAATTCAATTTTGACAGCTGCAAGTCGCTTCACGTGATGTAGGGATGAGTTGCCGGGCATCGTCACAACTTTTGAAGATTTCCAGGGGACTATTCTCCTAGGAATGGTCCCCTGGGAGTACTTCTTGAGACAGGTGCTATGAAGGCTATGGTTGTGGTTTGAGGGCCCATATGATTGATCAAAAAAGTGAAATATAGAGGGGAAAATGTTAAAAGCTGGTCACCCTGGCATATAGAGATAGCTCCCAATACATTCAGGGACCTGGAGTTGCATTTACAAGCTGAGAGATCAGACTTTGAAGCATTTAATGAGTGCATACTGTGCAGAGACTTGGGGGGGGGGGTGTCAGGTGGGGCTTAAGGGCTTATATTTGCCTTCGAATTGTTTTTTTGGGGGGGAAAGAGATTGGCTTTGGCTTCAGCTAACTCACTTGAGTCAGATGTATTAGAAATGTTTCCATTTTTGAGTTATTTTGCCATTTTTAAAACTTTTTTGCAACTTTTAGTGACAGTGCTGACAATTGTTGTATGCACTGTCATTGAATGCTTCAAAGTGTATCCTGGCAGCTTTTGAATACAACTTTAGGTGGCCAAAGTGAGGAAGAGTAACCTACTTATGTCAGGGTGAGCAGCTTTTAACTTTTTCTCCTGCTTATGTCAGTTTTTCTTGCAAACTGACATGGGACCTTTCAACTGCCACAGCCTGAGAAAAGCTCTCTGACACCTGTCTCCCAAAGTATTCCCAGGGGACCGTTCCAGGTCAGAGATCTTTGAAACTTGGGTCAGTACTTGACAACTCTTACCCGCAACATGTGAAGTGATTGAAATTTGTCAATCTTGAACCTGTAGGCTGTTTGAAGGGTTTTGATAGGGGATTCAAATTCAATTTTGACAGCTGCAAGTCGCTTCACGTGATGTAGGGATGAGTTGCCGGGCATCGTCACAACTTTTGAAGATTCCCAGGGGACTATTCTCCTAGGAATGGTCCCCTGGGAGTAAGCTACAACTCTGTTACCTTGAAGGAGAAGATAAAGCGGTTTCATTCCTATAATACCTATCAAGTGCCCTATCGTTTGAATGTAAAGTTTGAAAATTCCTGTAAAGAGATATATTATTAGACCTGTGCCATTGGTCTATAATGCTTAAATTATGGGGTGGGGGGCGAAACTTTGGTCAGCTATAACTCCGTAACCATGAATGAGAAGATAAAGCGGTTTCATTCCTCCAATACCTATCAAGTGCCCTATCGTTTGAATCTAAAGTTGGAAAATTCCTGTAAAGAGATAGATTTTTAGACCTGTGCCATTGGTCTATAATGCTTTAAGTATGGGGTGGGGGGGCAAAACTTTGGTCAGCTATATCTTCGTAGCCATGAATGAGAAGATAAAGCGGTTTCATTCCTCCAATACGTACCAAGTGCCCTATCGTTTGAATGTAAAGTTTGAAAATTCCTGTAAAGAGATAGATTTTTAGTTCCGTGCCATTGGACTATAATACTTTAAGTATGAGGTGGGGGGCGAAACTTTGGTCACCTATAACTCCATAAGCATGAATGAGAAGAAAAAGTGGTTTCATTCCTCCAATACGTACCAAGTGCCCTATCGTTGAATGTAAAGTTTGAAAATTCCCATAAAAAGATAGATTTTTAGTTCCGTGCCATTGGTCTATAATGCTTTTAGTATGAGGTGGGGGGCGAAACTTTAGTCAGCTATAACTCCGTAACCATGAAAGAGAAAATAAAGCGGTTTCCTTCCTCCAATACCTATCAAGTGCCCTATCGTTTGAATGTAAAGTTTGAAAATTCCTGTGAAGAGATAGATTTTTAGTTCGGTGCCATTGGTCTATAATGCTTTAAGTATTAGCTGTAGGGCGAAACTTTGGTAAGCTATAACTCTGTAACCATGAATGAGAAGGTAAGCGGTTTCATTCCTCCAATACCTATCAAGTTCCCTATCGTTTGAATGTAAAGTATTAAAATTCCTGTAAGGGTTGTGGCTATTTCATTTAGTTAGAAAAACAGGGTTTTAGCTGTGTTTGAAGTGTCCGGTACACTTTGAAATAGGTGTAGTTTGGGTGTGATCAGGTCTTGTGAAGGGGGGTCAAAGGTCATCTCCTGATGTTTCGATAGAATGTCACCACTTTGCGCCGGTGGAAAATCGGCGAAACTCAGTAGATTGACACTTTAGAGGTCAGACTACGCTGCCAATGTGAGTTTTCCATGACCTAAACTTCAGGTAGGTGACTTTTGACAGCCCTTTCCTTATATGTCTACCATTGAAAGTATAGGGGCCAGCAATTGGTAGTCTTTCCCCTTGAAGGGTTTTGATAGGGGATTCAAATTCAATTTTGACAGCTGCAAGTCGCTTCACGTGATGTAGGGATGAGTTGCCGGGCATCGTCACAACTTTTGAAGATTTCCAGGGGACTATTCTCCTAGGAATGGTCCCCTGGGAGTACTTCTTGAGACAGGTGCTATGAAGGCTATGGTTGTGGTTTGAGGGCCCATATGATTGATCAAAAAAGTGAAATATAGAGGGGAAAATGTTAAAAGCTGGTCACCCTGGCATATAGAGATAGCTCCCAATACATTCAGGGACCTGGAGTTGCATTTACAAGCTGAGAGATCAGACTTTGAAGCATTTAATGAGTGCATACTGTGCAGAGACTTGGGGGGGGGGTGTCAGGTGGGGCTTAAGGGCTTATATTTGCCTTCGAATTGTTTTTTTGGGGGGGAAAGAGATTGGCTTTGGCTTCAGCTAACTCACTTGAGTCAGATGTATTAGAAATGTTTCCATTTTTGAGTTATTTTGCCATTTTTAAAACTTTTTTGCAACTTTTAGTGACAGTGCTGACAATTGTTGTATGCACTGTCATTGAATGCTTCAAAGTGTATCCTGGCAGCTTTTGAATACAACTTTAGGTGGCCAAAGTGAGGAAGAGTAACCTACTTATGTCAGGGTGAGCAGCTTTTAACTTTTTCTCCTGCTTATGTCAGTTTTTCTTGCAAACTGACATGGGACCTTTCAACTGCCACAGCCTGAGAAAAGCTCTCTGACACCTGTCTCCCAAAGTATTCCCAGGGGACCGTTCCAGGTCAGAGATCTTTGAAACTTGGGTCAGTACTTGACAACTCTTACCCGCAACATGTGAAGTGATTGAAATTTGTCAATCTTGAACCTGTAGGCTGTTTGAAGGGTTTTGATAGGGGATTCAAATTCAATTTTGACAGCTGCAAGTCGCTTCACGTGATGTAGGGATGAGTTGCCGGGCATCGTCACAACTTTTGAAGATTCCCAGGGGACTATTCTCCTAGGAATGGTCCCCTGGGAGTAAGCTACAACTCTGTTACCTTGAAGGAGAAGATAAAGCGGTTTCATTCCTATAATACCTATCAAGTGCCCTATCGTTTGAATGTAAAGTTTGAAAATTCCTGTAAAGAGATATATTATTAGACCTGTGCCATTGGTCTATAATGCTTAAATTATGGGGTGGGGGGCGAAACTTTGGTCAGCTATAACTCCGTAACCATGAATGAGAAGATAAAGCGGTTTCATTCCTCCAATACCTATCAAGTGCCCTATCGTTTGAATCTAAAGTTGGAAAATTCCTGTAAAGAGATAGATTTTTAGACCTGTGCCATTGGTCTATAATGCTTTAAGTATGGGGTGGGGGGGCAAAACTTTGGTCAGCTATATCTTCGTAGCCATGAATGAGAAGATAAAGCGGTTTCATTCCTCCAATACCTACCAAGTGCCCTATCGTTTGACTGTAATGTTTGAAAATTCCTGTAAAGAGATAGATTATGAGTTCCGTGCCATTGGTCTATTATGCTTTAAGTATGGGGTGGGGGGCTGAAACTTTGGTCAGCTATAACTCCGTAAGCATGAATGAGAAGATAAAGCGGTTTCATTCCTCCAATACCTACCAAGTGCCCTACCGTTTTAATGTAAACTTTGAAAATTCCGGCAAAGAGATAGATAATTAGTTCCGTGCCATTGGTCTATAATGCTTAAATTATGGGGTGGGGGGCGAAACTTTGGTCAGCTATAACTCCGTAAGCATGAATGAGAAGATAAAGCGGTTTCATTCCTCCAATACCTATCAAGTGCCCTATCGTTTGAATGTAAAGTTTGAAAATTCCGGTAAAGAGATCGATTTTTAGTTCCGTGCCATTGATCTATAATGCTTTAAGTATGGGGTGGGGGGGGGCGAAACTTTGGTCAGCTATAACTCCGTAACCATGAAGGAGAAAATAAAGCGGTTTCATTCCTCCAATACCTACCAAGTGCCCTATCGTTTGAATGTAAAGTTTTAAAATTTCTGTAAAAAGATAGATTATTAGTTTCGTGCCATTGGTCTATAATGCTTTAAGTATGGGCTGTCGGGCGAATCTTTGGTAAGCTATAACTCTGTAACCAAGAATGGGAAGATCAAGCGGTTTCATTCCTCCAATACCTATCAAGTGCCCTATCGTTTGAATGTAAAGTTTGAAAATTCCTGTAAAGAGATAGATTTTTAGTTCCGTGCCATTGGTCTATTATTCTTTAAGTATGGGGTGGGGGGGGGGGCGAAACTTTGGTAAAATATAAGTCCTTAACCATGAATGAGAAAATAAAGCGGTTTCATTCCTCCAGGACCTAGTACCAAGTGCCCTATCGTTTGAATGTAAAAGTTGAAAATTCCGGTAAAGAGATAGATTTTTAGTTCCGTGCCATTGGTCTATAATGCTTTAAGTATGGGGTGGGGACGAAACTTTGGTCAGCTTTAACTCCGTAACCATGAAGGAGAAAATAAAGCGGTTTCATTCCTCCAATACCTATCAAGTGCCCTATCGTTTGAATGTAAAGTTTGAAAATTCCTGTAAAGAGATAGATTTTTAGGACCGTGCCATTGATCTATAATTCTTTAAGTATGGGGTGGGGGGGGGCGAAACTTTGGTCACCTATAACTCCATAAGCATGAATGAGAAGATAAAGTGGTTTCATTCCTCCAATACCTACCAAGTGCCCTATCGTTTGAATGTAAAGTTTGAAAATTCCGGTAAAGAGATAGATTTTTAGTTCCGTGCCATTGGTCTATAATGCTTTAAGTATGGGGTGGGGGGGGGGCGAAACTTTGGTCAGCTATAACTCCGTAACCATGAAGGAGAAAAAAAAGCGGTTTCATTCCTCCAATACCTACCAAGTGCCCTATCGTTTGAATGTAAAGTTTGAAAATTCCTGTAAAGAGATAGATTTTTAGTTCCGTGCCATTGGTCTATAATGCTTTAAGTATGGGCTGTCGGGCGAATCTTTGGTAAGCTATAACTCTGTAACCAAGAATGGGAAGATAAAGCGGTTTCATTCCTCCAATACCTATCAAGTGCCCTATCGTTTGAATGTAAAGTTTGAAAATTCCTGTAAAGAGATAGATTATTAGACCTGTGCCATTGGTCTATAATGCATTAAGTTTGGGGTGGGGGGCGAAACTTTGGTCAGCTATAACTCCGTAACCATGAATGAGAAGGTAAGCGGTTTCATTCCTCCAATACCTATCAAGTTCCCTATCGTTTGAATGTAAAGTATTAAAATTCCTGTAAGGGTTGTGGCTATTTCATTTAGTTAGAAAAACAGGGTTTTAGCTGTGTTTGAAGTGTCCGGTACACTTTGAAATAGGTGTAGTTTGGGTGTGATCAGGTCTTGTGAAGGGGGGTCAAAGGTCATCTCCTGATGTTTCGATAGAATGTCACCACTTTGCGCCGGTGGAAAATCGGCGAAACTCAGTAGATTGACACTTTAGAGGTCAGACTACGCTGCCAATGTGAGTTTTCCATGACCTAAACTTCAGGTAGGTGACTTTTGACAGCCCTTTCCTTATATGTCTACCATTGAAAGTATAGGGGCCAGCAATTGGTAGTCTTTCCCCTTGAAGGGTTTTGATAGGGGATTCAAATTCAATTTTGACAGCTGCAAGTCGCTTCACGTGATGTAGGGATGAGTTGCCGGGCATCGTCACAACTTTTGAAGATTTCCAGGGGACTATTCTCCTAGGAATGGTCCCCTGGGAGTACTTCTTGAGACAGGTGCTATGAAGGCTATGGTTGTGGTTTGAGGGCCCATATGATTGATAAAAAAAGTGAAATATAGAGGGGAAAATGTTAAAAGCTGGTCACCCTGGCATATAGAGATAGCTCCCAATACATTCAGGGACCTGGAGTTGCATTTACAAGCTGAGAGATCAGACTTTGAAGCATTTAATGAGTGCATACTGTGCAGAGACTTGGGGGGGGGGGGTGTCAGGTGGAGCTTAAGGGCTTATATTTGCCTTCGAATTGTTTTTTTTGGGGGGAAAGAGATTGGCTTTGGCTTCAGCTAACTCACTTGAGTCAGATGTATTAGAAATGTTTCCATTTTTGAGTTATTTTGCCATTTTTAAAACTTTTTTGCAACTTTTAGTGACAGTGCTGACAATTGTTGTATGCACTGTCATTGAATGCTTCAAAGTGTATCCTGGCAGCTTTTGAATACAACTTTAGGTGGCCAAAGTGAGGAAGAGTAACCTACTTATGTCAGGGTGAGCAGCTTTTAACTTTTTCTCCTGCTTATGTCAGTTTTTCTTGCAAACTGACATGGGACCTTTCAACTGCCACAGCCTGAGAAAAGCTCTCTGACACCTGTCTCCCAAAGTATTCCCAGGGGACCGTTCCAGGTCAGAGATCTTTGAAACTTGGGTCAGTACTTGACAACTCTTACCCGCAACATGTGAAGTGATTGAAATTTGTCAATCTTGAACCTGTAGGCTGTTTGAAGGGTTTTGATAGGGGATTCAAATTCAATTTTGACAGCTGCAAGTCGCTTCACGTGATGTAGGGATGAGTTGCCGGGCATCGTCACAACTTTTGAAGATTCCCAGGGGACTATTCTCCTAGGAATGGTCCCCTGGGAGTAAGCTACAACTCTGTTACCTTGAAGGAGAAGATAAAGCGGTTTCATTCCTATAATACCTATCAAGTGCCCTATCGTTTGAATGTAAAGTTTGAAAATTCCTGTAAAGAGATATATTATTAGACCTGTGCCATTGGTCTATAATGCTTAAATTATGGGGTGGGGGGCGAAACTTTGGTCAGCTATAACTCCGTAACCATGAATGAGAAGATAAAGCGGTTTCATTCCTCCAATACCTATCAAGTGCCCTATCGTTTGAATCTAAAGTTGGAAAATTCCTGTAAAGAGATAGATTTTTAGACCTGTGCCATTGGTCTATAATGCTTTAAGTATGGGGTGGGGGGGGCAAAACTTTGGTCAGCTATATCTTCGTAGCCATGAATGAGAAGATAAAGCGGTTTCATTCCTCCAATACCTACCAAGTGCCCTATCGTTTGACTGTAATGTTTGAAAATTCCTGTAAAGAGATAGATTATGAGTTCCGTGCCATTGGTCTATTATGCTTTAAGTATGGGGTGGGGGGCTGAAACTTTGGTCAGCTATAACTCCGTAAGCATGAATGAGAAGATAAAGCGGTTTCATTCCTCCAATACCTACCAAGTGCCCTACCGTTTTAATGTAAACTTTGAAAATTCCGGCAAAGAGATAGATAATTAGTTCCGTGCCATTGGTCTATAATGCTTAAATTATGGGGTGGGGGGCGAAACTTTGGTCAGCTATAACTCCGTAAGCATGAATGAGAAGATAAAGCGGTTTCATTCCTCCAATACCTATCAAGTGCCCTATCGTTTGAATGTAAAGTTTGAAAATTCCGGTAAAGAGATCGATTTTTAGTTCCGTGCCATTGATCTATAATGCTTTAAGTATGGGGTGGGGGGGGCGAAACTTTGGTCAGCTATAACTCCGTAACCATGAAGGAGAAAATAAAGCGGTTTCATTCCTCCAATACCTACCAAGTGCCCTATCGTTTGAATGTAAAGTTTTAAAATTCCTGTAAAAAGATAGATTATTAGTTTCGTGCCATTGGTCTATAATGCTTTAAGTATGGGCTGTCGGGCGAATCTTTGGTAAGCTATAACTCTGTAACCAAGAATGGGAAGATCAAGCGGTTTCATTCCTCCAATACCTATCAAGTGCCCTATCGTTTGAATGTAAAGTTTGAAAATTCCTGTAAAGAGATAGATTTTTAGTTCCGTGCCATTGGTCTATTATTCTTTAAGTATGGGGTGGGGGGGGGCGAAACTTTGGTAAAATATAAGTCCTTAACCATGAATGAGAAAATAAAGCGGTTTCATTCCTCCAGGACCTAGTACCAAGTGCCCTATCGTTTGAATGTAAAAGTTGAAAATTCCGGTAAAGAGATAGATTTTTAGTTCCGTGCCATTGGTCTATAATGCTTTAAGTATGGGGTGGGGACGAAACTTTGGTCAGCTTTAACTCCGTAACCATGAAGGAGAAAATAAAGCGGTTTCATTCCTCCAATACCTATCAAGTGCCCTATCGTTTGAATGTAAAGTTTGAAAATTCCTGTAAAGAGATAGATTTTTAGTTCCGTGCCATTGATCTATAATTCTTTAAGTATGGGGTGGGGGGGGGGCGAAACTTTGGTCACCTATAACTCCATAAGCATGAATGAGAAGATAAAGTGGTTTCATTCCTCCAATACCTACCAAGTGCCCTATCGTTTGAATGTAAAGTTTGAAAATTCCGGTAAAGAGATAGATTTTTAGTTCCGTGCCATTGGTCTATAATGCTTTAAGTATGGGGTGGGGGGGGGGCGAAACTTTGGTCAGCTATAACTCCGTAACCATGAAGGAGAAAAAAAAGCGGTTTCATTCCTCCAATACCTACCAAGTGCCCTATCGTTTGAATGTAAAGTTTGAAAATTCCTGTAAAGAGATAGATTTTTAGTTCCGTGCCATTGGTCTATAATGCTTTAAGTATGGGCTGTCGGGCGAATCTTTGGTAAGCTATAACTCTGTAACCAAGAATGGGAAGATAAAGCGGTTTCATTCCTCCAATACCTATCAAGTGCCCTATCGTTTGAATGTAAAGTTTGAAAATTCCTGTAAAGAGATAGATTATTAGACCTGTGCCATTGGTCTATAATGCATTAAGTTTGGGGTGGGGGGCGAAACTTTGGTCAGCTATAACTCCGTAACCATGAATGAGAAGGTAAGCGGTTTCATTCCTCCAATACCTATCAAGTTCCCTATCGTTTGAATGTAAAGTATTAAAATTCCTGTAAGGGTTGTGGCTATTTCATTTAGTTAGAAAAACAGGGTTTTAGCTGTGTTTGAAGTGTCCGGTACACTTTGAAATAGGTGTAGTTTGGGTGTGATCAGGTCTTGTGAAGGGGGGTCAAAGGTCATCTCCTGATGTTTCGATAGAATGTCACCACTTTGCGCCGGTGGAAAATCGGCGAAACTCAGTAGATTGACACTTTAGAGGTCAGACTACGCTGCCAATGTGAGTTTTCCATGACCTAAACTTCAGGTAGGTGACTTTTGACAGCCCTTTCCTTATATGTCTACCATTGAAAGTATAGGGGCCAGCAATTGGTAGTCTTTCCCCTTGAAGGGTTTTGATAGGGGATTCAAATTCAATTTTGACAGCTGCAAGTCGCTTCACGTGATGTAGGGATGAGTTGCCGGGCATCGTCACAACTTTTGAAGATTTCCAGGGGACTATTCTCCTAGGAATGGTCCCCTGGGAGTACTTCTTGAGACAGGTGCTATGAAGGCTATGGTTGTGGTTTGAGGGCCCATATGATTGATAAAAAAAGTGAAATATAGAGGGGAAAATGTTAAAAGCTGGTCACCCTGGCATATAGAGATAGCTCCCAATACATTCAGGGACCTGGAGTTGCATTTACAAGCTGAGAGATCAGACTTTGAAGCATTTAATGAGTGCATACTGTGCAGAGACTTGGGGGGGGGGGGTGTCAGGTGGAGCTTAAGGGCTTATATTTGCCTTCGAATTGTTTTTTTTGGGGGGAAAGAGATTGGCTTTGGCTTCAGCTAACTCACTTGAGTCAGATGTATTAGAAATGTTTCCATTTTTGAGTTATTTTGCCATTTTTAAAACTTTTTTGCAACTTTTAGTGACAGTGCTGACAATTGTTGTATGCACTGTCATTGAATGCTTCAAAGTGTATCCTGGCAGCTTTTGAATACAACTTTAGGTGGCCAAAGTGAGGAAGAGTAACCTACTTATGTCAGGGTGAGCAGCTTTTAACTTTTTCTCCTGCTTATGTCAGTTTTTCTTGCAAACTGACATGGGACCTTTCAACTGCCACAGCCTGAGAAAAGCTCTCTGACACCTGTCTCCCAAAGTATTCCCAGGGGACCGTTCCAGGTCAGAGATCTTTGAAACTTGGGTCAGTACTTGACAACTCTTACCCGCAACATGTGAAGTGATTGAAATTTGTCAATCTTGAACCTGTAGGCTGTTTGAAGGGTTTTGATAGGGGATTCAAATTCAATTTTGACAGCTGCAAGTCGCTTCACGTGATGTAGGGATGAGTTGCCGGGCATCGTCACAACTTTTGAAGATTCCCAGGGGACTATTCTCCTAGGAATGGTCCCCTGGGAGTAAGCTACAACTCTGTTACCTTGAAGGAGAAGATAAAGCGGTTTCATTCCTATAATACCTATCAAGTGCCCTATCGTTTGAATGTAAAGTTTGAAAATTCCTGTAAAGAGATATATTATTAGACCTGTGCCATTGGTCTATAATGCTTAAATTATGGGGTGGGGGGCGAAACTTTGGTCAGCTATAACTCCGTAACCATGAATGAGAAGATAAAGCGGTTTCATTCCTCCAATACCTATCAAGTGCCCTATCGTTTGAATCTAAAGTTGGAAAATTCCTGTAAAGAGATAGATTTTAAGACCTGTGCCATTGGTCTATAATGCTTTAAGTATGGGGTGGGGGGGCAAAACTTTGGTCAGCTATATCTTCGTAGCCATGAATGAGAAGATAAAGCGGTTTCATTCCTCCAATACCTACCAAGTGCCCTATCGTTTGACTGTTATGTTTGAAAATTCCTGTAAAGAGATAGATTATGAGTTCCGTGCCATTGGTCTATTATGCTTTAAGTATGGGGTGGGGGGTGAAACTTTGGTCAGCTATAACTCCGTAAGCATGAATGAGAAGATAAAGCGGTTTCATTCCTCCAATACCTACCAAGTGCCCTACCGTTTTAATGTAAACTTTGAAAATTCCGGCAAAGAGATAGATAATTAGTTCCGTGCCATTGGTCTATAATGCTTAAATTATGGGGTGGGGGGCGAAACTTTGGTCAGCTATAACTCCGTAAGCATGAATGAGAAGATAAAGCGGTTTCATTCCTCCAATACCTATCAAGTGCCCTATCGTTTGAATGTAAAGTTTGAAAATTCCGGTAAAGAGATCGATTTTTAGTTCCGTGCCATTGATCTATAATGCTTTAAGTATGGGGTGGGGGGGGGCGAAACTTTGGTCAGCTATAACTCCGTAACCATGAAGGAGAAAATAAAGCGGTTTCATTCCTCCAATACCTACCAAGTGCCCTATCGTTTGAATGTAAAGTTTTAAAATTCCTGTAAAAAGATAGATTATTAGTTTCGTGCCAATGGTCTATAATGCTTTAAGTATGGGCTGTCGGGCGAATCTTTGGTAAGCTATAACTCTGTAACCAAGAATGGGAAGATCAAGCGGTTTCATTCCTCCAATACCTATCAAGTGCCCTATCGTTTGAATGTAAAGTTTGAAAATTCCTGTAAAGAGATAGATTTTTAGTTCCGTGCCATTGATCTATAATTCTTTAAGTATGGGGTTCAGGGCGAAACTTTGGTAAGATATAAGTCCGTAACCATGAATGAGAAAATAAAGCGGTTTCATTCCTCCAATACCTAGTACCAAGTGCCCTATGGTTTGAATGTAAAGTTTGAAAATTCCGGTAAAGAGATAGATTTTTAGTTCCGTGCCATTGGTCTATAATGCTTTAACCCTCAAACCACCGTATGGGGTCAAAACTGACACCAGGCGTATATCAACATGTGCCTATTTGACATTTCGAGTCGAAAACAAAATTCCTTCTATGAGTTTGTTTGTATATATGTCTTATAACTTCTCACAAGTTTTTACCGAGATTGGCTCATTGTTGATTAAGTTATCCTAGAAAGTTTACGCATGATCCGGTAGGGTCAAAACTGACCCCAGCAAAATCTGCACTCATATTCCCTACTGTTTGATACTTGTCATCTAGTCACGTGTATTATGAGGGTTATCATGATCATAATAACAAAATATAATTTTTTAGAAACGTGAAAAAACAATTTTTTGAATGAACGTAAAGATTAATGACGTTGTGACGTATTATGACGTCATTTATGAGATTTTATTGACGAAAACCAACAAATTGGGTATTTTCATATAACTCAAAGGTACACAATAAAACTTGAATAGAAATTATGTATGATAAATCATAATATATCCAAAGACGTTATTTGTAGATGGCAACAGGAACGACGTCAAAATGACGTCATAAAAATTATATCAGGTTACATTAGCAAATTCCGCCATCTTGGTTCCGCCATCTTGAATTATTTTAAATGCATTTTTCCATCATATAACCTAATAACACAATAAAAAAATGGACCAAAACGTTATATTAAGATTGTTTCTGCTTAAATAAAAATGGTAATGATGAAATTTCAGGTTGATATGGCCGGTAATAGCTAATCTAATTATATCGTCCGCCATCTTAGATTTTGACCGATGACGTAATCAAATAGGCATAAATTATGAATAATAAATCATAAAAGTGATAGTGAATTGCATTGGTTTGTATTGATATAAGAAAATAAGTGCAGTTTTAAAAGACAGCTTTAACGTTACATTATAAAATAAAAAATTAGCGACTTTTTCCAAATATGGCTCTCAGAAACCGGTTACCTTAGCAACATTAAAACATTAATTAGTAATTTCATTAAATTCAAATTGTTGCCAACAAAATTTTAGCAAAGGTGACCAAGTTTGGCTGTTCTCGCATAAGACATTCAGATGCTATATGGCATCAAGTGTTGGCGCAGGCCTCAGAAAAGCCCACTTGCCTGAATAGCGAAAGTTGCAAATGACGATGTTCCCTATTTTTGCATAAATTATGATAATAAGCAGAAATTATTCACACATAATCATGTCAAACCGTCTCTTCCGGATTGCTTAAACTATACATATATACAAACCACAAAAATAGTTACCAATAAAGCTGTATTTGTAGAAAACATTGTGGGGTCAGTTTTGACCCCATACGGTAAGATTAGTCGTAAGAAAGCTACGGTGGTTTGAGGGTTAAGTATGGGGTGGGGACGAAACTTTGGTCAGCTTAACTCCGTAACCATGAAGGAGAAAATAAAGCGGTTTCATTCCTCCAATACCTACCAAGTGCCCTATCGTTTGAATGTAAAGTTTGAAAATTCCTGTAAAGAGATAGATTATTAGTTCCGTGCCATTGGTCTATAATGCTTTAAGTATGGGCTGTGGGGCGAAACTTTGGTAAGCTATAACTCTGTAACCTTGAATGAGAAGATAAAGCGGTTTCATTCCTCCAATACCTATCAAGTGCCCTATCGTTTGAATCTAAAGTTTGAAAATTCCTGTAAAGAGATAGATTTTTTAGTTCCGTGACATTGGTCTATAATGCTTTAAGTATGGGGTGGGGGGCGAAACTTTGGTCAGCTTTAACTCCGTAACCATGAATGAGAAAATAAAGCGGTTTCATTCCTCCAATACCTATCAAGTGCCCTATCGTTTGAATGTAAAGTTTGAAAATTCCTGTAAAGAGATAGATTTTTTAGTTCCGTGCCATTGGTATCTAATGCTTTAAGTATGGGGTGGGGGGGGAGAAACTTTGGTCAACTATAACTCCGTACCCATGAATGAGAAAATAAAGCGGTTTTACTCCTCCAATAGCTATCAAGTGCCTTATCGTTTGAATGTAAAGTTTGAAAATTCCTGTAAAGAGATAGATTATTAGACCTGTGCCATTGGTCTATAATGCTTTAAATATGGGGTGGGGGGCGAAACTCTGGTCACCTATAACTCCATAAGCATGAATGAGAAGATAAAGTGGTTCCATTCCTCCAATACCTATCAAGTGCCCTATCGTTTGAAAGTAAAGTTTGAAAATTCCTGTAAAGAGATAGATTTCTTAGTTCCGTGCCATTGGTCTATAATGCTTTAAGTATGGGGTGGGGGGGCGAAACTTTGGTCAGCTATAACTCCGTAACCATGAATGAGAAAATAAAGCGGTTTCATTCCTCCAATACCTATCAAGTGCCCTATCGTTTGAATGTAAAGTTTGAAAATTCCTGTGAAAGATAGAATTTTAGTTCCGTGCCATTGGTCTATAATGCTTTAAGTATGGGGTGGGGGGGGGGGCGAAACTTTGGTCACCTATAACTCCGTAACCATGAATGAGAAAATAAAGCGGTTTCATTCCTCCAATACCTATCAAGTGCCCTATCGTTTGAATGTAAAGTTTGAAAATTCCTGTGAAAGATAGAATTTTAGTTCGGTGCCATTGGTCTATAATGCTTTAAGTATGGGCTGCGGGGCGAAA
Organism: Branchiostoma lanceolatum; assembly: GCF_035083965.1. Lineage (NCBI taxonomy): Eukaryota > Metazoa > Chordata > Leptocardii > Amphioxiformes > Branchiostomatidae > Branchiostoma > Branchiostoma lanceolatum. The sequence goes on from NC_089731.1 coordinate 17,979,077, forward strand.
TTTTGGTCAGCTATACCTCCGTAACGATGAATGAGAAGATAAAGCGGTTTCATTCCTCCAATACCTACCAAGTGCCATACCGTTTGAATGTAAAGTTTGAAAATTCCTGTAAAGAGATAGATTTTAAATTCCGTGCCATTGGTCTATAATGCTTCAAGTATGGGGTGCGGGGCGAAACTTTGGTCAGCTATAACTCCGTAACCATGAATGAGAAAATAAAGCGGTTTCATTCCTCCAATACCTATCAAGTGCCCTATCGTTTGAATGTAAAGTTTGAAAATTCCTGTAAAGAGATAGATTTTTAGTTCCGTGCCATTGGTCTATAATGCCTTAAGTATGGGGTGGGGGGGCGAAATTTTGGTCAGCTATAACTCCGTAACCATGAATGAGAAAATAAAGCGGTTTCATTCCTCCAATACCTATCAAGTGCCCTATCGTTTGAATGTAAAGTTTGAAAATTCCTGTAAAGAGATAGATTATTAGACCTGTGCCATTGGTCTATAATGCTTTAAATATGGGGTGGGGGGGCGAAACTTTGGTCACCTATAACTCCATAAGCATGAATGAGAAGATAAAGTGGTTTCATTCCTCCAATACCTATCAAGTGCCCTATCGTTTGAATGTAAAGTTTGAAAATTCCTGTAAAGAGATAGATTTTTTAGTTCCGTGCCATTGGTCTATATAACGACAACCCTAATATAGACGTTAGACAGACATGTGCACTGTTAAAAAGAAAATCAGAAGATATGTCTTTTCAAACATTCTTTCATAACCTGTTGAAAGATGAAGGAAAACTAAGATTTTACAAAACGTAAAAACGATCTACGACATGGAAAATTATCTGTATCATCATGACTTTGACCAACGTGCGGCAATATGTAAGATAAGAATTAGCGCGCACCCATTAGAAATAGAGAAAGGGAGATACAAAAAGCTACCGGTCCAGGACAGAACATGTAAACAGTGTGCAACGAAAGCAGTGGAAAATGAAATACATTTTATATGCGAATGTCCCGAATTTGAAACCGAAAGAAACAGATTATTCACGAAAGTATCCGAAATCTCCAAAAACTTTTCAAAATTAAGAAATACACAGAAACTCATATTCCTTTTAAAATCTTCCAACCCACTCATCATTGAAAGTGTGGGACTTTTTATTTTCCACTGCTTTCAGAGAAGAAATCAAACCCCGCATTAGTACCGTAGATATAGAAACTTACTGTAAAATAGCAATATAGAATGATTTTGTATTCATATATACCTTTGTTTTACCTTACATTTGTATTTCGACATTGTTGTCAACATGCAATTAGCCTACGGGCATGGATTTGCAATAAACTATTATATAATGCTTTAAATATGGGGTGGGGGGGCGAAACTTTGGTCAGCTATAACTCCGTAACCATGAATGAGAAAATAAAGCGGTTTCATTCCTCCAATACCTATCAAGTGCCCTATCGGTTGAATGTAAAGTTTGAAAATTCCTGTGAAAGATAAAATTTTAGTTCGGTGCCATTGGTCTATAATGCTTTAAGTATGGGCTGCGGGGCGAAACTTTGGTCAGCTATACCTCCGTAACCATCAATGAGAAGATAAAGCGGTTTCATTCCTCCAATACCTATCAAGTGCCATACCGTTTGAATGTAAAGTTTGAAAATTCCTGTAAAGAGATAGATTATTAGACCTGTGCCATTAGTCTATAATGCTTTAAGTATGGGCTGGGGGGCGAAACTTTGGTCAGCTATAACTCCGTAACCATGAATGAGAAAATAAAGCGGTTTCATTCCTCCAATACCTATCAAGTGCCCTATCGTTTGAATGTAAAGTTTGAAAATGCCTCTAAAGAGATAGATTTTAAGTTCGGTGCCATTGGTCTATAATGCTTTAAGTATGGGGTGGGGGGCGAAACTTTGGTCAGCTATAACTCCGTAAGCATGAATGAGAATGAAGTATCGTTTGAATGTAAAAGTTGAAAATTCCGGTAGAGAGATAGATTTTTAGACCTGTGCCATTGGTCTATAATGCTTTAAGTATGGGGTGGGGGGCGAAACTTTGGTCAGATATAACTCCTTAACTATGAACGAGAAGATAAAGCGGTTTCATTCCTCCAATACCTACCAAGTGCCCTATTGTAAAGGTTGAAAATTCCCGTAAAGAGATAGATTTTTAGTTCCGTGCCATTTGTATAGATTTACTCTGATGAACCTCGATAAAGACTAAGGAATGGGGTACGAAAACTTATTTCCACAAACCTGCATCTTTATGTAGGTTATAGTCGGTTGAGTCAGTCCAAGGAGGTTAAATAGAGACCGTCGGTTTTGAATATTTTGTAACAAGAGAAGAACATGGCGCCGATGTTTAGCACAAGCTATCCCGTTAGACCTTGCGTTTAGTCTGGTTGGTTTGTGTCTACTATACTTCGAATTGTGCCTTTTCCAACTTGTCAGAGCTCGAGCCATTGACCAACAAGGACATTGTACAAGCCTTGGTACCAAGGTATGTTTGAGCGTCCCTTGTGGTGATCGCTGTGTGTTGTGTGGAATAATTTGTCAATTTTGTGCCATGATAGTTTCGAGAAATCGAATATGGCAATACATCATAGGTATATTCAAAACTACCACGCCAAACGCAAGGTGTCACGGAATAGCTTGTGTCTAACTCCGGCGCCATGTTTTCTTTTGTTTTAAATCATGGCCGGTTATAAAATTAAAGACTTAAAGATGCCAAATGTTCGCTAAATGTGTTGACACTTTTCGCAGAAAATAGTGAATAATACCTTAACATGTTTATCTTTATAGTTCCACATGTTTGCCGATCAAATAGTATTTGCACCCAGTTTTAAAGAACTTGTACGATCTTCTAGCGCCGCTGCTTCTAGATTACAAAACTATACAAATTCCGCATTTGGTATCAAAACAAAGATATGAAAGAAGTTTGGCATCGAATGACGCACACCAAACTATCGCTATATCTAAAAGTTTGGCATCGAATGAGGCATACAAAACCATCGCTATATCTCTGAAATCACAACGAACACGGCTAAATATCCAAACTTTTTTTAACTTCATCTTTCCGATTAATGTCATATTAGCTGATGATATTATAATGGTGTGCAGGAATGGGAAATCGTTTGGGTTTTCAGAATTTTATACGGAAATCACTAAATCGTCTCGGAATGGCCGTGGAGTTCATCACTAAATCCATGAATTCCACGGCGAATCGCCGCTATTAGTGACGGCATCGCCGTTGAGTTCATCACTATATCGTCTCAGAATGGCCGTGGAGTTCATCACTAAATCGATTAATTCCACGGCGAATCGCCGCTATCAGTGACGGCATCGCCGTTGAGTTCATCACTATATCGTCTCGGAATGGCCGTGAAGTTCATCACTAAATCGATTAATTCCATGGCGAATCGCCGCTTTTAGTGTCGGCATCGCCGTGAGTTCATCACTATATCGTCTCGGAATGGCCGTGGAGTTCATCACCAAATAGATGAATTCCACGGCGAATCGCCACTATTAGTGTAGGCATCGCCGTTGAGTTCATCACTATATCGTCTCGGAATGGCCGTGGAGTTCATCACCTTATTGATAAATTGCACGGCCGTGGGGTTCATCAATCAACGGTCGTCGGATATACCTGCTACGTACCATTGGTACACACAGTAGGTTAGACTCGCTTTGTCGTGTTGTTCTAGTTGCCCTATCTCTACAGTACGTGAACATGTGTCTCATGTAGGCTGGTATCAGGTTATTTAGAGCCTTATATGTCAGCAAAGCCTTCTGGTGCCTGTGTATAGATTTGATGTTCTTCCAGCCCAGTCGTGTCAGTACTTCAGCCGATGGTGTTCTGCACGGAGCTCTCAGTAACAGCTTCCCGGCCCTGTTCTGCTTTCGTTGAAGATTTTGTAAGTCTTGCTCAGGTGCCGTAGCCAGACAGTACTCGCATATGTTATGTATGGTATACATATAGTGTTGTATAAAGTACGAAGTGCTGACGTAGGTACAAATTGACTGACATGCTTCATAATACTTATCGATCGTCTTAATTTTGCCAAGTACATCTTTGACATGGCCTTTCCAGTTCAGATGGTCTTCAATGTAAATACCTAGGTACTTATACATATTGCAGAAAGCTATGAGTTGACCATTAATAGTCACCCTAGGGTTGTTGCAGTTTCTTAGCCTTTTGTCCGTACCCAGTAGCATGCACTTACATTTCCCTTCATTCATTCATGGAAAGATAATTCACGGCGAACCATTGAGAGAACCTTTCGAGATCGGCTTGAAGGGCGGTCTCAATGTTCCTAACATCCTTGCTGCTGAAATAATGGCCGTATCGTCGGCATACATTGAAATTTCACTTTGGATACAGTTTGGCATATCATTTACATAAATAATGAATAACATTGGTCCTAAGATTGAACCTTGGGGTACGCCATACTTCACTGCATGAAAGTCAGAAATGGCCCATTAACTGCGGTACAATGCTTTCTACCGGAGAGGGGTCAAGGGGTCCATCCTGAACTCCGTACTTGAACATCGCACAAGCAGTCCGATACAAGTATACTGCAAAACTGTGGTTTCCTTATGTACAATGGTCTTGACACTGATGATTGTACAGAGCATTTGACACACTACTAAGCGGAGGGATCGTTTCATATATAATTCCAGCCGAGAAACATGGGGAGTAACGTTTCAACATCACCGGCTCTTAAACAAACAACTACTGTTCGCCGAGCGGCTATCCAACCACCAACAGCTAGTCACCAAGCGGCTGTACGTCAACCAGCAAATGCTGTTCCCCAAGTGGCTGTTCATCCAACAACTGCGGTTCCCCGAACGACTGTTCAACCGACATCTTCTGTTCAACCAGAACCTGTCAAGGAACGGCCTTCAGTCCTGAAGGAACTTGTGAATGCCTGTAAGGTTCCTCAGGGTAAGTGATGGTGGACACGTATACGTAAAAAAATGTCTTAAAAAATTGTCCGCGTTTGACGGTAGCAAACCCTTTAAAGGCAACCTAAGCAATATTACGGCGTTGAAAGCCATATTTTCAAAATAAATTTTTATGTGATTTCTATCCATAGTAAGTTTTAATAACACTAGCCAATTGCATATCGACCACCATGGATAAAAAATGCGATGTCGTTGAGTGGTGGGAACTCATTGAAAATCTGAGCACTTGGAGGCCAGCCATCATTTCAAATCTTCTGAACATGCACGATTCTGACCGATAAGTCCCGAATGCTTCCGGAGAAATAATCGCGTGGTCATGGCTCAATGTGCTCGGGTATTGTGACGTCACGCGGTCGTAAGTTATTGAAAATTGTCGACAGAAAACGGTTACGGCCGGAATCTGGGCTGATTTTTGGGTGGTACCAATAAATAAAATACTCCTTTTGCGGCTTGTTTCTGTGCTATTTTTAAATGCCCAAAGGATCTGTCTACCTTGTGTCTATTTACCATTCCTTCCCGAGCTTTGAGTATTCTAGTGGTATTACGTGTTTTTACAGAGTTCATGTCGGATGGGGCCGAGGTGTTCCTGACTCACACCGAGGGCATGCCTGTGTCTGCTGAGGTCTACTGGTCCGCCTTTCGGGACTTCGTGGAACTGCAGCTGCACATGGAGGGGCACGAGAACCTGCGAGTCATGAGAGGTAGTCTTTATTTTTTGTACAACAGTTTTCCTGGCGTCTTAATGACCACAAGGTTTGATAAGGATTGAAAGAACGACGAATTACATTTAAGATTCTACCAATATATTTGTATTATTAACAGCGAGTAGCTTATTATTGGAATGAGCAGAGCACGTAGACACTGTAGTTCAAAGTATACCGAATTTTTTTATGAAGGTGATGTCATTTGTTTTTGTTGATGCAATTTCCTTTGCTATTAGAGGCCAGGCCAACCAAAATCATGTTGTATGTTTTGTTACATCACCGTTTCCTTTGAGCATATTATTAGTTGTGTGTGCATTGAACTGATATCATTCCAATAGAATATTTGAACATGATATGTAGCACTCACAAATACCTGTGCCTGGTCTCAAAAATATGATATAGTCCCATCGCACTACAATAGTCAGGTCCAGGTCAGGACCTGCACCTGATCCTCTGGACCTGGACAGTACCTGGACCTGATTTTTGTACCGGTACGTATACCTACCCTTATCAACAAATGTGCATTCTGGCAAATAAATTATTCCATGGACAAGGAGTTGTCAAAGTGTTTTAACTGTAATAGCCAACACACAAAAAAAATGGACTTACCCAAATTTTCGACTGTACAGCACCAGTCTTTGTCAAGGAATGAACAATCCACCGCTGAGATGACGTCACTTTATGCAGATGAGACACGATACTCGTTGAGCAGTGGATCATAACTAAGTTGCAGAAAATCTGTGGCGCCCCCCCCCCCCCCCCCGTCTCTATTGAGGGATGGTTCTAAGGCCCTGATGTATATGGCTTCCTTGATCCCTCTTGCAAAGAAGTCCGGCTCAGTGTCCGAAATTTGGACTTTGTCCAGTGAGCCTGTATGACCATGTATCTCTATATGACTGTGCTTTGAAACTTCAGAGGTGGTTTTCTCTTTATTTAAATTCAGGCTATGGGGAGGTGGGCACGGTGGTCTCCTTCTACTACGACCCGACGGACCTGGCGGAGGGGCAGCGGGAGATGAAGCTGGTGGAGAAGGACGATTCCACTCGTACATGGAGGGTCCAGGAGGCTGCGCAGAACGATCTGTACAAGAGCTACGAGATGACGATAAAGGCAAGAGAAGTCAATATCATTAAAGTTTTTTGTTACGTTAGGAACCTATTTCCAGTTACTTTTTTAAAAATTGTCCTTGCGTCCGGCATGCCTGGTGCAGTTTGATGAGTGTCAGTTAGATAGTTGTGGATTGGGTTTGCAAGGTTTTATGCATGGGTGTTGAAACATTTAGGAGAACCAGTGGGAGGATTGCCGGGCAAATAACACGTACACGTCATGCCAAGATAGTATTGAAGACGAGTACCACTTTCTTATAACATGTCTTATATATAATGTTGAAAGACAAGTGCTTATGCAATCAACTACATGTAAGTCAAACATAACCCTACCTTACACAGATAGCGATACATTTAACGTACTTATGTCATGTCCAGATTCCATATCTATCCACCTAGGCCAATATATCTACCACGCTATGCAAAAACGAAACTGTACCATTCCTTAATGAGAACTGACAAATGTTAAGTCGCAAATTAGACTAGAAACACGCAACACAATGTCAGTATTAGCTATAGTTCCATGTAGTAATTACCGTAGATTACACGTGATGTAGCGTAATAGTAATTAGAAATTTTATTTGATAGATCTAGATTGTTACTACGTTATCTGTAAATTGCTATACATTATTACCTATACAATTAGCCTAGAACACAACTCTAAGTCTGTTTTAGTTCCATGTTGCAATTGCCGTAGATCACACTCGTCTGGATATAGTCTTATAGTAACTAGAAATATTCTTATATAGAACTAGATTGTTAACTATGTTATCTGTAAATTGCCATACATTGCCACTGATGCAATTGTTGTCCAATAAAATCATTCATCATTCATTCATAACAACATCTTCGTGTGTAAATTGCCAAGTCACGCATAAGTTGCAATCCCTAGGAGATGTTTCATTATGAAAATTAAATTGAAGCTGTAACTTGTAACTCATCTTTGCCTCATCAAATAATATTTTTTATTTCTTAGATTAAGGGGACCACCACAGCTAAGGTGACCATATCAGTCCGCTTTGTGTCCGCCATTAAAGACCCGAAGCAACGTCGTCAGGACATCGCCTACCACATGGTCAGTGGTACTCAGTATCTTGTGAAACGCGTACGTAGCAATCAAGATGTAGTTCTGAAACCCAGTCCGTTACGCTAGCTAAGAAGGAATCTAAACACTACAGATGCTATTTGTTTTGATCTTGACAACAACGTCTCTACATGCATGTATATTCAAGTGGGTTAGCTACATTCTAGAAGTTTGTGTGTTTTATTTCATCAGGTTCACCTTTTGGGGGCTCGCATCCGGGATGTTCTTAACTTCGTCGTTCGTGAAAAGATCGGAGGAAAGCACCGGTTTGAACTGGATGTTGGCTGCTCTCGCGAGAAAATATGGGGCATCGTAGGGAACTGGAATGACGTCACATGGATACGCGAGGCTACGGGTGAGTTCTAATACCACATAGAAGCTAAAAGCATGAAGTGATATCATGCACACGACTAGATTACGTGATAGATACCTGTGTTCCTTTTCTCATTTTAGGCACCGTTGTAAATGGGCTCCGCCGGACGATCCACTTCACCAAGGATCGTTCTCTGGATGTCCGTCTGGCCTGGGCTGACTCCAGCGACTACCTATTCGTGTATGAGGGAGACAACAGTCCGGACTTCCTGCACTGCAAGTACTACAGGGGCAGGGTAAGTCAGTTAAAATTCCCCCCAGTATAAGGCGTATAGGGTGGAGCCCATCTCCGTATCGTAGCCCTGGACCACACTGAGGTGCAATCACTGCAGGAGGGGGCTAAGTTATTATGGATGTCCCTGTAGCTCAATTGGTAGTGGCTTCGCAGTTGAGCCTCCTGTTTCCAATTAGTTGGATCCGGGAGACCCCGGATCGAATCCCGGGAAGGGTATCCTTGTCGGAGCTGCACCGTCTTTCGGAAGAGACGAAAAATGGGGGTCCAGTGTTCGAGGAGGTGCGTTACAACAGCCTCATTACTCACATGGGTACCTACTGACTGAAATGATACAACCTGGTGAAATATTATTATCTAAATCATACATTGTATCGGCGAGAGGTGGTGAATTTACACGCTTCGTATCTAATTAGTATTCCACTTACAGTAGAGATACAAACAGCAACGACAAAAAAATGGTTAGCATTCACTGTATTTTATAGAAATCTTTCTTGACACAACAAAAGTACAGCGACTCTCGTAAGGTCTACTAAATCTATACATATAACCAGTCATGTCGAGTCCAACGTATCATGTACACAATTGGATCTAAGGTCTAGACATTGTTTGATATATTGGCTTATTTATGTACAGTAAGGGTTATCTCCCTCTAAAATATAATTGAATCCATCTATCGAATGGGATGTATCAAATTCTTTTGAACAAACGGAGAGAAAGGTGAAAGCTTTGTCCGTTTATCATCATATCGTGAACATTTTATAATAAAGACACTTTCATCCTCCTTATATTTAGACAGAATGGACAAAACCTCTGGTCACGGGGAATCTTGTTTTATCTTCCGACTTCTACATTAAGTTTGTGACTGCAGATTCTTAACTTTGTAGTTGCTCTACGAAGTTCAAATTATGTATATTTGAGAGATACTTTTCTTGTCCGTAACCGTCCTTTGGCGCAAAATAACTGAATAGTTTTGCATTTTTTGAATACTACAGCATATAAGCATTGGCTGGGGGATGGGCGGACTGTGAGCACGTCCAGGCGGGTGACTGCCTCCCCGCCCCAGGCCCGGGTGCTGGGTTCTAGGTGCGCTTGATGTCAGACACAAACAGCTTCGTCCAGCTTCTAGGATCCGGGTGGATATAATCGGGATAGTAGATGCGTCTCTCCGGTGTCAGTTTTCATATTACACACTTCACAAACATTTTATAACTGAAGTTAAGATTCTACTCATGTAATGCTGTCGTAAATAGCCTGGATACCAGATCCTTCGCGCGATGCGAGGCGAAACCCCTTTTGGCCAGGGAAAGCCTAGTAGGGGATAGACTGGGCACCGGGTTTCTCTTTGCTGCCGATCTCTAATATCAATCGCGCTTAGGTAATTAGGGTCCGTGTACTATCTGTGGTGGCGGGGCAAGTTGCTTCCCCTGCCGAAGGATTAGCGACTGGAGCACGGTGGTCTGGTACCCAGGCTATGTCGTAAAGTGCGTCTCTGTAAACGTGAATTTTCCTCACAGCTGCAGTTCTTCGCCGTGAACCCCAACAAGGTCATGGTCGTGTACGACTGCTCCTTCCTCCCGGCTAAGGACGTCCCTGTGGAGGACTTCACGAAATGGTTCGTCCCAGCTATCGGCAGCAGGATCGAGTGGCTTAAGGTGGCGAACAAATCCAGTCTTCTTACCTCACTTTGCTCTATGGAAAGAACAAATCATCCTGCATAAAATAACCATATAAAGTGTGTCTTTCAACAGCACATAACAATAAGTGAATACAAAACCTATCGATACCTATATCCACATGTAAATCAATTACTCACTCACTCAATCAATCAGCATGCATATTCATTTATTTTTCTATCTCTCTCCCTACATATGTAGTATTTAGTTCTTTATTCTCTCTCTCTTTCTCTACTATGTAACTTTGACTATGTTTAATTTGATTTATTAAAGAGATACCTTCAGGTCAGATCAATACTTACTACCTCTTTAGGACACCTTTGGCGAATCGAAGCCTACCAAAAAGGAATCAGCGAAGGGCACGAGACCTCCAGTGTTCACAAAGGGGGCGTACGCCACAGTCGCCCGCGGCACCGTCAGGGGACCTGTGGAGGACGTGTGGAAGGTCTTCCGGCCTTTTGGACGGGTTGGTCAATGTTGACATTCTTGTTGCCCTTTGTTATTCTTAGACCCAAATAATCTGTTATTCACTATTAGTATGTTTTGCACTGCATAGGCAAGGATTGGGATGTGTTATGTAAACATATAAAATGATGATTATACGTATTTCATTTACTACCGTGTCGTTACAAAGTCTTACCTCAAGATTTTCTTCTTTGTACTTGATGTCTTACTTTCACATTAAGTTTTATTTTGGCGGATTCAATTCAAAACAGAAATACATAAATCGTTATTCTTTACACAAGCTGATGATTTTTTGAAATGACGACCGGATCATGAAACCTAAGATTCCCTTTTCAAAATAGGTTGAAATGATTTAATTGTCCTTCCTACAGGACTGTATGGAGTACTGGAAGATCTATGACAGCATGGAGATCGAGGCACCCGGAAATGACGTGAAAGGCTGTATCCGGTCTTTCGTGACATCCAAAACGAGGAGTAAAATCAGGGAGAGGCTGGAATGGAGGGACGACAAAAAACACGTTGAAGTGAGTCCACCGCATTAATTTTTGCATTTCATTGTAAAATTCGAAGATTTTTTTTATATAAGATCACCACTGAATTCCAACAATTGCTTCATTACCTTTGAGTCGTTTGAAAGTAAAGTTTTATTCCAAAATCTACAATTCACTCACCTGCTAACGGTTCGAGAACTTGCCAGCTGCCAACATTAGGGTGTAATGTATCATGACGAGCGGTAACAAACTAATCTATGTCCGTGAATAGTTTCTTCAGGTTGGTAAGTCACTGAATAAAAAGACTTTTTTTTACACAACCAAGAGATTTATTCCACAGACTTTTCGGTGACCATATGTCACCTTCTTAATCTTGGATTAAGGAGGCTGTATGGATCAGGAAATCCACTACAGTCATGAACCATTATGAGGGGGGATATGGACTCAGTCAGGTTTGGGACCGCATCCTTAAGAAATAGATAATAATCGTTGCATTGTTTTTTAATAGATAGTTGTGTATGTGTTACATTTCTGTACGTTTGGGACCGCATAGTGATGTCATCCCCTGTAATTGTACATATGTAAATACGATGCGCTTGGGATTGCATCTCATTAATACGTATAAGCAGCAACACCTGTGCTGCATTGCTATGTGAACCAATCAGAATTGCCTTGAAGAAGGTGACATATGGTCACCGAAACTTCGGTGGAATAAATCTCTTGGTTGTGTAAAAAATTTCATTCAAACTATTTACGTTTGAGACCACATTTTATCAGCCATTTTTCCTTTCAAGGAAATCAATAGCAGAGTTCATTACCCCTTCTGGAATGCAGCGGAGAATCAATTAACCATCGCAAGATGTTGAGATTGTGATTGGTGACGAATGGAAAACGGTTCTTTCACTGTTAAAGACCCCAGGAAAACTATATAAAGGCCAGATAATGTAAACTATAGACTTGAGTATGCTACTGGCATCCGTACAGGTCACATCACTGGAGGCCTGGCTGAGGCAGTTTACCAAGTACAAGTCACTCTCTAAATGTTTGAAATAACAACAGATATTATAAATCAAAGTATGGCTACACATAAAGAAGATACCTTAAAGGACACCTAGTTATGACACTCAAGTTCTGATAACAATGGCTTGTGACTCAGTTTCAGACATCGGCTGGCAGTTATGTGTACAGCTCTACAGAGCCCCAGTCTATACTGGTTTCTTAGACTACAAGTAGACACCAAAATTGCAAGTCATATTTCTAGACACACAACTGCCAAACATACTGTTCAAGTGGGAAATGTAGATACAATTAGAGCGCTGAAATCGCTGTGTGCTATATTCTACAATAGTTCGATCGGTATGTAGAATGTTATTTTTTCTTACCACCTAAGACCTGCGATTTCCCAAACAGATCTACAGCCTCCTGACTATGGAACCTCCACCTCCGGTTGCCATGGACAACGTGTACACAACCATCACTATGACAGAACGTAAGTAAAGGAACAATTGGGTGTATTGTTATAGATAGAATTAGGTACAGCGCTGGATTTGAGTTGGGGTATGCCTAAACACCTCACCCGACCTCATCCGACCTCACCCGACCTCATCCGAGTCTAAAATGCAGTGAATACGGAGCAGGGACATTATTTGATGTTCTGGATACGTTAAATATGCAATTATAAATGCAAAACAAGCATCAAACTTGAAGTATTTACCATTTTTTATAGGTAACGGGAGGTCAAGACGGCCGGCGCAATGAATACACACTACGTGCGTGTATTCGAGGCTGAAAAACACTTTGAGTACAGTTATTGTGTACAGATACTGTGTACAGTTATTGTGTACAGTTGCTATGAGTGGTATGTGATGAAAATGTAATTAGTACCCACCGTCTTATCGTCCTGTCGAACAAAATAAATAAAAAAGGTATGAAGAACTTCCCCATGCAGACCCCAACAGTGGCATGATCCAATATGGCGGCCAGAAATCTTCTATCTCGGAAACGAGCGGAGTAACTTATAAAAACTGGTAAATACTTAGTGTTTGCTGCTTGTTTTGCATTCATAATTGCATAATTAACGTATCCAGAACGTCAAATAATGTCCCTGCCCGGCATACACTGCATTTTAGACTCGGGTGAGGTCGGATGAGGTCGGGTGAGGTGTTTAGGCATACCGTTTGAGGGTCTTTTGTTCTAATTACATTAAAGCTGTCTGATACGATAATGCTAGAAATTTTGAATAAATGAGGACTCAATTGTACATATCATCTTCCCACTGGGTTAAGGACAGATCACAGCGAAACAAAAGTTTACAGATGCATGTATAATTTGTCAAGCTAGTACAAGAAATGAAATGTATTAAGTGAGATTAACTACTCCTCGCTTCTTTGCGGAAAACGGTTACCGATATCTAATTGAAATGTTTTTGGGTATATGACTACATTGCTGCGCATATAATGTTTTTTTCAGTTGGAGAGAAGGAGACCGAGGTCAGGTTCGAGTGCAACTTTGACGTCAGCACGTCGCTAGCCGTGTCCCGTATCCAGGACAACCAGAAGGGAGCCTACATGGCGTGCATCAACGGACTCCAGCAGCTCTTCCACTCCGAGGTCGGGACGCTAGAGGTCGTTGTTGGGAGTGCCGCTGATCTGGCGCGGACTGACGGCTGGTGTATGCATCATATATTCTAACCTCTGTCCTAATAACCATCGTAACTAATGTAAAGCTGTGTGCATTATATGGCCATTTTACTTATAAACTTGCTGTTGTTGTTGTTCACCTTGTTGTGCTCAGTTAGTTGAATAGGGGTCAGCATGTTTCCTTTCCTATATCATTCGAGGAAAGGGTTGCATTGATATCATTGTCATCATAACGCTGTATCACGCCCCCTTCATTAAACAAGGGTGCACCCGTGTGTAAAATCATTTTACCTTACCTACAATCATCACACACACACACACACACACACACACACACACACACACACACACACACACACACAAACACACACACACACACACACACACACACACGCTTCTAGCAAGAGGTATTTTTGCAATTATTACCTAGCTTGGGACTGCACCACTCTGAACGCCGGACTGTACGGCCTACGACCTATTGGCCAGATGCAGACAGTCATTTACTTATTTTAAGCTAAATGTTCTGCCACCTCTAAACTGTACATCCTGTCACGCAAATAAGTCTTGCCTTTTGGTGTCACCTTAGTGCCACTCTCTCACTTACCCTACTCTACTGACAATGCATTCTACTACTTAAAAAAACAACATAACAAACAAAAGTGCCGTACTTCCAGACAATAACATTTTAATTCTTTTCCCTTTTTTTACGATAGAGATGACGGGTATCTGTTGTAGACAACATGTATATGAATATATTGTGAATGAAAGAGATGTGAGAGAGAGAGAGAATTTTACGAGCTCCAAAATCATTGTTTTAATACAGGCGATGCTGATCCTTACATTGTTCTTGCCGTGAACGATGGGAAGCCTGTGACTACAAAGATCTGCCGTGCTACCCAGAATCCAAGCTGGGATGAGCGGTTTGAGCTTTCTGTGACATCCCGCAGTAGAAATGTCTTCTTCACACTCATGTAAGCTCTCCTTTTGCTTTTACAATTCATTGCCCAGTTTGTGTACTGCTGATCTTATTACCTTCGCCGAGAAGGTTACATTATCGGTCACACCAGCTGTGGAGTGGGTCTGTATGTATGTCAAGAGCATAACTCGCGAAAACTTTGATGGATCTTCGTAATTTTTAGTAGGTCAGTAGCAGTTGTGAAAACAAAGGTCAAGTTCAAAACTGGCTTACCTGGCATTTTCTTACAGTGCTGCAGCGGACTTTTCATGTTTGTGTATTTGTATGCAGACAACATAACTCGAGGAACTGTTGATGGATCTGCATGATTTTGGTGGGTACGTAAAGATTGTAAAAGCAGCGGTCAAGTCCAAAAATGGGTCACCTGGCATTTTTCTGCGGTACTGCACCGGGCTGTGTATGTATGCGTATTTGTTTGTAGACATGATAACTCAAGGAGCTGTTGATGGTTGTGCATCAAATTCAGTGGATGGGTAGGTTTCGTATAGGGGAAGGTCAAGTTCGATGATGGGCCTCCTAGTTGTACATGTCTTGCAACACTGCATAGCCGAGAAGATAAATTTCCACACTCATCAATGCACTGTAACAGAATAACTGAGACGCATTGTACCAAGGATCGCCTTTGTACGCCGTGCTATTTAAGCATGACACATATCATTTCTATCGCTCTGAGATGCATCATAGCAAGACATTAGGTAAAAAAAAACTCGTCAGGTAAGACCAGCCTTAGAGGAATACAATCACTGAACAATATCGTGTTAGCGAATAACTAGTCTAGACGGTGATATGATTGACGAGCCATATATATTATATTAAAGTTTAGTTAAAATCCTCCCACACCATAAGGTGTATAGGGCGGTGCCCATCTCCGTTTCATAGCTCTGGGCCTCACTGTGGTGCAATCACTGCAGCAGGGGGCTAGTCCACTGGCAGTGGAGTGTGTTTAACTTCCATGCCGTTTCAGAAGTATGTACTATTCTTATAAAGTCTTTGGTATGACTCAAAGCGGTTTGAACCCGGGCCTTCTGGTCCAAGTAATTTGAACCAGATGTGGCAAGTAACAGAAGCGCAGATCACTACGCCACAGGGACACCCCTATACATATTATATATAATACATTTTTATTGAAAGGGACCGAGACACGGTAGGGCAGGACGACATCATGGGTACCGCTAACGTCAACCTGGACGAGCTGACGTCTGGCAAGGAGAAGAAGATGGCTCTGGACGTGCAACAGGGAGGAGGGACGCTGAACGTCCGGCTGTACCTGAAAATGCACGAGAAACCCAAGGTCATTAAGGAGGGGGACAAACTTGTCAAGCAGATCAGCCTGCCCTTCATGGCGCCGGTCTTCCAAAGCGAACTGGAGGTCATCAGGAACGAGTTCACCAGCCTCATTACGTCATTCCTTGGAAAAGGTATCTTATCCAAATAAGAATTGACAATAGTAATATTTTGATCTTTTAAAGCATATCTTAACAATAGTTTACCTAAAAATAGTACATGTGGCATGTTTTAAGAAAAATGCCACTTTTAGGTTTCAAATTAGTAAATGATCTAAATTGATAAATAAGTAGACTTGATATAATATTGATAGATAGATTAGATAGATAGATAGATAGATTCATAGATAGATAAATAGATAGATAGATATATATAGATAGATAGATAGATAGATAGATAGATAGATAGATGGATAGATATGGATATATAGATATTATATACATTCGTTTATGAAATATCTATCTACCTATATATGCGTCTTTGTGGATCTGTATTTTCGTTGTAACACAACTATCAGTTTCCGGGAGACGGGCGATGATGAAGTATGACTTACCAGATACTGTTATCCCAAAAGGCCAAAAGTACGAACTGGAGAAAACCAAACGGCTCCGGAGCCATCCTGATGTTCCTCTAGAGGAGATGCCGGCAGCCTGTGTCCCCATGCCCACCGCAGAGATGTTCACCCCGGTTAAAACTGGCCGACTGATGCAACGTCTCATGGAGTTTATCGGGTCCCAGGTCCTTTAATCTACATTAAGCATTCTGAGTATCATTAAAATAGACACTTGAAGCTTTTTTCTTAGACAATTGAAACTGGCATACAATCGAATTTAATACTAACTGGTTCAATAAACATTTAAACTTTTTGTACTTTGTTTGATAAGGAGAGAACAAGCGATGCATTACAGTATTTGAGCTTTTTTAAACGTAAGGATTCAAATAAGGCAATACTTTTTTTGTATTTGTAATGGGGGGGGGGGCTACAAAACACATTTGAAAGTACAGTAGAACACAACACATGTAGATTCTTTACTACTAAGCAATACTTAATCACGTAATACTTGGACATAGGGGCTCCCGTGTCCGACACATGAGACAGTTAGTTTGGCCCAGCAGGCTCGGTCAGCAGACTCCTTACATCCTTCCAGCTCGTGTGAACTGCTTTCCTACACTCAATGTTAATTGACAAATTGTACTGTGTGCTTTTTAACGCAGGCCCAGATCATGGTCCGTCTGGCGCAAGTCAAGGGAATCTGGGATCCATGGAAGGCCAACTTCAGCGGCTACCTTCCTGCTAACGAGAGGCTGATTGAAGAATGGCAGAGTGACGCGGAGTTCTGCCGGCAGTATCTTCAGGGTTCGTACGATTAGTTTACATGCATCAATCGTGAAAATTAGGGGTGGGTAACGGTACCGGTACAAAACCGGTATTTCTTTAAAAAAAACGGTCCGTAAAAAATCAGTAGACCGTCCTATGGACCGATTAGAAAATTCATAGTACCAGGCTACCAGCAGGCGGCCACATAACTGGTCTGAGAAAATACAAAACAGAGTCGTTTTCGAAGACGTTAGCTGTGAATCATATCTAGAAACACTTAAAGGATGAGTAAACAGACGGCGAGGAGAGTATAGTTGTAATTTTGAAACAAAGTGCAAACCTAAGAAATTATATCGTTCCAGACATGACGTTTGGAGACGTTTACGTGTGCCTCGCTCTCCAAAATATGATTACTGTGACACTACTATAATCAGGTACAGGTACAGGTACAGGTCCGTACCTGGACCTGACCCTCTGGAACTGGACGAGACCTGAATTTTTTGTACCGGTACCCACCCCTAGTGAAAATGTATCTTTTTACGACAAAAAATGTGTTGGTATTTTTTTATATTACCTAAGATTGTATCACCCCATTACCTATGTACTTGTGGAATCTTTATTTTTCAACCTTTTATTTCTCATGCTTTCCTCTAAATTTTGTCTCAAAAAGTCTATTCTAATAAAGTCATACACATACAATTAGCTGTAAAGGACCTACAGTTTTCTCAGTTTTAAAATACTGTGATATCATGTCCAACTTCAGGCATCAACCCCATGCTGGTGACCGTGTGTAAGGACCAGAGCCGGATCCCAGCAGAAATGCTCGGTCTGAAAGGACAAGGCAAGACCACCCTGCAGCTCATGGAAGAGAACAGGCTCTTCATCGTGGACTACGCACCCATGCTCGGTGTTCCTGCTACTCCGGGCAAATTCTTCTACGCGCCCATTCTGCTCATGTACAATGAAGAACTCCAAGATGGGATGACTGGTCTCAATCTGCTGGGTATCCAACTCACAAGAAATAAGGGTACGGTTCAGGTTCACTTTGCACATCTGTCTATCTTGCTATCGAAAGATTCCTTTTTTCTGCACTTGTAAACTCGTTGCCATTGCGACATTTATCAAGATTACTCGGTAACAATGTGCATGAGTCAACAAGACAGATTTTTTAAGTTTCTTTAGATATATATCCTGCTTTCCTTAAAACTAAACCTACGCTTGTAAATGTAAAGCATTAGCGTTTCATCTTGTAATCCCTAGGTAAGAATGAGGTGTACTCACCAGAGACGGCCAAGACCCACCCCAACAAGTACATGTTCGCCAAGATGCACGTGGTGTCAGCTGACAACAACGTGCACCAGTTCCTGTACCATCTGGGCTACACTCATCTCGCCATGGAGCCGATCGCGGTGTCCCTGCACACCCACCTGCCACCAGACCACCCCATCCACCGCCTGCTGCTGCCGCACTTCAAGGACACCATCGGCATCAACTACCTGGCCCGCCACTCCCTCGTCTCCAGGATCTTCCCAATCACCGACCCGATGTTCGCTACTTCCACCGTGGGAGGGCTCGTCATGTTCATCAATGAGTGGCGCAAATACAACTTCATGGACATGGCGTAAGTTTTTTTAAATATTTTATATTAACGTTCTTAAGGCTCTTGAATGAAGGTGCACCTAGAGCTTAATCTACGAAGGGACCTACCTATAACATCCCCCCCCCCCCAATCATGTTGTAAGTGTACGTGTGTCTCAAATATGTTGTCGAGTATTTTTACCTCTATGAAATGTCATGGATGTTATATTTTCAGCAGCGTGTGTATGTCTGTGTGTCTGTCTGTCTGTAAACAAGATAACTCAAGAACAGCTTGATGGATTGCTTTCATCTTAAGTGTGTTAGTAGGGTGTGACAAAAACTGTTACAGATAAAATTTTGGGCCTCCTAGCGGCTTCCAATGGTATTGCAGCGGAACTTGATATCTCGTGTTCTGGACATGGTATGGTCACGAAGGAAAAGATACCAAACATGCAAATAAGGATCTGATTCGCATAATTAGTACAAAATGATGGGAATCTTATACTCGTGATATGTATAAGTAGGTTGAAAGTGAACATCAGCATGTATGAATTATGTAAATGTGTGAGTCATTTGCATTAGATTTACAAAAGTCCTGAACATGTCATGGGGGGATGAGGTCGCCGAACTCTAGTTATCAGTGCAATAGAGATGATGTAATAAACCGTGCAAACAATTGAATTGAATCATGTAATTGATAATGCACAATTTAGTCAACATCTTTTACCCTAACGACAGTTTTCCTGAGGAGCTGAAACGTCGTGGTTTTGACGAAGCTGGTTCTGATGGTTTGAAAAACTACCTTTACCGTGACGACGGCTTCAAACTTTGGAACATCTACAAGACGTACGTGACGGGGATGGTTGACCAGGCGTACGCAGGTGACCAGGCTGTGGCAGCTGACAAAGGTTCGTAAAAATTAAAATTCAACAAAGGATTTGATGATTGGATCGAAAAGTAGACGACGTTTTTTTTTTTTTTTCATTCAGACCAAAATTGATCTGTTTTCTTTCTTCTGTGTGTTTTTCTCCTTTGCGTACGCATAGGACGACCACCAATGAATAGATGGGTTACATCTTTCTTTCAAACCACAGCACTGCAGGCGTTTTGCCAGATGGCTGAAGGTCCCGGACAGCTTCACGGATTTCCTCGCGAGATTTCAACCAAACAGCTGCTAATCGACTGCCTGACCAACATCATCTTCAACGTGAGCGCGCAGCACTCCGCCATCAACTTCCCGCAGTACGACTACTACTCCTTCATACCTAACAGGTACACAATTTTATAGAAGTTTTATTGCAAGTTCAGGCCCGTGGGCTAATTGCAAATACATAGTATAAACATAGGGAAAAACATACATGTGTCAATGAACTGTGACTGACTTTGTTGTAACAATAGGCTACTAATACTAAATACGACTTTTGGCTATATCTAAACAAGCTGGGTTTGACTTCTTTTTTTGGAGGCAATGGAAGACGAAAGTCCCACTGTTTCTAGAATTTGTGGGTTCTGTGAATTCAAGAGAAAAGTAGCTTTTTGTTCATCCATGAAAGTGTTAAAGTAGGGGTATTTCGTGATAACTTGTTTAAACACTTCGGTCCTTTTGTCATGGTTAAGTGGACAATTGGAAATAAAATGGGTTTCGTCTTCCACCGCTTTGGACGTACAGTATTTACAATGCTAAACTTTATTCCAACACTAAGGTATTCACGATTCAAATTTTCAACGACCACTGTCGCCTTCTTCAGTATCAATAATGACCAATCACTTCCGAAGTTAAACTCGCGAGAGCTGCAAACATGTGACTTTATTGACACGTGTCTTTACGGGTACGTGACGTCAGCAATTGGTGAAATTTATATCGCCCAATTGATCCTGAATGTGGCAACAGTGGTCGTTGAAAATTTGATCCGTGAATATACCTTAGTGTTGGAAGAAAGTTCAGCAATGCATTATGATTACTACCAAGACAGATGAGCTTTCATCATAGGTACTCAATTTGTTTTTGCGAGTTAATTATCTTGGTTGATCCTTTATCTAAATTGATCATCGTGAAAATGAAAAGAGAGCGTAAAATGAAATTCCCCTCTTCCTACATTAACTTTCTATCGTTTCTTCAATTAATATCAAAAGATTACCAAATATCAAGACTCGTGCCATTCAGAAGCCGATGGATTAATGTAATTCTTTCTTGGCATTTTACGACGTGAGAACCACAACCACGTTACCACAGAACAATTTTACTGACAGAGGAGTCCTTCGTATATAATACATTGGGAATGGGAAATATATCAAAGAATGTCTAGACGTTAGAAACTCCTCCAATGATTGTAAAATCCCATTGTCATCCCATACTACTACACCATATTGTATAAGATAGATTGATTAGCCTAATAGAATGTTATCTATGTACCAGTGAATGCCATACTTTGTACCTTGTACAATTGCTGTGCAATAAAGTTATTCTATAATAGTGACCAGTAAACTATGAAAAACACATGGGGTTCTCTGGTATTCATGAACACAACACACTTCTCCCAGGCCGGCACAGCTGTCGGCACCAATGCCTGACGGACCGAATGACATGTTGGAGTCCGCTCTACTTGATGCCCTACCCAATGAAATGAACACGGGTCTTCAGGTCCTACTGTCGTACATGCTGTCTATGCCGTCACAGACTGCTATCACCGGGGTAAGATTGTGCTATGCAACAATAAGATCAACATCATTTCACATTATATCGTTGTATTAGTTAAAAACTTTTTTTTTTTTTTTTGAACGTTTTATCTGCTTGATTCAGCCTACCAGCTGAGTTTATAGTGGCGATGCATTATACGGTAACTTACAACATCGATGCATTATACGGTAACTTTATATCTTATGGTTTCTTGTTCTAATCAACCGCAAACGATGTGTTCTTTAGAACAAAAAAAAATGTTAGTATTTTGAATAATTTGCTTCACGGTCTTGTTATGGTTTTTGTTATTACGTGAACCTCCACGGAGATGTGGTTTCCATATCATCTTTCCGTTTCAGTTTCAGTTTAATTGATAACAACATGCATGTAAATGTAACAAATGTACAAAGCCACATAAAATATGTTGAAACTTACAGTAAAATTGCTCTAAGGATACAGAGGACATTAGAGTTAAAAACAACTACAGCAATCAATATAAGTTATATCTTCATTATAACCTATACAATTTGAACTATGGACGTTCGTGGTCTTCATCAAAATTTGCTGGGAACCGATCAAAAACCATGACAATATAAAAGCTCGCAACAGCTAGAGATGGTTCTTGGACAATAACTTCAGAGCACGCTGCATGAAAGATAGTTCATGTCGCTTAGTTTTGCTTAGTGAGGGGAGGACCTGTGCAAATCTTTTTGTTGTACCCACCATCTTCGGTGATTAGTTTGTATATCATTTCTTTGCCTATGCATAGACATTGCACGTGATCTAACTAAACAAATTATACTTTTTTCAGGTGGATGCCATGAAGGATGTGTACCCAGATGTCCATGAGAAGTTCAACAAGCAGCTCGTGGACCTCTCCAAGGAGATCAAGTCTCGTAACGACCAGCTGAAGGCGGAAGGAAAGGTCCCCTACACCTATTTGGATCCTGAGAACGTTGCCATGAGCATTGACATCTAGTTATGATAATAACTTTATTGCACAACAATTGTACAGGGTACAAAGTATGGCATTCAATGGCACATAGATAACATTCTATTAGGCTAAACAGTCTATCTTATACAATATGGTGTAGTAGTATGGGATGACAATGGAATTTTACAATCATTAGAGGACCATGCAGGGGTTGTCACATGTCATTATGTACTTAAATTTGCTATTCAAGTCCATTGAGATACATCCTGCTAAATCCGACGATAGCATTGAGTATAGTAAATTACGTATATCAAAATATTTGGGACATACAATCAAAAAGTGAATACCTCTGGACAAAATGGACAAACACTCTGGTCGATAGGAAGTTTTTGAAATCTCCCCGTTTCTATACTTAATTTATGACAGCCAATTCTGAGTTTTGTGATTGCCCTACGTACGTCAAGGCTCTTAATGTTTGAAAGGTAATTTTCTTGCTTATAATTCTTGTTTAAGGTAGAAAGAATACTTGTCAGCTGAATGACAACTACTACAACTTTAACATAACGATATGCTTTGCAAAACGGTGATAACGCATTACAGTTCTGTTCGGCACCGGAGGCAAAAGAAATGCTTCTGAATAGAATTTCTTGTGTTGATATTATCAAGATCTGATTGCACGAAAAAAGAAAAAAAGAAAATGATCTCACTCTAAGCTCTAAAGAAGATGTTTGTAAACGCCATGTTCTCGTTTCTGTAGGAACAGAATGACTTTAATGATTACCAGTTACTCTCCATGAGCGTTGCTAGAATTCAGGCATTGGATTTTTAGCAGCTTTTTTTTCAACTACCATAATGTATTGTTACATTAAAAGCACAAACATGATTTCAATTGTTCAACCAATACGAAGCTCTGACAGATTGCTATATTATCATAACATGACATAACATGACATGACGTTATAGTTTCACAGAGTGTTATGCCAGTAAACTCATTTTTTGCCAGGAAATTTGTCATGCATTTTTGAGTCTGAAAAATTAATGATAGACAACAATTAATTTTGAATATGTCATAAGGGAGGAATAAAATTGGCTTAAAATTCGAGTTGCGAAATCTTGTTTACGTAGAATAAATATCAATCGGTGTTAGCGTTTACGTGACATGAAATAACGGTGGATGGAAAAATATTCGCCCTTTTAGAACAAGCTACTAGAATGCCGGTACTGTATTTTGAACATGTAACATTTCTTTTCTTACGTCAAGAGCTATCTGTCACAAACTATCAATATAATGGTATCTCAAGAAACCAATATCGAGAAAAGAAATTCCGTTGCAGTACCAAGCAAGCAACAGACCATTCAAGATAGACCTACCGCCATACTAGATATCATTACAATCCATCGATATCTCCTTCAATTATACAGGCCGAATCATGCAACACACTCACACACTCACATACATACATACACAATGTTAAGCGAAGGTTTCGGCGAAATGAATTCATTTGATAATATTTTGCAGCCGATTAGATGTCAGTTTTTATTCAAGGGGATTCCATTAAGGGCTTTCATCTTGCCATTTTGATTGAATCTCATCCTATGATGACTACGGTGTTTGCAAGTGCTGTTTTCATAATCAGCATTGAAATGTGGTAGTAGCCTTTATTGACAAAAGCGCCAAACACGAGTTAGAAAAATTCAAATATCCTTCACCCTAGAAACTTATCCCACACCTTAACGAAAAGCATTTTTAAATCAGATCACATGATATCCTGAATATATTCAGTATTTAAATTGTAGACGTTCTTTTTGTGTTGTTATTCTTAAGTTAACGTTTATTATATCTAAAGATATACGCGGCATCTCATAAACGAATCGGTTTTCTCTTATGTTTTGTTGATTGAACAGCTTCTATGTGGAAATGTCGACATGAATCTGAATTTTGTGAACACATATATTACGCTTATAATTACTCACAAACCTTTAAGATTAGCTGTAGTGAAACAAGAAAAAAGGAGTAATAACGTGGCCTGCAATGATTCGCCCTGAAAAAATTGTGCTGAGTATATGTAACGTTTGAAAGTACACGTTATACTATACAGACGAAAACTAACCTTTTTTTTAAGTTTGATAAATGAATAAGCATGAATTTCCGTCTTAAAGGTGTAGTGTCTAGCAACCTGGATAGGTGTATGTGTGCGTCTTACACGTGCGGTGTCAAGCACGGAGGACAAATGCGTTTTGTGTCTTAGAAGTGTGTGTCAAGCAAAACAAGGACATGTCTGTTTGTATGTTTTACATGTATTGGGCCAGCACCGAGAATAGATATGTTTGTACGTGAACAGAGATTAGCTCCATTTTACTTGCGTGCATTTTTGTTTATCGTGATGTTCGTGTGGTCGCTTGTATGTGTGTTTGTTTTTAATTTGTGCAGGTTTCCTTGTTCATTTGAAAAGCGTCCAGCACCAAGGACAGGTATAATATTTTAGTCATGAGACTATATATAGAGCACCTTTATGCTCATGGATCAAAGGCGTCGTCTGGCAACCCTTACCAGTACTGCAAGTTTCGACTTCATTCTCATGGACCAAAAGAGGCAATGTTGATTCGAACTGCATGCCTTCGCTTTATGCTTTATGTATTGAAGCGTTATGCTGTTACTTCCCATGCACATCATGGCACAATTAAGTACACAGTCTAACCAATTTTTCCTGGGTCTTCCCCTTCAACGTTTTACCGTAGTTTGGTGTCCAGTCTATAGTAGGAACGTTAGCAGTCGCTCCTTAGACGGCTGAGATACATCTTAAGGATGCCTAAGTGTACTGGCCACTACAATTGCTTCACTGTTCACTGTCTGTGCTTGACGGAGTAACTTTATATGTGATTCATTTGCGATTTACCTGCGACTGACTCATGTAAACTCAGCTAACCCTATCGTACGATGAACCATGGCGTTTGTGTTTCATCTCAAAAGTACGACAAACGGTGTTATAGTCGCAGAGAATACAGCCGTAGGTAAATCGTGCTAAGTAAGTTACCGAAATTTATAATTAAAGCGTCGTCTTGTTGAAAACACACCAAGCTATTTGCAAACAACACTTAAGAAACAGACTATCCTGGCGATAGACGACCTGCTAACTATGTTTGCTACATGGCAGTAGTACGTCTCCGTGTCGTGTGTTTTATTAGTTTTCAGCACCAAGGGAAGGTCCTTTCCTTGTGTGTTATCAACTGGTGTGATTTACTATTAAAAGTAAGAAACTCACTAGAAACTAGAAACTGATGTCGTCAGTGAAATGTATATTCTGCTGTAATGCGTTTACATGTATTTTCATGGATCAAAAGCGCGCCTTGCAATCCTTGCAAGAACTGCAACCATAAAATTGTGGAAAAAAAAAACAGTTCTACCCAGGATTGCCAGGCGACGCTTTTGATCCATGAGGATGAAGCACCTTTGAAAGTAGAAAATTGCAGTACCGGCAAGGATTGCGATATAAAACGGTGCTTAAACAGAAGATATACGGCTGGTGTGCCGGTTCTGCGGATGCGCAGAACACCTACGTCAAGTACGGACCTTCCACAGATTGTAAAAAGGACGGTGAGGGCGGGGGAAGGGCAAATGAAGTCTACCAGATTACACGTTAGATACGGTTGGTTGTGTGGGAATGGTCAACTAAAAATCAAATTAGAGAAACGCCCAGAAAAATGATGCATTTTTTATAACATTGACCAATATCAACATGTTTTTGATATACCATTTATAGCAAAACATACATAGTATGCATCCTGCATAGTAATGCACCAATCATAGTAGTACATGCAGAGTAATAAATCAAACCAACAATGACATCTCTATCGATGTAACAATCCAATGTGACAAGTAATAAAGGGGACTGTGTTAACATGTAGTTATTTAATCTTGATGTGGTAGTACGAAATGGCTAAGGCACTTATATAGATCAAATCTCTCACAAAGCGCTGAACTCTACCAAGGAGGTTTAAACTATCATGAATCAAAAGCGTCACCTAGCTCTTATTAGTAGTATTGCAACAAAAGAGTGAGTCGTTCTCATGGATCGAAAGCGTTCCCTAGCATTGCTCGATGGAACTGCACTAACTTGCGTTGAAGTAATGTCCTGTTAAAAAGGAACTTTACACATTCAACGATTTGAAAATCTATGCATTCTGTACCGACGATAAACGATTGTCGAACTGCTTACAATAAATGGAA
Source organism: Branchiostoma lanceolatum (assembly GCF_035083965.1). Classification (NCBI taxonomy): domain Eukaryota; kingdom Metazoa; phylum Chordata; class Leptocardii; order Amphioxiformes; family Branchiostomatidae; genus Branchiostoma; species Branchiostoma lanceolatum. The sequence goes on from NC_089731.1 coordinate 18,005,802, forward strand.
AGTGATGGTATCCATTTTATGTCATACCTGATGGAACATGGTATAGACGTTAAAACACGGTGTATTCCACATCACCCTCGGTCCCGGCCTTCCCTCCCGTGGTCGCGCCGGTACCTCGGGCGATACAGAATCCACCGTGTTGTGTTCTATATGTACATCCCGGGTCGTGTCATGGGAATCCCTGACGCCAGACATGTCACCAAAGATGGAGAAAGCTAATGACAGAAACCGGGAATAACGAGAAGTCTACTTCAGCTCCACGGACAGGTGAGTTTGTGTATTTGACAGGTGTGGTGTTCATCGCAGTATCAAGGACAAGTTTGTGTTTGGCGGTTTTAAGTACCAAGAACAGGTGTGTCTGTATGTCTCACGGGTGTGTAGCATTTAGGACAGGTATGGTCGCTTTTTATGTTGAACACTATTCAAATTCACAGTAATAAGTGTTTGGCACTAACGACTGGTCCCTTGATTGGGTGTGGACAACTGTTTTAATCTAATGTACTAGTAAGAAAAACGTCTGTCATAAGTGAAAAGTATTACTTCTGCTTAAGCACCTTTTTATAACAATCCTCGCCGGTACTGCAATTTTCTACTTTCAAAGGATTCATCCTCATGGATCAAAAGCGTCGCCTGACAATCCTCGCTAGAACTGCCTTTTTGAGAGTTTATGCTTCCAGTTCTAGCCAAGATTGCCAGGTGCACTTTTGATCCATGAACATACATGTAAAGGCGTTATAGAAGAAGATACATTTCATTGACGACAACAGTTTCTAGTGTCTCGCGAGTTTCTTACTTTTAGTAGTCAATCATACAAGCAAGAGACCTGCCCTTGGTGCTACCATCCAGTTATAAGTGTTCGGCACTAAAGTCTGGTCCCTTGATTGGGTTTGGCAACTGTTTTAATCTAACAGACTAGTAATACATTGTAGAAACGTCAGACATAAGTGAAAAGTATAACTTCTGCTTAATCACACCTTTTTATTACAATCCTTGCCGGTACTGCAATTTTCTACTTTCAAAGGTTTCATCCTCATGGATCAAAAGCGTCGCCTGGCAATCCTTGCTAGAACTGATTTATTGACAATAGAGACCTGCAGTTCTATCAAGGATTGCCAGGCGCGCTTTTGACGCATAACATAATTGTAAACACGTTATAGCTGAAGATAATTTTATTGACGACAACAGTTTCTAGTTTCTAGTGAGTTACTTACTTTTGATAGTCAATCACTGGGTGTGAACAACTGTTTTCATCTAATAGACTAGTAAGAAAAACTTCTGTCATAAGTGAAAAGTATAACTTCCTCTTAAGCACCTTTTTATTACAATCCTTGCCGGTACTGCAATTTTCTACTTTCAAAGGCTTCATCCTCATGGATCAAAAGCGTCGCCTGGCAATCCTGGCTAGAACTGCTTTCTTTTCAAAAGGTTCGTGCTTGCAGTTCTATCCAAGATTGCCGGGTGCACTTTTGAACCATGAACGTACATGTAAAGGCGAAACAGTTTCTAGTTTCTCGTACGTTTACTAGTCAATCACACCAGTTGATAAAACACAAGCATAGACCTGCCCTAAATGTCACTATCCAAATTCACATTTATAAGTGTTTGGCACTAGGGACTGGTCCCTTGATTGGGTGTGGACAACTATTTTGATCTAATAGACTAGTAAACGAAAATTGTCATAATTCAAAAGGATGACTTTTTCTTAAGCACCTTTTCATTACAATCCTCGCCGGTAAGGTAGGTTTCTACTTTCAAAGGCTTCATCCTCATGGATCAAAAGCGTCGCCTGGCAATCCTGGCTAGAACTGCCTTTTTGTCAGTTCATGCTTGCAGTTCTAGTCAGGATTACCAGGCGCGCTTTTGATCCATGAACATACATGTAAATGCGTTATAGATTTTGTTGATACATTTCACTGACGACAACAGTTTTTAGTTTATGGTGAGTTTCTTGCTTTTAATAGTCAATCACACCAGTTGATTAAAGCGCCAGCAAGAGACCTGCCCTTTAAGCTTGGTGCTAAAAATCTAATCAAACACACGATGCTTAAGCACATTTTGATTGCAATCCTTGCCGGTACATTAATTCTCTACTTTCAAATGTACTCCATCCTCATGGATCAAAAGTGTCGCCTGGCAATCCTTGCTAGAACTGCTTTTTTTGGAAAATTGATGCTTGCAGTTCTAGCAAGGATTGCCAGGCGCGCTTTTGATCCATGAACATACATGTAAAGGCGTTATTGCAGAAGATACGTTTCATCGACGACAACAGTTTCTAGTTTCTCGTGAGTTTCTTACTTTTAATAGTCGATCGCACCAGTTGATACAGACAAGCATGGGACCTGCCCTTGGTGGCACCATCCAATTAGAAGTGTTTGACACTCAAGTCTGGTCCCTTGATTGGGTTTGACAACTGTTTTAATCTAATAGGCTAGTAATAAAAACGTCTGTCATGAATGAAAAGTATAACTTTTTCTTAAGCACCTTCAATTACAATCCTCGCCGGTACTGGAATTTTCTACTTTCAAAGGTTTCATGCTCATGGATCAAAAGCGTCGCCTGGCAATCCTGGCTAGAACTGCCTTTTTGACAGCTTCATTCTTGCCGTTCTAGTCAGGATTGCCAGGTGCCCTTTTGATCGATGAACATACATGTAAAGGCGTTATAGCAGAAGATATATTTCACTGACGACAACAGTTTCTAGTTTATGGTGAGTTTCTTGCTTTGAACAGTCAATCACACCAGTTGATTAAAACACCAGCAAGGGACCTGCCCTTAAAGCTTAGTGCTAAAAATCTAATCAAACACACGATGCTTAAGCACATCTTTATTGCAATCCTTGCCGGTACATTAATTCTCTACTTTCAAATGTACTCCATCCTCATGGATCAAAAGCGTCGCCTGGCAATCCTTGCTAGAACTGCTTTTTTGACAATTGATGCTTGCAGTTCTAGCAAGGATTGCCAGGCGCGCTTTTGATCCATGAACATACATGTAAAGGCGTTATTGCAGAAGATACGTTTCATCGACGACAACAGTTTCTAGTTTCTCGTGAGTTTCTTACTTGTAATAGTCAATCATACCAGTTGATACACAGAAGAAATGGACCAGCCCTTGGTGCCACTATCCAATTAGAAGTGTTTGGCAGTAAGTCTGGTCCCTTGATTGGGTTTAGCAACTGTTTTAATCTGATAGACTAGTAATAAAAACGTCTGCCATAAGTGAAAAGTATAACGTCTGCTTAAGCACCTTTTTATCACAATTCTCGCCGGTACTGCAATTTTCTACTTTCAAAGGTTTCATCCTCATGGATCAAAAGCGTCGCCTGGCAATCCTGGCTAGAACTGCCCTTTTCAGAGTTCATGCTTGCAGTTCTAGCCAAGATTGCCAGGTGCGCTCTTGACCCATGAACATACATGTTAAGGCGTTGTAGCAGAATATACATTTTACTGACGGAACAGTTTCTAGTTTCTCGTACATTTAATAGTCAATCACACCAGACACATGTAAGGGACCTGCCCTTGGTGCTGAAAACTAATCAAACACACCATCCGGGGACGTACGGATATTCATACTTCTGGCATATAGCAAACATGATTAGCGGGTCGTCTATCGTTCGGATAGTGTGTTTATATAACTATTGTTTGTAAACAGCTTAGTATTTTTCAACAAGACGACGCATTAAGCTCCCTTAACTTACGTCGCACTATTTACCTTCAAACTGTTGTTTCTCGGCGACTATTATGCCGTACGTCGTACGTTTAAGAAGAAGCGGGTGCAATAGTTTGAATAAATAAGGCCGTGGACACAAATCTAGATTTCACGTTTCATGGTACGACAGGGTTAGATGAGTTTACCTCAGTCAGTCGCAGGTAGATAGTATGTAAAATTGTTCCATCAAGCACAGTGAACTCTGAAGCTATTGTAGCGGTCAGTAGACTTAGGCATCATATTAAGGTGTATCTCAGCCATCTGAGAAGCGACTGCTAACGTTCCTACTAGACTGGACACCAAACTACGGGAAATTTGCAAGGTAAAGGCACAGGAAAAATTGGTTAGACTGTGTACTCGATTGTGCCATGATATGGATGGAAGTAACAACATGACGCTTCAATGCTTAAGGCATAGGCGTGCAGTTCTAATTAACATCGCAAGGCGACTCTTTTGATCCATGAGAATGAAATAGAAACTTGCAGTACTGGTAAAGATTGCCAGACGACGCCTTTGATCTATGAGCATAAAGGTGCTATATATAGTCTCATGACTAAAAATATTAGACCTGTCCTTGGTGCTGGACGCTTTTCAAATGAACAAGGAAACCTGCACACATTAAAAAAACGGACAAATACTAGCGACCACACCGACATGATGATAAACATGAAATACAGGCAAGTAAAATGGAGCTGAGCTCTGTTTACGCACGAACATGTTTATTCTTGGTGCTGTACACAATACCGGTAAAACATACAAACGGACATGTCCTTGTTTTGCTGGACACACATTTGTAAGACACACAAACACACCTGTCCTCGATGCTTGGCACCGCACGTGTAAGACAGACAAATACACCTATCCAGTGTGCTAGACACTACATCTGTAAGACGGAACTTCATGCTAATGCCATACATCAAACATAAAAACAGTTTGTTTATCGTCGGTATAGGGCGTATTCAGTCACGTGACCCTCCCCCTAGCAACGAGCACTGTCGGCCATTTTGGGGTCCACTTGATAGTGGAGCCCTATGAAACTCTCCGTAGAAATGGCAAATGGCAGATGTTTTCTACGCCATTCACAATCTCCATTCGAAACGTTTTGTCTCATAATCATGGTGTTTTGCCTCCTGGTCAGATGTTGGATTGGGACTGACAAAGCACACACTGATCGGGTAACAGTAAGATTGGTTTTGCGTCTCTCATGTAGTGCGGGAACATACGAATCGACTAACGACTGAAACAAAAGTGGATTTCTGACATACAAACAGCAGATCTAAATAGTTGAAGTTGAGAATCAACGTGTGTATGGAAACCTTTGTATCTGGTCGAAAAGCAAATTACAGGCCCGTTGTGTAACACAGTCGCGGCACCGTGTAGTCGTTTCTTGAGATACGTTCATAAACTGAGAGTCTTTCAACGTCGAACTTTGCCGATCATAACGTATTCCGTGTCAACTAAATTTCTCACGACACTTTGTTTTATCAAGACACTGCAGGCCTTGGAACACTTGTATGCTGTGAACTGATTTTATGCGTACTCTGTAAACAGTCGTTTCCAGAACCAACTGAATACAAAATCAATGGACTCCGCCGGCTCTACTTAGCGGCCATGCTCAGTGTAGGCTGGGGAAAACCTTTCCTCGCTCGTCGATAATGGGTCATTTCCAGTAGGTGAAATTGGATTTTTGTAGCGAAAAGGATGTGAGGCTGGAGACTCCTTGCATAATAAAACAGCGTTCAGACAACTTCGTACTCCTTGGAAATATAGAGACCGCTGGACACCGAGAAACTTCGCTGCAGGGTAGGACCCCAAAATGGCCGCTCACGGAGGGCAAGGGTGATGACGTCACGTGAATACGCGTATTTCCAAACGTTGCATGTACTTAACAGTACCTGGGCAAATCATGCATGCCACGTTTTTGATCAATTATAATGTTACTCCATGGAAAGTAGAAAATTCTGCACAATCATACCTTGTCTTGATACTGAGCACCACAAACTGTTAGACAAACAAACACACCTGTTCGCTGAAGTTGACAAATCGTTATGTTTTCTTCTTTTTCAGTTTTTGTGACTGGCCTCTAAACACATCTACAGTATTTCATCGATCAAGCGGGTCGTCTCTTGTTGAAATAATAATAAACGTGTATACGTGTATTTATAAATTATTGCATGTACTTTTTACAATGTACAATTACATGTAATGCCCTCAATAGCATGACGCCTAACTATTGCAGTGCTCATAAACATTGCTAGATGACGCTTTTGATCCATGAGGTTAAGGCATCTTTGAGAATAGAAATATGCAGAACCAGTCTGAACCATGGCAGCAAATGTGCTCTGACATTAATACATGCATTTCTACCTTTGCCGAGGGGTATATTTGCTAGGATAGGTCTGAAAACGCTAAAGCAATAAAAAGTCTGTTGTCTACATAGTAATCAAATATTGAGTGGTAGTGGTACATACATACTGTGCGTCTGTCTGTGCATCTGTTTGTTTGTTGGTTTGTGAACAGCTTAACTCGAGAGGTCGCGGATGGATCTTAATGTTGGTATTTATATCTGTTATCTCCGGCAATATTCTGAAACTTCAGAAGCTAAGAACGAGTGACGATCCCAAGTTTACGCCAGCTTCTGACGCATCTGAAAAATCGCTGAGACACACACACACACACACACACACACACACACACACACACACACACACACACACACACACACACACACACACACACACATTTCAAGGTAAGTTGTCGGTCACGTGAAGTGGAAGGCTTCTGACCAATGAGAAGTTGGGATTATTATGATATCAACAAGAAGTTTTTTCCCAGTTTCGTGTTATTCTGGGTGATGATGCTTGTGCAAAGCGTGTAAATATATCAGCTTACAGGAAGTAATGAAACTGAACCAATTACATTCAAGTAAGTACGTAAAACGTTTTTCTTCGACAGTTAACTTCCTTGTGAGACAGCGAGAAGTATCCAAAATTCAGAGCGACTTTAACATACTACAGTATCGTGGGTAATCAGCCTAGAAAGTAAGAGAACATGGCTGAGGAGAAGCAGTCCGGTGGACCGACCCGTCGGGACCGTCTCTCCGTGTTAGTCGGGCCGCTGGTCGGCGTCCTGCCCGCCCTGGTGTGCGGGATCAGCGTGCTGGCGGGGTGTGGTGGTGGTGCACAACATGCAGCAGGAGCTGACAGGTGTATTTAACCTCCTTGCCTTAATTCATCTGCAGGACACTCCAATCTGCAGGAGGCTAGCTGAAGATCGACTAACTCTGAAAGCTAAAACTCACCCTGGACAGCTTTATTTCACGGACGAAGCTGGATTTGACTTTCATTTCTTTCATGTCAACAGACGGGATCGTGGTCGAATGCAAGAAGACCACGTCCACAGGTTCAGGAAACCAGGCCAAATGAAGGCCCATAGGGCTACGAATTGAATATTCTGCAAAAATACATCCAAACACTCTGATTGGCCCTGAAACACATGGTCCTCCGCAACGGTAGGGTAACGAAAACGGATCAGCTACAGGCATTCGGAACGTCCATCCCTGCTTCTGAGAAATATTCAAAACCCGGAATAATTAATGACATGTCAAAGGGCCACACGTTAAGATAGGGACGGGTATAAGAGGCCGGGCAGGGTCAGAGAAGCAGACCAGAGCTCATGCCCGTAGCCAGGATTTTGAATGGTGGGTTCTTTTTAATTTTTAAGGGACCAGCGAGCGCCGTATTCGCGAGGAGCGCCGCAGGCGCGAGCTCCCTAGGGGGGTCCGGGGGTATGCCCCCCCGGGAAATTTTAGAATTTGAACCTTCTGATATGGCATTTCCTGTGTTTTTGAGAGGATTTCAAAGGAAGAAATCAGAGACAAAGTTAGCAGTTTTTCTAGGATTTCAGCTCCGTTGGTGATACAAACAGATCCACCTTGAAAAAAAAACCTTGGACGTTAAAAAGTGGACCCTTGAGCATTTCAATTTCTAAGAATTGAACCTTCTGAAAGGGCATTTCCTGTGTTTTTGAGAGAATGTCAGAGGAAAAATCAGAGACAAAGTTTTTTCTAGGATCCTAGCCTCAGTGGCATTGCTGGTGATACAAATAAGTCCACCTTGAAAAAAATCTTGAACATTAAAAAGTGGACCTTCAAGCCTGTGAAAGTGGACCCCCCCGAACCCCCCCTGGCTACGGACATGCAGCTAGAACAGGATGTAGCTAGGATGGAGACCAGGCTAAGTATTTCACAACTCTCACATCTGAGAAATAATGGCAGGGAAATATTCTACGTTGACTTGCAAATGCTCTCCTCCTGGTATTTTATTTCTGTGTGTGTGTGGGGGGGGGGGTATAATTTAGATGTCATCACCTCATGCGGTGGTCCAGTGTACTGCAGGCCTCTTGGCACTGAACAAATCTTGGAAACACCACCTGGCTGGTAAAGATTCTTTGTTCACAATTAGAAAATATCAAATGCATAAACTTTTATTGATATTTGAATTGACGTTTTGAAACCCAATTCACAATTTCGATGACTTTAAAAAAGACTCCATCTGCACTATTTTGTTCTGAGTTCTTGACACGCGGATGGATATCTATGTTGTGCGGTTGCTTGTTGTTCAGTCCAGACGGCACGCTGTGCAGCTGGAGATTGTAGGTTCTCTAGATCTGTTTGGCCAGCCCTGGTCGACTTGAAGTCGATATTTTCGGAGAAATCAGATACCAGATTCAGCATCAAGACCCGCTTTTATCTGGGACAAGTTGCAGGTACGTACGAGATGCTGTGAGAGTAGATTTAGACCAAAATAGTCAAGAACGCGGCGTGATCGAATTATGACTTGTGTAGTTTTGTGACTTGATTTGACTCCGTCTGAGAAGGTCCTTGGTCTGTAGTGAAAACTTGATTTAATGACATAATGGAGTTTCGTCCTATTGTATCGAAACTTGTATAGGTCGTCTGTGATTGTGGGGTGGGGGGGGGGGGGGGTGGCGAGGTTTTACCTGGAGTTTTCTACGCTACTAGTACCCTATTTAAACCTCCTTGCTAGTACTACATCTGCTTTCCATCATCACTTGATGCCCGCTTGTCAAGGAGTTAGGGGAGATCTGCTAACTCACTGTTTGGGGCAGAGTTGAATGGGTGTCAGAAGGATGACGGCTGAGACACAACGATTTACCGGTTTCGACCTTTTATTCAAAAGTCTTCATCAGAATCACTGTTTGGGGCAGATTCACTGTTTGGGGAAAGTTCACTAACTCACCGTTTGGGGGAGGTTCACTAAATCACAGAGGGGATATTTTCACCAACTCACTGTTTTAGAGGAGACTTACTAACTCACTGTTTGGGGGTGATTCACAAACTCAGTGTTTGAGGGAAGATGTACTAACTCAGTGTTTTGCAGGCCTATTACATGTATGTAATTTACCTCACTTTAGCCTCCTTCGCAGACTTCTATGACAGCGGCGTATATATTGGGGCCTGGGGAGGTTCTCTAAAGGGAGTTGTGTAGCCGAGGGAGTTGTGTAGCCGAGGGATGGCCCCTGTTCATATCCAGTCCGCTTCAAGTCGGGCCCAGCAAAGGGGAATTAAAAAACAATTAAGGGCTATCGACATGGACTTGTGAACTGCGGCGTCCCGTGGACCCCAATAAACCGCACGCACCTCTCGGCAGTGAGTTGTCACGCCCCCGTATTCACTGACCCGGCCATTTCCTAACGGTCACCGGGATCACAACAATCAGTTACAAAAAATCAAACAAAACATTTCAACTTACCACAGAAAGCAAAGATTGTTTTGTCGGCCTGGCTATAGATCAAGGAAAGTCAATTTGTTACCAGATACACGTGGCCGTCTCTTGCCAAGGAGACGACGATGGTAGTTGTATTTGTCCACTACAAGATCTTGTTGCAGACCATGAGAGCCGCCGTCAAAGGGGAGCTTGTTTTGTGCAGTTTCTTGGGACTAGCCATCTAGCTGACCATGGCAAATCGATTTGTTTTCAATTTGGCTAATTTCGCAAAGGCCCTCCCCATTTCTGCCGGTTCCGGACTAGATTTGAAAATCCGACAAACTGTCCGGCTGCCTTCAACAGAATAAGTACCCACATTGATTGAAGAGATAGTTTTAAACTAGCCTCCGTTTCTGACCCCGACTGGTGTGTTATTCATGTTTTGTTTCAGCCGTAAAAACTCCCGTAACAAACCATGCGTGTGTCAGGCCCATTCAGTCAATTGTTCCTCGCGTACGTGTGAATTACCCTTGCGCGAACATGTGAATTACCCTTGCGCGGACATGTAAATAGCTTCTCTGAATGGCTGTCTTAATCACCTTTCCTTTGCTGGGCCCGACTTGAAGCAGACTGGATATGAACAGCGGCCGTCCCTCGGCTACACAACTCCCTCGGCTACACAACTCCCTTTAGAGAACCTCCAACCCCCCGCCCCCCCCCCCCCACCCCATATATACGCCGCTGTCATAGGGAGTCTGCGAAGGAGGCAAACCTCACTTACTAGTAGAGTCACAGGTAAACAAGAAATGGAAAAATCCCACCACACTCCATGAAGGAATGGATTTTCTTTGTAAAAAAACAAACCTGTATGCCAGCATTAGGACTTCAACCCTAACTTATGACCCACTGTAATACTAATACCCCCTGTAATCTTCAAGCAGATACAGTTGGGAGGGGGGTTGTGGAGTTGTAACTGATGTAAGCTATTTGGCCTGGCACGGCATGGCTATAACTAGTATAAGCTTGTTCACCATTCCAAGTACACATGCGCAAGGTCAAAGGTGAAGTACCCTGACTTGTAAAAAAATTTTCCTGACCATGATTTATAGTAATTTATACATCTCTAGACTCTCGGTCGATTTTCATAACAATGTCGGATGTGTTTGTAGATGTCTCAGGGGCCTGTGACCTTGCACATGCGTACTTTGTACTCAGAATGGGGAACAAGCTTCTTGACTGGAACACCGTTTTGTAGGTACAATCCCCGGCCATGATTTTCTTTTTTCTTTTTTTAAAAGTTTAACATCCTTTTTTTAATCCTTTTTTAATAACAGTTGTTCAGGATTGAACCGGTGCAATGGCCTAATTGGTAGAGTGTTCGCCTTGCATACGGTAGGTCGTGAGTTCGAACCCCGGCCGGGTCATACCAAAGACTCTAAAAATGGTACATACTTCTTTATCTGCTTAGCACTCAGCATTTGGGAGAGAGTATGGAAGTTAAACACACATCACTACCAGTGGACCAGCCCCCTGCTGTAGTGACTTGTGTGGCCCAAGGGCTACGAAAGGGAGATGGGCGCCCCCCTACGCATCTTCGATGCATGGGACCACTTCAGGATTGTAGATAAGTCTTCTTTTTGAACCATTTTACAGGATAATCCTCAGGGTTAGGGTTGACAGGATAATGATGTGTTATTTACAAGATTATAAAAGGAATTGTTTGACCCTAGCTTCCTCCTTTATGACCTAATTGTATATGTAGACTGATATGAGTCCATAATTGTTCCATCTGATCTTTACAGAAGTGGTGTTGGCTCTTATCATCATCATGGCAACAAGTGGAATCAGCTTTGATGACGTAGAAAGCAGTTTGGGACGGGAGGTTGGTAGCAGAACTGTGACTGCAAAATGCTACAGATGTGAGGAGTGCAGCAATCAGTTCAGTCAGCTGGGTCATCTGGAGGAACACATGGGAACTCACACAGGTGAGAAACCCTATAGGTGTGAGGAGTGCAGCAAGCAGTTCAGTCAGCTGGATCAGCTGGAGGAACACATGGGACCTCACACGGGTGAGAAACCCTACAGGTGTGAGGAGTGCAGCAAGCAGTTCAGTCGGCTGGGTCATCTGGAGGAACACATGCAAACTCACACGGGTGAGAAACCCTATAGGTGTGAGCAGTGCAACAAGCAGTTCAGTCATCTCGGTCATCTGAAGCAGCACATGCGGACTCACATAGATGAGAAACCCTACAGGTGTGAGGAGTGCAGCAAGCGGTTCAGTCAGCTCGGTCATCTGAAGAAACACATGCGAACTCACACAGTTGAGAAACCCTACAGGTGTCAGGAGTGCAGCAAGCGGTTCAGTAGGCTCGGTCATCTGAAGAAACACATGCGAACTCACACAGTTGAGAAACCCTACAGGTGTGAGGAGTGCAGCAAGCAGTTCTGTCAGCTAGGTCATCTAAAGGAACACATGCGAACTCACACAGGTGAGAAACCCTACAGTTGTGAGGAGTGCAACAAGCAGTTCAGTCAGCTCGGTCATCTAAAGGAACATATGCGGACTCACACAGGTGAGAAACCCTACAGGTGTGAGGAGTGCAACAAGCAGTTCTGTCATCTCGGTCATCTAAAGGAACATATGCGGACTCACACAGGTGAAAAACCCTACAGGTGTGAGGAGTGCAGCAAGCAGTTCAGTCAGCTGACTCTTCTGAAGAGACACATGCGAACTCACACAGGTGAGAAACCCTACAGGTGTCAGGAGTGCAGCAAGCGGTTCAGTAGGCTCGGTCATCTGAAGGAACACATGCGGACTCACACAGGTGAGAAACCCTACAGGTGTCAGGAGTGCAGCAAGCAGTTTGGTCAGCTGACTCTTCTGAAGAGACACATGCGAACTCACACAGGTGAGAAACCCTACAGGTGTCAGGAGTGCAGCAAGCGGTTCAGTAGGCTCGGTCATCTAAAGGAACATATGCGGACTCACACAGGTGAGAAATGCTACAGGTGTGAGGAGTGCAGCAAGCAGTTCAGTCAGCTGACTCATCTGAAGAGACACATGCGAACTCACACATGTGAGAAACCTTACAGATGTGAGGAGTGTGGCAAGCAGTTCAGTCTGTTCCATAATCTGAAGAGTCACATGCTGACTCACACAGGTGAGAAATCCTACAGGTGTGAGGAGTGCAGCAAGCAATTCAGTCAGCTGACTCATCTGAAGAGACACATGCAAACTCACACATGTGAGAAACCTTACAGATGTGAGGAGTGTGGCAAGCAGTTCAGTCTGTTCCATAATCTGAAGAGACACATGCTGACTCACACAGGTGAGAAATCCTACAAGTGTGAGGAGTGCAGCAAGCAGTTCAGTCAGCTGGGTGACCTGAAAAAGCACATGCGGACTCACACAGGTGAGAAGCCCTACAGGTGTGAGGAGTGCAGCAAGCAGTTCACTACGACAAGTTATCTTAAGAAACACATGAAGAAACACACTGAGCACAATTCTTAAGATGTGATGAGTGTTGGACAGTCAAACAGGAGAAAGGTCATCTTCGAGGAAATGTGAATACTTTGGTTTGGACTAATGCTAGACTCAAGAAAAGAAAGAAAACGGATGCTTTTCAGTATACTAGCACATGTATAATGTGAGTATGAAGTCTCCTATCTGAAGCATGACAGTATGGAAAAGAAAAAGAATTACATGTATTTGTGAAAGTATGTTGTTACAACAAACAAGGTTTGAAAAATTATCATTATTATTTTACCAGGCAGATGGACATGCTTCAACTCACTGCAAAGTGGCTTTCTGTAGTCTAATTTGTTGTGAACAGAAACGATTTTATGTTGTTGCTGTTACAATTTGGTTCTAGTAATTAGGCTTTTATTAGTGTAGGCCTGAGGTAAGGCTTTTTCTTAGCGGTTTTGCCCAACAATAGTAACATCTTTTGATTATCATTTTTTTGCAAACAGATTACAATATAGCAAAGTCTCTAACATGTTTGTAAAGTCTCTCTTATTCTATCCAGCCTAGTGGTTTTAGTAATTACTGCTAACTTACACCTTAAAATCTTTTTTATTCATTTATTAACATGTATTTGATTTATTTGTTTCTATTTAGTTGAGTGTTTTTGTAACAGTAACTGTTCTTATCTATATTGTTGTGTTAAAATTAGGCACAGTTTGAGTTCAGAATGGTAATGAAAGGAGAAATATTGTATAAAATTAGCCTGTTTAGTTTAGTACTATTATCTGCCATAAAAATATAGCTGTTACTTTGTAGTTGTACAAACAACTATGAAACATATTTGGAATTCTTAAAAATATTGAAACTAGTTTAAAAAGTATTTTTAGTAGTCCATTGTTTCATTTCAAGTTTTGAACTTCCTAGATACTGTTTATAGAGATATTTTTGTGATATTCAGAATTTCTGTATATTTAGAGTTGTTCAAGTTACAAATTAAGTTGAAAATAAAGGGTTTTGTTTGATGTGCATGTGTCTTGCCTATAGAAGTAACATCATTAGAACAAACTTAAGTAAAAGTTTCATTATTATAATCTATACATGTAGCATAACATGAAACAAAACTAGATGACCAAGGCAAGGACTTATGAACATTACTACCGTTAAGCCACTCAAATTAATTACCTTATCTGTTTAAGATCACATGGACTTGAATATATGGATGTGCGTACATCAATTTTGATTCATTTAAAAACCGTCAGTGTAGTAAAACTTTAAAATGAAGACATATTTGTGCAGTTAATGTTGAAATGTTTGCAACATGAAGAAGTAAGTTCAAACATGGTCGACTTTCATTCATAATTTATTGAAATGTTAAGAACTATTTTGTCTGAAATACTATAGTCTTTTATCTAGAATAGTTCTAACTTATTACATACATTATCTGAAGACCCTCTCGGTGACTTGGAATTGATTCGACTATAAATCATTCTAAGAAGCTACAAAATAAGCGAGTATTTGTAACGCTACTAAATCAAAAATATCATGGATACTAATGAGTGAAATCTGAGTCTTAAGAAGATGTGGAAGGACAAAAATACTGAATATCTTGTTTCGTATAGCGTGTCCTAATAAAGGCAACTTTTTTTGCCCAATTTAAATTGCACCCTTGCATCCGTTTTGGCTTGCCCAGAAGATCCATTTATAAGTCAGTATGGCCCAACTGGGGAAATATAACCAGCAAGTACAGGACGAAGCCACTTAATTGCACCTCGGATAAACGCACATTCCATTTAATTGCACCAAATCCCAATATCCAAAACCGGTTCCCATTCACTGCATTGTTAGTGACTCCGCATATCTGCACCGCGCATGGTCACCAATGTCGGATAACTGCACACATTTTTTTCAAAAATCCTCGACAAGTTAACTGAAAAGGTGCGCTAAAATCGGCAAACGCGGTACAAATGAGCCGATACCTGCCGGTGTAAAGGCGCAATACCGCCAATGTGTTTAAAACTGTTTTGAGTAACAAAAGAAGGCGGTCTCCATTGACAGTTACGTTGATAGGAATCGTATGGGAGGTCCCGGGCGGGTCACCTGTAATCAGTAACCAAGTTTAATTCCTAGTTTCATGGCGGTACATGATTTACGTAAATCGACAACTGCACTCTACATAATGTTACACAGAAACTGTTATCCCATGAGTGGCATGACGATGTTTCAGAATGCCTCCCCTGTAACATTGTGTGTTGTAATTCGGTAGATCGCATGGAAAAATGAAAGAATGCAAAATCTTTTAAAACAGGTTCGTAGTCATTTCTCATTTTCAGCAAAGGGTCAATAAAGTTGATAGTAAGTTAATAACTGAATTATTTCGTCTGTTTTCTTTGTGCTAGTGTTTCTGACTAACAATACACCCCCTCGTCCATGGTGGTGCGGTCCAGCTGGGCATTTCGCATAATTGCACCAGCCGGATAATTGCACCAAAAACGCTGACAAATGGGTGGTGCAGTTAAGCGGATTCTACTGTACTAGAAACCAGATATTTCGGTCTGCAGTTTGGCTTATTTTCGCTAGAGGTCTCTGTTGCATGGTCTTCTGCATGTGAATACTAGTAATGGTGATCAGCGCCAGCGGTATGCACGTCTTCCCTGTCTTGTGCGTTCCTTTGTGTTTGAGACTGAACATGAAATGATCGACAAACAGTTGTGGAGAAGGATATTAGCTACCTTGGGGAATTTATATATGTAAATATGTTTTATTCTTCGATAGAAATTTTCTACCAAATTGTAAATTCTTTAAACCCGGAAGGATATGTTAACGTCAATGTTTAATGGGACATAATACACAACAAGACCTGCAAAAGAGAAATAGATACGGTGGAAGAAATACTATTTGTCAGTCATTATACACAATTAGTAAAAAATTATGAAATATGTGTGATAAATATCTCTTTTTATGAATAAAATTGAATAATGCTAATCTTGAATTAAAATTATGCCAGTGATCTTTTATTTATTTCTGTTTCCTTTATACAGGGTAGGTGCTGTGACTCAGTTCTTAACACACTCCTTTGACGTGCCCTGTGTATCTGATTGTGTAACGTTAGTCAGGAAGAGTGGACCCCTATCAGACTAATTGCGATAAACAAAACTCAAAATAAACAGGATAAAAAAACAGGAAAATAAGATACCCCCCCCCCACACACACACAAATCCCAAGATCACGTGGCGCGTACGGTGTTACGAAAATATTGGTTTGAAATATGTATCCTCATAAAATGCTTAACCCTCAGAATATCAACACGATCAACCGATCATGTACATGATTAATGTAAGTTTGACGTTGTACTTTTGTGCTCCAGTTGTAACCGTTACAGCTAATGTGTGCTATTTGCATTTTTTAAACTAGAAGCGTAAAAATCTCCTTGTCATAAAAGAAACTAGAGTTAAGTATTTCACTACATATACTCAAGGAGGTAAAACCTCCTTGATATACTTCAGGTTTCCTATGTTAGTTTGGTGATTACAGGGTCTTTTTATAAATATGAATCGGAATCAAATTTTTCTTTTTATTTGAGTTGAATGCGTGATAGTTGTGTGCCGATTTGTTGAAAATAGAGAGAACGCTAGCGTCCCCAAAAACACCCCTCCCAATGAAATGGTATGGCTACCCTGCGACGTCACAAAATCAAGATGGCGGCCACCACACATGCCAACGGATCCAACAAAGGTTTTGCTACGCAAACCTGTAACTTTGCGATCACTTTCAAAAATACGCATGTAATGTTGTTACAGAAAATATGCCTGTTGATGGCATCATCAGGTAAAAAAAATTCATAAGACCGTGTGGGGTCTTAACGCAAAGGCTGCTGGGACTCATCCGCTCGAGGTCCCGGATGTGAATGACGTCATTTCTTTCAGCGAGAGATTCCGTGTTTCTGAGGCGATTTTGCTGATTTTTCGCTGAATTTCGTCCACAAACCAGCCACAAAATGTAAGTATCTTCACTCCTGACGACTCCAGAATATTCTCTGTTTTCTAGAACGTTGCTAACTACCGTATTGTACCCATGTTTATCGAGAAAGCCCATTTTTTGCTAGTGAAAAAAAATCGTACGTCGTCTGATAACCCACCCATTTTCCCCTCAGGTTTTCCCTCCTTTCCTTCTTATGACCTTTCCTAGTCAAATATCCTCCCCAAGTTTCTCATTAAACATTTCATTCTTTCAATTTTCTTGTCTAAGAAAATATAAGAACGTTCTGAAGCCTGAGATGTTTAAAAACTCAATCTGTAAATAGAGATACGTGGTATCCCTAGAAGAAAAATCTTCCTCAAAATTCATTTGCAAAAAAATACGTTCTGATTTCCGGAAATTAAAATGTTCGAGATTTTTTGTTATAGAAAGTATACGTCTTTGATATCTTGGTAGGTGTTTTAAGCCATATCTTAAGGAAATATCTGGAGTGCATGTAACGTCATTTACGTATGACGTTCATTAACTACAGCAGACGATGACTTTGGGTTAGTAAACGGACGATCATGTGATGACTTCAGAATATACATAATTTTTATTTGACATTCAAGTATACGGCAGTTAAGGGGGGAGGGGGGTGGAAGAAAAATAAATACGTTTGTAAATAAATCCACATTTAAATGATGTAACGTTAGAATTTTAGATAGATAAAAAATGTTCATAACAAGGGCAGTGCTGATTTTTATCTTTAGAGCTTTTTTTTTTTTTTACATTGAGGCATACTCAAGTTGTAAATGTAATTGATATGTGCATGATATTTTGGTATAGATTGAGTGCTAATCAAACATATTTGTTTCTTGATCCTTTTCCAAAATGGGGGATGTAGTCATACACAAGCTGAAGTTGCACTCTAGTACTGGTTTTGGGGTGTGTGTGTGTGTGTACATATGCAACATTTTCATGTAAATGTATTAAAAAAAAATTAATCATTTTAATGTTTGGTGATACTTTTAAGCAGAACAAAGACCTCAATTACATGTAGATGGCTGACTTGTTAAAGTCTGCGCCACACAAATACATGTAGGTGTCTGTGACGAAGCACAGGTAAATGTTCCGCCAGCCTCTTTTTGTGAGAGGAATGTTTTGGTTTGTAACAGATGGCTCTAGTCTATAAGTGGCCGTGTACTATAAACAATGGAGTTTGTGACCCTAGACTGTTGGTTTCTTCTAATCTTTTAAGTGAGCGTCACTGTGTAACCTACATTTACAGATGACTGCGTAACGTTTAATGATGATGAATACAGAAAGGTATAGATTTAGGGAAAGGGTAAGAGTGAAAGAAACACAAACCTGTCAATATTTTTGGAATGAATGAAATTGAATCATTGCATGAATGGAAGGAAGGAAGGAGAAAGGACAACTTCCACAGTCAATTGTTTCAGTGTGTATCTTCCAAAAATTAATTTGACTTTGAATGCAAGTATTATTGTACTAGTACATTAGTCTAGAGATATTTTTGTTACAAGTATTGGTCCATTGTCAATGTGGAAAAACAGTAGCATCCATTAGAAATAACACTGTTCATGTTTGGTATAATAATGATTAATATTTTCTTCTTGCTTGAGGATATGATTATGAGATTGAGAATGAGAGATATTTACAGCATATTGTAGTAGCCACATTTATGATAAACTACAGCATTCAAAATTTCAAATCAAAGTTTTATTTCAACTTGGAAAATTAAAGTCATACTGTACATATGACATGTACATTAGACCAGATTTCACAAATGTTGAATGTTACAATTGTATAATTTCATCATTACTAAGAAAGTTGAAAATTTTTGTGGTCAGTCTTGACTGAAGAAGAGCAAACCTTGGCTCAAGATTTTATATCTAGCAACTGCTATTGTCTGTTGCGTGGATGAATCTATAGCTTACAATGACGTACTTTAGTGCAAGCACTTAACAGGATTGTGTTTTTCACTGGAGTTAAGGTCTGAGTCTTAGATCATTGAATGAAAGAGTCTAATTTCCTACCCGTGATTGGATTAGATCCGCCAACATAGGTTTTGCATTATGACTATGACTCACAATATCCATTCAAGTGTTTGCTATACTAGTAGCCTGGGTACCATCCTTCATTGTAACCGCTGGCTCCATATCTTTTCCATGCTTTAAGCAAGTCAAAAGATTGAGCCAGCCGTTACTACAGAGGATGGTGCCCAGGCAGGTTCTACATATAGCCCTGTCATAATATATAACATTAGATATCGTGACATGTAACTTTCAAGGATTGAAATAAATCTCAATCATGAGTTATAAATAATTTAGCTTTACCAAAATAGTTTGTAATTTCTAAACTAGCGACAGTTACCACTTTAGAAGACAAAGGTCAAATGTTGAAGGGAAAATTCGGATGATTCTAAGTTTGTCCAATATCACTTATTAACAGGGGGTGACCTGGAAATTGCCACATTATTTTGGCTGTCATCATCTGATGAGAAACATCACATGTTGTATTATATTGCCATCAAAGATTTTTCCATATTTCAAACCAAACCAGATTCTAGTACATGTAGATACGGGAAGGGCTTTTGAAATTCACATGGTATACATGATCAAGTTTTTTGTAAGCACCACAAAAGCTACACCAATGTTATACTTACTGGATAGAAATGTTGTATTTTTTCACACCTCCTCTTTCGTTGTCCGATGGTCGGTCCCAATAGACTAGGAGTGCCATTCAGCTCATTAATATTTCATTGGGTCTGGAATGTAATCAGAGGAGGACATTGGTTTTCCCCACCTTCAGCTGGGGCTGGTTGTGATTGGAAAGGACAAACCAATTTTCCAGGTTGGAGGGGTCAAACAGAAAGAGTTAACCTCCACCAGACCACTCTGAAAACTGGATTGAAAAAATGATAGAAGAAAAAACAAACTGGAAATTGTCCGAAGTAGGGGGAATATTGCCAGAGGAGTTTGTTGGTTTGTTTTGCATAACTGGTAAACTACCTTTAGGACAAACCAATTTTCCAGGAGGGGTCAAACATAAAGAATTAGCCTTTCTGTGGACTGAGAAAATGGTAGAAGAAAAAAACGATTAGTAGTCCAAAATAGTAGTCCAAAATAAAATTGTTATTGTTACCATTTACTACTATAATTATGTTATGAATTGTTAGATCTATGTTATTTTTGTTTTGTTAATTTAGATGGGGGAAGACCTTGTATAAGCCATTATGGCTTTTTTTCTTCCCCCAGCACGCATATTTTCTTCTTGTTCTATTTTGTAATACAAAATGATTTTAACATGTGCGAATAAACCAAACCAAACCAAACCAGAGGGAATATTGCCAGAGGAGTTTGTTTGTTTGTTTGTTTATGTATTACCAGTAAACCACCATTAGGCAAAAGAAACCAGTTTGTACCGTAGGTAAATGTACCTGTCTGTAGGCTTTGATCCACTCACACTGGGAACGACCCTTACTCTTTTCGATATGTGTGGCAACAGCAAAGTGTTACATGATTTAAATGAACACATTGTATTGATAATGATTAATTATGTATCAAGGGAAATACATTTACATCATAAGCATGGTTATATTTACATAAATTTTGATAAAAGTCAAATATTTTGTAGGTACAGGCTTAAACATTATGTTTTCAAAACTTTTTCTACCATTTCATTTCTTTGATTAATCTGTATATGTTTTCTATATAATTAATAATTACAAGTTCTTCTGCTTGTATTGGGTAGTGTAACTTATAATAATATATTACAGGCTTTTCGATGAAAATAAATCTATCAATTAAGTATTGTTTAACTTGCATTTTTAACGTTTTCTGTCACGATTACGACTTTTTTCACCACCAATCCATATCCATTCCCCCTCCTCACTATCCTAACAATCTTACAATTACATAACATATTCCAAGTATTGGGGCTGAATTCCTGCACGAAAATCTTCAATGTGTGTTTTTCTTCTTGTTTGTTCTAACCTTAGAATATTTGTGAGCATGTCTAACTATTATCGATTCACACTTGGAAAATTTTCTAGACGTATAACAACTGCGTATGCCGCCGTTTTTCCTGGGTGTGAACCGGGCCAGCGTATTGTACGACAAGCATTTTTATAGCCCTTATGACCTTGTCGTACGTTACTTCCAAGGTGAACTTATCACAAAGTCGTATGGGCCATAAAAATGCCTGTCTTCGGACGACTCACACCCAGGATAAAAGGCCGTATGCAAAAGACCAGAAAATTTTCCGAGTGTGAATGGGGTCTATGTGTGACTCTTTCAACTTACTTGTGCTGTTGTACTCATGTTTTGAAGTGTTATCTCTTCCTGTGCTTTTAAGGGTGTGTGTAAGAGTTGGGCTTTGGAAATGTTATTTGTTAAAGGCAACCACCTCAAGCATTGGTTGATTTGATTCTTAAAGTTACTGAAGTCCCCTGTAAATTCAAACCGAATTGACCAATCACAGAACATCTCTTGTTTAAATCACAGTTCAGCAAGAAAAATCATTTTGTGTAGTGAATCCAGTATTTCAGTTGGTCAACATAGTCACTTTCTATTGCTAAATCCAAGGAAACGACCCTCTGACATGTGGTTATGATTTCAGGAAATATATTAAGTTGTTTTCTTCTTCTTTTTACGTTTACCAAATATGATTAACCCCCAATTTCTGTAGATCGAAAACCCCACTCATGCCAGGATTCGCAAATCGTTCTTCACCCATGCTTGGGACTGACCTTGATTCGATCCACCAAATCCAGCTCTAGATGGATTCGGATTATCCCCAACCATGGATTCAGACCATTCAAACCATGATTTGCCAATCGGTATAAACCCGCCTTGGTGAATTCCGATTCAAGAATCCTTAGGTTATGAACGGGGTCAAAAGGCTTGTATATTACACAAGATGCCAACCATGTTAGGCTGGAATGATCTACACACACCCTGTATACATGTATGTCTGTGTCTGTGTTTACTATATACAATGTATATTTGTGTGATTGTGTCTTGTAAAGGTCTGAGACTGATGCTCAGAATGGTGAAGTGTAAGTATCTAATCCTAACAGCTTTGCAGCCCTCCATGTTAAACCAGTTATACAACACCACGCACTTCTAGGAAACCATTGAAATAAGGCTATTAGCTAGCAGGGCGTCAGGGCGTCTTCTGGTTGCCCTACACTAGTACTAAGTAAACAAGGACATTAGACGCCCTCCTTTAGTTGGGGATGACCAGAGGACGCCCCGATTCACTGTTAATTACACGCATGCACTGTTGTTTTTTCCTCATACCAGACACTGGGAAAGTTTTTGGAACCCCTGTCTATGAATCCCAGCTAAAACTAAAAAGCCTGATTGAAATGTTTTATGTTTGATAATGTAGTTACAGTATTGTGTTGGAATGTCAACTTCAAGAGATCCTTTGGTCCTTGCATGAACATCAGATGTAATATGAAATTATTATTAAAACACCTTCTGTCTAATCTTCTTCTCCACTTGATCAATCATTCTATCACAGAAGATAGCAATTATACTTACACAATATGCATATGCACAGTGTATACACTTAGTATTTCAACACAATCATGGTGTGGTTTATCCAGAATTTTCCAGAATTGAACACCATCTCTAGATCTAACTCCAATTTAGAATCAGTTTAGGAAGTGTAACTATGAAAGCCATCTGCATATAGATATTGGATAGTTTGGGTGATCATCCGAGCAGCTATCTTGTCAAGATAACAATATGCAGTGTTTCGTTACTTGTTGCACTTGTACTTTTGCATTAACTTGGGCTGAATGCTGTTGAAAATATCATTGTATCTTGTATCTTAACATGTAGGAATTCAAACCTCCACAATGTTTATGTATGCTGCTATGTAGGAACAATTGTTTAAATGGGACAAATAATTTTTGTATTACACTTAATTTACAGTATAAGATCATATCAAGCCCTCCCACAAAATCATGTTATTCTAGCTACATTATACCATCTGCTACTCAACTTGCAGTTGAGAAATCAGATCTGTTACAACTACATGTACCATGTTTTAGAGCTCTTAAACTTAAAATGATGCTCTTTTCTGATGAAAGAGAAAATATGGCTAATGCAGGAATGGACAATGTCAAATCTTTTAAATTGCAATATAAACAAGTTCAGTTCCATCAATGCACAGGCTCATGGTCCTGTAAAGTAGAAGAAGTGTTTTCCTACAATGTCTGTCTTCTCTTATTAAAGGTCTGAGAATGAAGCTAATGGTGGTGATGGGTAAGTGTCTGTGCATGTCTTCTCAGCACCATCAACCGTTCCCCCACCACCATCTATGGGCATGACTCCATCCCTCTAATAACATCATCCTTTGGTGTACACTTGTCCTCTTCCTCTCAACTTCTAGATCTCTATCGGACTGAAAGAAAATTTGTTCGCATTTGTCATTTTGTGTGAAAGCTCAGAAGAGTTCTGTACGTTAGTTTTGCTGAAGAGTCACATTAATTCCATCGTTTGGATGGCAAATTCACAAAATTGTTTTTCCACTTTTTGGATGCCTTCCTTCAAAATGGAAGAAAATATAACCTTTTTTAGTCTTCACGCATGTATTGGGCAGGAAATTTAGAGTTATGCATATAAATTTGGGATAATATGATTGTGACTTAAATGTAGTTGAGAGAGGAAGTGCTGATCAGTGTTGCGCCTGATAACCCTATCATTTGTGTGGTGCATGCTTACAATCTATAACCATCAACTGTCATTGTAAGTGTTAAATGCACCATGGCCTGCTGTCATCATATGCACCTTTGATAAAACTCTACATGTTCTTGACGTAATGTTTGTGTCAGTGTCTTCAAATTGATAAAATTGATGCACCCAGTGTTAGATTTCTTAATGCATTTGCTTGGCCCCATTGTAAGGTGTTGTTTAAGTATCCCCATAATCATTCTTATTTTTAAATCTCTTGTTATCTTGTGCAAGCTTTACAATGTATTTGCATGTACATTTTTCACATGCAAGTCGTATATATTCATAATCACATCCTTTGATAATCTAAGAATCTGCACTTTAGCATCTTATATGGTCATACATGTGTATGATGATGATAGGTAACAGAGAAGATCTGATATAAGATATAAGGACGTTCCATTTTTTTCCATGTTCCCATTGCCAAATTCTGGAGAGCTATGTACATTTTCATATCGCTTCTTTTGGTTGCGTATACAAGTAACATGGTCTTACTTAAAGGCAAATGCTTACTTTGAATAATCTGATTGAATGAAAGGTCTATATACAGTTGTATGTGTATGCCAGTGATAGATGAGTGTCATTATTGTTTAAAACAGACTCAGGGGTCTAAGAAACCTCAGACTGTTTACAGATAGTTTTTACAGATAATAATTGCCCTTTAGTATGATTAAAGATTCTTTATCTAGTGAGAATGACATTTAATATGTATGTTTGTTGATTACACACCTGTATTTGCATATTTTTGTATGTTGACATGCATAAATAGCTGCTTAAATCTCTCCCTTTGTTTGTAATGCTCTCATGGAGGTCTGCACCTGAAGGAGGGGAAGGGTGAGTTTGTCAAGTGTGTTGTGTATGAGTACAAGGACAGAAATCTCCCTTATTGCTGTTGGTGGCCTGCAGTTCTGAAAAATTTCACAAGGTGGAGCATCTGCATTGTCTGGCATAACAGAACTTTTATGATTCCAAAGTGTACAAATATTCATAATTTATGGTTGATGTTTAGCACCAGGAACAGATATTGTCTGTGGATGGTTTTCAGCACCAAGAACAGATATGTATGGATGGTGTTAAGCACCAAGGACAGGTATTTGTGTATATGAATGGATGTTGTTCAGCACCAAGGACGGGCATGTGTGCCCATGTGTGAATGTTGTTCAGCTCCAAAGACAGGCATGTGTGTATATGCGAAGATGGTGTTCAGCACCAAGGACAGTCAGGTATGTGTTGGATAGTGTTAAAACCAAGGACATACATGTTTGTGTATATGTGCCTATTGTATTGATGGTTGGTGTTCAATACCAAGGATGTACAGTTCATGTGTGGATGGTGTTCAGCACCAAGGACAGATGTGTTTATGCATGGGTTGTGTTCATCACCAAGGACAGGTATGTGTGCAAGTGCTTGATGGTCCAAATTGTCATCTTTGAGACAGGATTTACCTTTAAGAAGAATGGCATTCACTTGTACAAAAGTTTTCCAGGTACAGGTAAGGGTACCATTGACATTCAGGTCTGGAACTGTATATAAACAATTTTGCAGGTACAGTGTATCAGTACAGATCCCTGTCTGTACCCACGTGTTAACCCAGGTGTCTATTATCCTTTTTCCAGGTCACAAGGATCTGGGATCACCGGGCTCCCTCCCCCGTCGTCAGCCGCCCACAACAAGAGGCTACAGCAGACACAGGCACAGGTGGACGAGGTACGGTGTAGCCACGGTAACATGTATATGTAGCATGAATTGTCGCAGATTTGTATGTTTGTTCCGCCTAACAAGTAAAATGCTTTTTGTACAGTAGGAACAAGCTGCTAAAGAACTGACTAACAGACCATAGGTACTCTCATCTCCCAAATAAACATACCCCCCGGAATAAACATACCCCCCGGACAAATCTTCAAAATCTAATAAACGTACCCCCCGGAATAAACATACCCCCTGGAAAATGACCAAATTGACACATAAACTGTGTCCATGCTACTAATCTGTCCTTGGGAAAGGAGATGATAAGCAGGTAGGTTCTTTTTATTCGTTTATGCCTGATTTACTTATTGAGATTTACCACATTTGTGGAAAGATTGACATAACAGGTGACTATCACGTCAATCCTGACTAGACTGTAAGGTTGATACACTCACACTGGGAAGGACCCCTGGCCTACTCTTTGTAACACTTAAATGTATAGAATGCAAAATTTTTTGAAAAATTGGGCATAGGTTCCCCGCTATGACCCCTAACCGGGGGCCAACGGTGCTTTCAATTTTCAACAAGTGAAAGTGTACATGATACATGCATTTCCTACTTGGAAATTGAAGCAAGTGATCAAGGAAAATTGTATTAAGTGACATCATCAAACACAAGTAGTCACCAAACTTTTCAATTCACTTCACACCTTTTTTCAGATATGCATCAACATCTAGAACTTGAACAGAAAATTACAATATCCTGAATATATGCTCAGTGAAAGTATTACTTATTTGTAAAAGCCATACAGAAAAGGAGGAACTTGCCATTATTGTGTCATGCATTGCATATAGAACAAAATCACATTATTACATAATGTTAAGGATATCATATATTGTCCTTGGTTCAGTGTTGTTGCAATCCAAATAATTTCAAATCCAAAAATCACCCTTGTATGTAGAAAAAAACTTTCATTTTGAGAGACTAAACTGTCAACAAATTTGTTAATTAGATGCCTATCAGGCCAGGCCCTGTACAATGTTGCAACATGGACGGAGGTTTGGTGGCAACAAACCACAGGGTTCTCATGTTACACATCAAAGGGCCTGTGAAAGGGTGAGCCAGACAGTAGCCATGGTAGCGGCACCAACACAGTAAGGGGCGGGGCTTACACACAAAATTCTTGGAAAGCCTGGCACTCTCTCTGTAGAGGAGTGATCTTTTTAAAAGCATTTTTATGTGATAATAACGGTGACTAGATTGCAATCTAATTTTGTGTATAGACTTTACTATAGAAAATAATTTTTGTTAAATTGTCATGCACATTTTTGACTGAGACAAGGGAGTTTTGTTTATAGATCAAAAAAAATTGTTTCCCCTTCTTCGAGGTGAGCTCTTCCTTGCATGAGAAACATTCCCACGGACTATCACTACCGTGCGTCTTTACTGTGGCGATTTACGAAGGACTAAATGTAACGTTACATGTTTGTGGTAGGATTGAAATGTTCTAATATATTTTTGAAGTGATTATACAGTTTCTAATGCTAAGACACAATTTTACAAGGTGTTGTTTGTAGCTTTTCAAAGTTTTTGGGAATGGCTATTTTAACCTCCTTGATTGAGTAATGTTAACGTTACATGTGTATATGAACGTTACTTGAAACATTGTGTGCCGCTGGCATGTACATGTAATTTGTTTTCTGATCAGCGTGCTTTGGTTTACGACCTAAACAGAGACTGTCAAAGTTATTTATATGAAAAATACATTTGAAAACTTCAGTGTACCGTCTTATTTTCTCCTATTAAACAACGTTAATTTGTAGCGAGATAGACCGATATGTTAGTACCGCCAGGGTTTCACAAATGCTGGGTCATTGTAGCGGCGGGGAAGTCCACGCCGCTTGGTCAAAAAATAGCGATTTAGGAGCAAAAATATCGGGGAAATACGGGGAAAAAAAACTTTCGACATAAGGGGGATCTCTGGTCAGCAAAGCCCCGATGGATTTTCAAAAAAACAATAAACGTACCGTCCAAAATAAGAACGTACTGGGTGGATTTTGAGGCTGAAAAAAATAAACGTACCGGTACGTTTATTTGGGAGATGAGAGTAATGTCTGAGATTAGGTATGCTAAGGTTTCCAATGCTAGACATACTGATTTTTGTGGAATTGGTAATAGATGTTACAGGTAGGTTCTACTTTTTAGCTAGTGTATAACCATATTACCTACTATACACTGTCACTGTATCATAGTAATGGTATTGAGAAGAAAGTTTGCACTGGTGAAACAAGACTTTATCTTTTATTCTAAACCTAACAGAAACTTTGTCCTTGGGATGGGTAAGGAATGGTTGTTAGTGGTACAATGTTAGCTGATTTTTCCCAAAATGTGTGAAGGATTATCTTTCAATATATTCATGTAGAGTCTATCAGTTTTTGTCCATCACACCATGCTGCTAGTATTTATGCTTGTAGAATAGAGAATAAAAATAAGACAATGGATAGAACTTTGGTAGTCTGTGCAAGAACTGACCAATGAGGTTTGTTGTAGGTGGTGGATATAATGCGCGTGAACGTGGACAAGGTGTTGGAGCGAGATCAGAAGTTGTCGGAACTGGACGACCGTGCCGACGCGCTGCAACAGGGAGCCTCCCAGTTTGAGACGAGCGCCAAGAAACTCAAGAGCAAGTACTGGTGGAAAAATCTCAAGGTACGGCTATCGTAAGGACATGGTGCTGATGTTTAGACATGTTTACTAGCCTTCTCCCTGCTGCCTAACTCTGTAACCAATAGGGAATTGGGTGCCAAACGGCTATTTCATAGTGCTACAGGTTAGTTAAATATGGATAAGAGAACTAGTCAAAGTTAGAGTAACTGTGTCAAGTTTTCAAGTTATTCTGCAAGCAGCTTCTTCATTTTTTACTCTTGTTCAGGGCTCTAGCCAGCTTAGAATTTTTTCTGCAATCCCAAATCTAACTGACAGAAAGATTCTACAAATAGTCTTTTTCCGATCATCTTGTACAAATTTTTGTCGTTAAATTTGCAAATTTCTGTCTTTATCCACCCGTTTTTGTCCATCAAGGTTGACGGTATAGTCTGAACATTTTTTTTTTTTTGGATTGCCAGTTGATTGCCAGTAACAATTATCAACACTCACCAATCTCTGTCAACATTGGTTTGAAAATTTGACACAGATGAAGACCTAGACATAAAGTATAGTTGATATAATCAGGACAACCACATTTCCATGTCACAATTCCATTCATGTACATTGTATCAAACCCTTTGATGTTATGCAGAAAACAGGGCTTGAGATACAATAAGCATAAAACCTCATTTATGCTATAAAATTTGCAATACCAAAGAATCTAGCATTCTTTTTGTATACATTTGTTGTCATTATGATAAATCACACAGATGTTTCAGGGAGGCTTTTTGAGAGGCCTACATATATATAAATCTAAATGTACTTTTCTCTAGCCCTGTTGATTTTGCAGTTTTCATTTCCAAATCTTCACATCATTTCATATTTCTCATCACATTTTATATTATGTATATGTTGTAACTTCCTTATGTGTTGACTATTTGCATTACAATATACAGTTGTATTCATTTTAAAAGATTTTATCTTGTTTTAAATATTTGGCAAAATGTTTTAAGCCTTCAGTTGAATTTGCTTTTAACTATTTTAATTGAGTTCAGATTATTCATGTAAAGTACTTATGCTTTGTTTGCTTTTGTTAATGTTTATTGTTTACAAGCTGCCTTGTTTGTTTCACACATACATTGTTTCTTTTTTATCTTGTAGATGTGGCTGATCCTGATCGCTGTTATTGTTATTATAATTGTCATTATTGTGGGTGAGTATTCTACAGCTACATTTTGCATACACTAACTTGACCTCTCCTTACTAACTGCCTTGCCTTCTGACATCTTTCCCTGTCTCCAGATGATGATCATTTTGGGGGCTGTGGTTCTGATTATTATCGTAATTATTGTCCGTGAGTATTCTCCGCTGCTTTCTCAACTGTCCACTGTGCACTAAAGCTCGAAGGTCATCCTGTGAAACTGACTCTGAAGGAAAAGATTTCTTAAGTTTTAGAAAGGAAAACTTCATTCATTGAAGTTTTGAAATCCGTTCAAGTAGGCACTTATTCGTTTGACTTGAAGAAAATTCACTTGCTGTAAGGAAAATCAAGTACATTGTAGTTATGATGACATGGTGAGCTTTAAGGTAACACCCCTCAATTTGTTTTGGGTCTGAATTCGAGATGGCACACCCTCAAGTCTAGCGACCGTCTCTTCCAGGAAATACGTCTGAGCCAAAACAACTGTGTATGGGAATGAAGGATATCCCTCTAGCTACGGTATAAGAAAAACGATTTTCAGTTCCTTCAATCTCTCAAATTTTAGTATTTAGATTTTTAAAAAGTATTTTCGGGTAAAAACAAAAATGTGCCAAATTGGGCATTTTCATCTAGAATTGAAACCGTCACTCATGATTTTGAAGCAAAAGTGACTAATTCTAGTCATACAAAATACAAATCATGATCACAGAGGTTACCTGAACCAATGACTCTAGATCTAAGTTCCAGACATGTATTTTGTGACAGGAATGCTTTTTAGGACAATGAAAATGCCAGATTCGTTATACATATGGAATGTCTGCAATGTATAGCACAAGAAAAATTACATGAAATGAAAATTTTTCGTGTAAGAGTCAGTTTCAGTGACCTTCTTTGCTGTTACTCATCTTGTTGCATGAAAAAAAAATAACAATGTACCTCTAAAGTGAGCAGTATTTTTATGTCTAAATTCTGCGCTTTTCGTTTACAAATTGTGAACTATGTGAGAATAATGCATGTATCCCTAAATAGTTGAGGCTGTATACGTATTTGGCCTGTGCAAAACATACTCAGTGGTACCTGCTCACTTTAGCTTGTTACAATGTATGCATGGGATGGATGCATGTATTCCCTAACTCGTCGATAACGTTTTTGTTTGTAAACTTGTCTGTATGGCTGTCTTGTAGAATTTTTGCTAACTAACACAAAAACATTGCTTTCTTACCTAGCATTTGGTCATGTAAGCACTCCTAGAATGCATGCTTGCACTAGTAGGGATATTCACAGTTGTAGGTACTCAAAATGCTCTTTGAATGATGATAACTGTGTATGCATGTATACAGTCTTGTCCTGGGCTCAAGTCATTGCCAATTTGGCTAAAATGTTTTCGTTCAAATTTACTTGAGTGTGTGTTATACGGTGTCCCTTGAATATTTTGGTCAGTACAATCAAAAGATCAAAAACATTAAGAAATCAAATTTATTTACAGAAACGTACTTGAGCCCCAGCACAGACATTGTATTTCTGCAAGCTGCTGTAACAGCATGCCCTAATGCTATATCTTGGAACTGTAAAATCCTTTGAGGCAATGCATTGCTTCTGTGCACTGTCACAATGCCTGCTCTGTATCTTAACATGCAACAATTTCACAGAGTGCATGGGTCTGCCTGCAGAAGTACGAGTAGCAAAACCAATGCCTATGCATGGTGAGGTAGCGTGCCCCCTTAACCACACAAATAAATGCACCTTATCCGCATGGACTCAAAGCTAGTCGAAACCCACCTGCATCCCTAGAACAAATTGTCATTATCCCGCGATACTCCAGACTGGTTCCTAACCAACATGAAACCCCAGTAATCTGTTCCTTTTAAATGTTGTGCTCCTTGTACTTTATTGTGTCATGTTGTTGTCACAACTTACAGACAACTACCAACTAACTAGCAGATGCTGTCACAACGTCTTTTGTCAAACTTTGTCCGTTCTATTCATTTTCCACATTGCATGCTCATTCATACTATAGTATACAGTCATGTATTTCCAAGTAGATTAAATGTTTCAAGTCTGAAAAGAAGTTATTGGTTTGTATAACGCTTTGTTTCTTTTAAATGTTATCAACATCATGAAGCCATTCTAGTATAATTCATAGGTAAATTTGCTTAGACTGGCAATACACCAAAGTAAGAAAGTGCACTTCATATTTGCTTATATGTTTAAAAAAAAGGACAGTAACCAAATTTTTGTACTACAACGACATCTATTTTCACCAGTGAATTCACCTATAAAATTATGTAACTGTGGACTGCCAAATTTCAGAATGACGTATCATTCTTTTCTTTGGTAGTACATGTAGCATGTATTCGATGTTACCATCATTTGATGCCAAGTCTGACGTTTCTGTCCTGACTTTGTGCGGTGACGGTGTCTTGTTGGTGTGTACTTTTGCAAAATCTTTCGTCATTGGTCCAATCTGGGATTTCGTGTGGAGAGGAACACAGTCGAGTATCCTCCCAGCAGAAATTTCATGTAACAATGATGTTCTCTCCCATTTCCCCCTGCCCCAAACAACCAACCACACAACAGTTTACTTTTACAAGTAGGCATGAGGCATATAAGTCCGTTCTGCAGGCTCCCTTTTCGCACAGTATGTGTCTATGGGTTGTTCTCTCCTACTTTATATCAATCTTTACCTTTGTGTATAAGGTTTTTATCTTTGCAAAGTTTACATTCCAACTAATAATGAGGCATGATTTGACTCCCTTCCTCCCCTCCCCCTCTACCTTCTCCTCTCCTTTGCTGTGACCGTTGCTTCATCGTACCGTAGTGTGGGCAACTCAGTGATGGGTAGGCACTCCACAACCATTCCTCACTGTATTGTTCCACACATCGAGATTTACGTCTTTCTGTTCGTTCATCGTTATGGTTACATTTTCATTTCAATTGCACATGCTTTATTTTTCAACCCCGCACCCCTACCCCCTCCCTTCCCCTCCCCTTCATGTTCACAGTGTGGGCCGTGACGTCGAACCAGTAAGGGGGTGACAGCGAGAGACGGAAGAGCGAAACAGCATTGTAGGATAGTACAAATTATAAAGCATTCCTGTACAGGGCTGGAAATTAACTTCACACACACTACCCCCCGATGTGTACAAGTTTCTGCAAGTTTGTGAAATAGCCCTCTATTTAGTGTATTTGAAGTTATGGTACAGTACATATCATTGTCCAGTGGAGGTGAAAAATGTAATCCATGTACCCCAGATAAATTTCACTCTTGGTCCGTCTTGGATGTTGGAATCTAACTTTGTGCACTTACTAAAAGGAGGAAAAAACCCAAGGGCATTTAAAGTGTTGTTCACAAACGTAGTATAATCCAGTTTTGCGCTGTCTGAATTATGGAATTTCTGTTCTCCCCTTTCTCTGCAACAGAGATTATATACAAAATATGGGCAGAACAGTCCTTAATTTCCATCCCTGTTGAAAGCTGTATGAGAATATTTAAATGTTGTATAGGTTATTTTCATGTTCTAGCACCTAGGTTTGGATGTGCATGACAACGTTCACAACAGACAGAGATAGGTTTCACTTCAGGAACTGTCACAGGTGCATGAGCAATAGTTGGTATGTCAGTCCAGTGTGTGTGTGTGTGTGTGTGTGCGTGTGCAGTAGACTTTGGGGGGAAGATATAGCTATATGTTCTGTAAAGACAGACAATTTTGCCATCTGAGGATAATTATACAAAAATAGACAGAAATGTATCACTGTGTAAAATAGGAATGTATTAGATAGAATGGAAAGTAGACGACATATGTCAGTGACGATATTTGGCCTCTCATGACAAGAATTATTCTTGGGATATGACTTTCTTCCAAAGCACAAGAAAGGAGTACACTGTTCTGAACAAGCTTTTAAAAGGATAATCTGTAAAGTTGCTTTGTAAAACTTATCGGGCGCTTATTCCCCATGAAACCTCTTTTCTTTCACCCCATATGGTCAAGTTAATTTGGCTAGATGAACAACATTTTAAAGATGTTTAAAAGTTTTGTAGCATGGCTTACTTATACCTATTTGTATCTCTTTTAAAAGCTTGTTCAAACCGTGGCCTTTCTTGGATCATGTTTTGTATAGTTGTGTAGATCCGTGTACGTAGCCTGGGGGTGAATAAAGACGTATGAGTGAACTTTGTGTCTTGGAAGTGTACAAAATAAGGCAAGAAAAGTCACCAAAATGTGACTAGATAGTTTCCTCGATTTCTATTTAAGCTTACGTTTCTGTTGTTAACTATGCAGAGAGTTGTCTTGATGTCATGCATATAATTATTAACTATAAACCGAGAAATATGGGAGAGAAAAAAATTACAGGTACTTTTAATGTTAGACAATCTGCAGTACAGTACAAGATGTTATTAGCTTGTGTTTTTATTTCTGGGCCTTTTGCAGCTGCATGGTAACATGGACATTTTTACAAGTAGGTCCCGGTTGTTAACAATAACCACAGGCAAGCCGTTACCCAAATTGTTATTTGGCTATTTCTGACTTTCAAGAAGTGGTGAAAAATGTTTCTTCTTTGCTCATACTCAGGCTCTGTCACAGTATATTTGCAGCAAAGGTTTTGAAATTGTTTTCATGCTTTCCTCAACCCCTTTCGGAACTTGTGAGCCAAAAAAATAACTGACCACAATTTGTCACAGTGATGCTTTTAAAACATTTCATAGAGCCCCAAAAGATAGAAAAAATAATGTCCTAGGATAAGGAGAGGTAACTAAGTATAACTCCACCAAAAAAATTCAAAGTCTGCATTTTCTAATGCACTGTGCATAAGAGAGGCTGTGGACTTGTACCACCACTTGATAGAATAAAAAGGCAAATTCACTGGGTGTTATCAGGAATGAAACAAAAAGAGCAGTCAGCCCATGCTAGTGTTGTTTTAGCATCTCCCTATAGAACCCAAAGTAGCACGGTCAGGTGTACTATTTCTGTCCTACAGCATGATAGTAGGACGGTTCTAGCATGTGACTTGACGGCTCTTTTTATCAGGATAATAATGCGTAACAATGGGCAAATCTTCTCATTGAAAGATATGGTGATGTGGGGAATTTTCCGTAAACTTCATCTTTATTATAAGTAAGTACCGGTTGCATCTAACTAACTACTCTTGCCTGTGTTTATTGTTGCTGCATTGTGCTGTGTATATATATTAGCTGTTCCTTGCTGATTCTAGGTGCTAGCTGCTGTCTTATGCACACTACTAGTCATTCAGTGCTGTTAACCACCAGTCCAGCCACAGTGCAAGTGTAAGTCGTACAGAATGTTATCAGGCCGCTAGTGTTCACAACTTGTTGGCAAACATCTATGGTTAGACTCCCCTGAAAGAGAAATTACACAGACCCACATGTTACACATAATGTATCGGCTCTGCTGTCTTTTTTTCTTGCTGTTCTACCTAGCTTTGAGACAGGTCTGCAGGCTTCTTTCTTTAATGTATAGGCCACACCAAATTAATTAATTGCTTCTCAGATTTTTTTCAGAAAAAAATTGGAGCGACAGGGCGAAAAAAATAAAATTTTTGGCAGATAGATCTGGGGTGAAAATAGATTTAAGGGTTTACATAACATAAAGAATAAGAGGATTATTAAGTTTAAGCTTTGTATGGCTCATTTTATGCAAATGCACCCATTTCTTTGACGTCATTTCAGTAACAAAATTACATTTTGCCATGTAATATATCATATAGATTGATTTTGAGAAATAGTTTTAATAAATGAAAAATTATAACGTATGATCAATGTGACCGTACTTTTTAAGTATGCGCAGGCCTTTATAATCTAATTTGGTGGCTATCGAGTTTTACAACTGAACAGATAGTAAAATTGGGAGTTAAAATTTGTAAATGAGAATAGTGACCCAATTTGTTTTTGTTTTTTCAAAATGAGAAAAACAGGACAGGCTATTCCGAGAAGCAACAAATTGAATTGGCGAGGCCTAACCAATTTAAACACTCAGGCTAAGGATGCCCTCTCGAGTAGAATATAAGGATGGGGGCCCGTGTTTAAGGAGGGCCACACCTCAAGCCCTGAACGAACCTATCACACTTATCGAAAAGAGAAGGGGTCCATTCTTGATCAAACCTTAAACCTAAAACCAGTTCGGTCTTGTGCAGATTGTGCTTTACAAAACTAGTGTGGTACGCCTAACAGCGGTTTAAGGGTTACAGAAAAGAAACCCTCATATATTGATTGCTCCCTGCTGCCTAACTCTGTAACCAATAGGGAATTGGGTGCCTGAAGGATACTTCAGTGAGCTAAAGGTTAAAATTGAGCATAGAAACAAAAGATTCTGTTCATGAAAGGGTTTGTCCAGGACGGGTGGAGGATGTAATGTCTGTAACACAAATAGGCATTTTCTTATGTGCTGTCTTATTTACAATGCAGGGATTATCATATGTCAAGATATAAATAGAAGGCAACAGGCATGTTCATTACACTTCTATTTCCATTTTTCAAATTCATTTATCATGTGACTCCTGGCCTTCACAATTCAGCATGAACTAGAAAGCCAACATTTTCGAGAAAACGCAGGATATTTCTCTCCCACTAATAAAAGAAGCATGAAACAGCGTTGTTGTTTATTCAAGCTCCTTACAGTATATTCAAGCTACTTACAGTGTATATGTCTAATATGAAGTCCCTACCATTTACAACAAGTTTCTGCAAGCGAATGAGGTTCTCATTAGCATAACACACATTCCCTTGTATTCACCGTACGGTTTTAAAAGCTACCTATATCTCCAATAGGAAATCCCTATCATTAACCACAAAAAGAAGTATGAAGTTTCTGCCTAAATTATGCAAATTGGGTCCTCTGTAGCAGAAGGGAGAAATAAGTTTCTACGTTACCGTAATAGCGCTGCCACCCCACATCTACTTGATTTTTGACATGAAGAAGAAGAACATGCCAACAAAACAATATTCCCCATTTAGGGAGGGAAATATAACTAAGGCGGTATGGCAAAGAGCTGGAACGGATGCGGCTTCAACGTCAGACCAAAGAAACCATCAGTGTCTGGAGGAGAAGCGCCCTCTGGCGTCTTGAAGGTGAGGGACTGCAGTATGGTCGAGAAGAACAGGAAGAGTTCCATCCTGGCCAGCTGCTCACCAAGACACATTCGTCGGCCTGGAAATAATGAAGGCCCACGCAGTAGGATGATTAAGCACACGTAGAATGGAATAGAATTCAGGGTTAATTCCCGCCCCGAGGTGTATATGGTGTCATAACGCCTGGCCATAATATATTTGATTTATTCTAAGATATATCGTAAACATTTTTGGGAACAAATAAACATTATACGAATGTTAACAAAAAGATAACCTCCCCCTCTACATAATTGAACGGTCGAACGGGTGTGTTATGGCGTCATAACACATGGGCAATGGAGGCTTCTGATTGGTCGACGCCATCTGGCTATGTGATAATAGACAGTAATGATTACTTCAGTGGAATACGTGCGATAGTAAGATGTCTAATCCTGATAATCACCTCCCCCAAAAGGCAAGACGGACTCGGGCTTGTTCATGACGTTTCTTTCTGCGTCCAGAAACCTCTCGGGGTCAAACCGGTCAGGATCAGGCCAGTAGGCGGGGTCCATGTGGACGGAGTACAGATTCATCAACATCTGGACCCATCAAAGAGAAAACGAGGTTGCGAATACAAGTTCTCGAAGAAACTCTTTGAATGGATAGATTTCAAGGAATCATTTATGCAACGGTGCAGAAAGGTTTGTATTCTTTGTAAGGCCACAGAAGGTAATTTTTATGGATGACATCAGCGCGCTCATTAATTTTCGCCTGATTTTGAACAAAAACACAAGAAATTTAATTGCCCTCCGACAGTGGTCAACATGCCAAAAATTGGTAAATATGTCGTAAACGTTGAAGGTGTCTAAGGTGTTTCATTGCATATGAATACCCAGTGTGGTTCATGATGGTATGACAAGCTGTTTCCTGCGTTTGTTCTAGTTAATTGAGCTGTAAACACATCTTCAAGGACAGTTTAATGTTGACAGTCTAAGGTGTTTCATTGCATATGAATACCCAGTGTAGTTCCTGCCCATGATGGTATAACAAGCTGTTTTCTGCATTTGTTCTAGTTAATTGAGCTGTATACACAAGGTGTTTCATTGCATATGAATACCTAGTGTAGTTGCTTCAGATGTTGTAGTTAGTCTATTGAGATGTATACACATCTACAAGGACATGATTACTGTTGAATCAAGGAGGTTTTATATTATATATGAAACCTCATTGGTTGAATAAGGACTAAAAGACTTGTTGGTCATGATATCATATTTTGTCGCCTCAATTCTTGTTTAACAAGATTTATGATCTCAAAATTTGAAAATATAGGAATCTTGTTTTTTTTCGCCCTATCTCATTAGTGTTGGAGTCTGCGGAGGATGTCATCCATAAAATTTACTTAGGTGCAGGTACATGAATTGATAGTTCTATATATAGTGGTGATGCAATCTCAAGGCCACATGCAGTGTTTTAAAGCCTATGCCTGGCGAAGAAACAGGGAAGTCTATGTGATCCTGAAGTTTGTCCTTGAGGCGCCGTGGGGCGCTTCACTCAATTCAGGTCTCCTTGCGAGCCATATGGCCATGTTCCGGATGGTCGGTTATACCCGGTAATGAGGACATGGAGGCAACCAAATAAAAACGCTACTGATTATTTGATTTATTTAGGATTGGTACGCGTCCCGGCAAAATCTGTAATTTGATACCAAACCTTATCGCATATATGTTGCATAACGAAGTAGTTGAGTGTTAAAAGAGTGTTTGCTTGTATTATACCATTTGGTTGGACTATGCTAAACTAATTTCGTCATCATCCTCTCCAAACCATTCAATTAAAGGCAAGATAAACTGTAATGACTTTTAACCGTATTAGTATTTAGTACCGTTTGTCACATTGTCGCAGATACCGGAAGCGGAAGGCAAACTGAAAGGCCCCTGGTTACTACCGGGAGTTCAGCACCCTGGAGAGTTCCATTTTAGATTTCAGGACCTGAATATTTAGCCTGGATACTATTCGCTTGCTAACCACCGTGGTTAGCACGCGAGAAGATTGTACCAGAGGTCGCTATGGAGGTTGGCACCCAGGCTATGGATATTTACCTCCATGAAAAAGGGAGGTACTAGTAACTGTTTTGGGCGGTTTTCCTTTATATTTGCGTCACATTTGCGAGGATAGTCAGCGTCATTCAAAAACCCCTGGATGGATTGTGATGGTATCTAAATTCTAGGTAGGTCTTGGAAGATGAAGGTCAGGGTCGACCAGACCCACCTCCCACCCCACCCTCTCACACACACATGCACGCGCGTGCAAGAGGGCTGGTGTGTGATCTCGGTACTGCAATAGTTCTTGTGGGTTTTACACATACGAGATCAAACGCACTGTGTCAGTGTGTTATGAAGCAGTCCGATTTAGTTCCCAGTGGTAGAAGGAATCTTAAAGTGTTAATCAAAGCTATCTGTTTTCCTAAGCACAAGCTTGTTGCCGCAGGACTTATCCAGTATAAGTCAGCGTCGCCCCAATCAGATCTGCTTATGCTACGGTCACGTTTGCCCATAGTGTGTGTATCTCCGGCTGGGCTGTGAAGCCACAATTGTTTCCCTGTGAACTGCCGGATACCAGGGGGAGGGGTTACCTCTCGGTGTTTTCCCGATTAGCTTACGACGTCTATTTATCGCCTGGTCCCGGGTTAACTCTAACTGCAACTTAAAAAAATCCCAGGGTCCCACCGTGCCCCCAAATAACTCGGTAGCCACAGGGTGTCCCACGGGGCCACGTAGGGGTCACGCCTGAAAAAATAGCCCGCAAACTACCCGGTGGGGCCCCTTTTTCCAATTGTGACCGTAGCATTACTGGGGCGATCAGGCGTAAACAATGTGACCCAGAGACCCTAATACGCCGCCAAGTCGAACTTCCGATCAAGTCGACCGAAAGTGGTAAATATATTACTCAATATATATTGGGTGAGCCGACTACCCTTTCTTAGCTTAGCAGCCAGGGACTGAATTGTGAAGAACTTACTATAAAAGAGGTCATTCGTTGTCATTCAACGCTAACGCAGTTGACCTTAATACGACATTGTTGAATAGCTCACAGGAAAGCGATGATTGACCTCGTTCAGTCATTAGTAACATTACCATGCGGGCAACCACATTCCCGTCTCATTACTGTTCAATTAAGCTCACATCAGATGAATCGTTTGTTTCGAGAAACCGCTAAAGGTTACATTTTGACAAACACCACAATCCAAATTATCTAAGAATTGGATTCTACCTTGCGGGAACAACAATTAGGACTTCACATTAAAATTTCATCCGTCCACTTTCATCTGATCCTTGCATATAAACTGTGTCCTTTCATGTAGTAAAAAGGTCATTTAAAGGTGCTTTCGGTAACGATCCGAGAATGCAGGACTTGACGTTTGCCAGACCATTTCCCAGTTTAACCTACACAGTCGTGGGGTGGCTTGATGTATTATTTATCATCCCACGAGAGGCCCGAATGTTTATCCAACCTAGAACTGACTCGATAACATCTACTAAGTACAAAAATCGTAATAACGTTGTGGAAAAATAAAGCCTTTTGTTGCAATGGTGGCATTTTTGGCATATTCTACTTATGTTGCTGGATTAGAAATGGCGCTTTAAAGACACATTGACCTTTTTCATAAATCGTCTGACGGGTGCGGTTTTGATTTTCTTGACACGTTGATATTAGTAGTATCCTTCATTGGACGATACAAATGGACGTTACAAACGTAACGCATGCAAAGGAACTACAACCATTTTAAAGGACCCCAAAAGCAATTTCAGAACCTTAAAACTGAAAATATTCTGCATATGGCAATATGTATGATATCAACAGTTACTTGCTCATATTAGCACATTTCTATCATGATTTCATACTTTGGGGCGTTTAAAAAGAGCACAGAAACAAGCCGCATGAGGAGCCCTTTATATTTTTTGGACCACCAAAAAATCAGTGTCGAGATTTTCGTGTTCTCACCACACAACGACATCGCATATATTTGCTCCATGAAGGTCGATATGCAATAGGATAGCGTTATTTAAACTTAAACTTTGTATAGAAAGGACTAGGAAAATTGAATTTAAAAATCCAACTTCGAAAGTTCTGAAATTGCTTTAAGCTCCTTTAAGGAAAAGATAGAAATCATGTCATTGTCAGGACACAGCACGTAGCCTGCTCGCCTTTTGCAAGTGTTTACCGAGTTCGATTCCCAGGTGGGATTTGGATAAAAGTAACCTTTGTCGGTTGTGTTGTCCCCTGACGCCGTTGTCTGGCCGTCCCTTGTGGAGACTCACCAACAGTAAGTGACGTCGGCACTAAGTGAAGATTAAGTAGTGTTGTTACACTCTTTTGTTCCTGTATTCTTTATCCATAGCTTATTGAATGACCAGACGTTCATTAGCCCCATTATTGGGTCCCTTTGAGATTTGGGTTTGCAACTTGCTCTACTTAATGTAACGTAGCGCTATCATATCTCGTGCTGTACCCAATGACGTCCACTTTGTGTTCAATCTAAAAAAAACATTTCTCATAAGAAATTAAGTGTCACTAAAGTATGATCCTATAGCTAGCTATAATATGATTTCGCCCCCCCCCCCACACCGTGATTCCGCAATATTGGGGAGAGGCCGAAATTAACAGTTATATGAAGGAATGAATGAACTTTATTGCTCGACAATTGTACACGGCACAATTTATGGCAACAATGGCAAAACAATCAATACAACGAATACTGGACTAGTCTTTTCTAAACACTATGACTACAAGAATATGGACGTAAATGGCGTACTGACATAATGTATGTTAAAAAGGTTTCTGCCCGTTGAAATACTTTCTAACTTCTGTCATTCCAAGATAGAGGGGCAGGTTTCTAATGGGGGGACGAAATTGCTGTGACACCGGCCGAAAATGCACCTTTAGACAATTACAATGATGACAATGATCTTTATTTGCACGTTCATGCCCACATGGGCTAAATGCAGTACAATAGTCTCAATATCACATGAAACGCATTCAGTTTAGTGAATCGTTTCATGAAGTGTTCTTATACAGTGAGATAAACAAAACAACTAAATATTTGCTATACTATATCTATCGATTACACAATAATCAAACAAATAATGCTGTTGAATCTATTGTTTACATGTCTCTTCCCTCTTCTTAAAACACGTGTGTACGAATTCATAGAGTTTTTGCTGTATAATGTTGTCACAGGATGTTATTAAGTATACAAATAGTCTATCTTTTACTAACTGTTTAAATCTTGTATCTAAATTCAGGACACCAATAAAAGAATTACGCATGTCCCTGTATAACGTACGCTCAAATACAAAATGAACTTCATTTTCTATACGGTTTGAGTTACAGAGATTTGTAATGGATGATCACTAATTCTTAAGGTACAGTTGAAGGGTGGCTGAGGAGTTTTGGGATGTTATTGACAAAAAAACTTTATAAACCTTCCTTAACCTTAATTTTTCAGGTAGTACCTTATAAGTTATAGCAAGGTGATATTTTATGCAAATAAGTATGACGTCATGATTACGTCATCAAGAGTTATAAGGCCACGCCCATTGAAAAAAAGGCTCTTCTTGGCTTATGCTTCGATGTTTATCAATATTACTCTACAGGAATGTACATGATAGTCATACATCAAGGATTATGTGAGGCTACGTTAATGAAATGACAATTTTTGGCGAATTTTTATTGTTATTTTTGATCATGGATCGGCGATGGCTGAAATTTGGAATATTTAGGTACACTTCTCTTTTGTAGGTGGAAGAAGACAAATCTGGCGAGCGTCTTTCCTGCTCTGGTGACAGCCGGATTAGGGACATCTGCTCGGTACAGTGTCATCCTGCTGAGAGAATGACATTGTCGGCACACACAAGGACACTCACTGGTCACATCCTCACGTTATTACAGCTCTCTAAATGGCTCTATCCGGCTGGAATGAACCAAAGGCTAATCCGTGAAATGGAACTATTTCCTTGGAGGGTTGGCATCGGTGACACAATGGTGTGCTGTTTTCTCGTCAGACAGTAATAGTTAAGTACCTAGGTAAAGGTAAAGGTATTACCGAAGCCTCTTTGAGGCCGTAGAGACATACTCTCCAAGCACAAAAAATGACAAATTAGAAAGGCCGACAAAAACGCCTAAAAACACGTCAAAAACCAGCCGGAACCCCACCTCTGCTTGGATTGGCGACGCACAAAATATTACAAAGTAGAAAGCCCGACAAAAACGCTTAAAAACACGTCAAAAACCAGCCGAAACCCCGCCTCTGCTTGGAGAGTAGTAGAGGCAGTGGGTTATTATCCACTGTGTCTAGGACACGGTATTGGAAGGTGGATTCCATCCCTCTTCTTCCACTGCCTTTAACCTCCCCAACCGAAGTCAGGTACCCATTTTTATATCGGGTGGAGTGAGGT
This sequence comes from Branchiostoma lanceolatum, assembly GCF_035083965.1. Lineage (NCBI taxonomy): Eukaryota > Metazoa > Chordata > Leptocardii > Amphioxiformes > Branchiostomatidae > Branchiostoma > Branchiostoma lanceolatum. Next base: position 18,048,480 of record NC_089731.1, read on the forward strand.
AGGTTGTGTAAAGTTGTGTAAAGTGCCTTTGCCAAGGATCCGGACACAACGTCTAGCCAGGAATGCCAGGAATCGAACCCATGACCTCTCGATCCCGTGTCTGCTAGCATAGCCACTCGGCCACTGGACTCCACCAGTACCTAGACTTCCCAAAGACCTAGAACTTTCATTTGTGTGCTGCTTATACATATTAATGAGATGCATTCCCAAACGCAAAGTATTTACATATGTACAGTACAATCACAGGGGATGACATCACTATGTGGTCCCAAGTAAATCAGAACATCACTGACTTCTCATTCATCACGTAACAAAAGCCGGTTGTTATTCCGTCTATTTGAGCACATCCTTTCATCATAAAATCTCTGAGGAAAATCGGACGATATTTACTGTAAATATAAACACGTGCCATCGCACGCAATAGCGATTGTTACGAAAGAAAAGCAGTTATGTTTTGCGACATGAATTATTTGTTAGAAGAGTGCATGATATAGTGCAGCAATATTTACGACCCTATAGGTGTCTCGTCTAGAGGGGAAAAATGGAAATTTAAAATGAATATCCATTCATATAACAGCAGAGTACGTGTCTCTCTCTTTTTCTGGCAACGCCACATAGGGCATTGGTTCCATGACTTGGGGCGGTTTGTCGAAAGGCATGATGGGACATCAAGGGACATGGTGCTTGCGATTGCAACGTGCCCAGCAACCCTAGTGCGACAATTCCATTGAAGCAATAGGATTGTTGAAATAAATTGACCTAAATTCTTACTACTAGTAGCAGTTAGGTGTGGGCTCGAATACAATCATGCGGCTAAACGCTCGTTCTCATTTAAATGTACACATTTTGTAACTTCCGTTACCGTTTGAAGTAAGACGTTCTTGACATTACAATTTACTACATATAAGGTGCCAACCAGTCGTTTTTTATGACGACTTAAAACTTTTCTGGCTTTAAAAAACGACAGTTTGGCACCCTATATGTGGCATATCTTGATGTCAGAAACGTCTTACTTCAAACGCTAACGGAAGTTACAAAATGTGTATATTTAAATGAGAACGAGCGAAAAGTGTCTTTTTTGAAGATATGGCGTGAGTGTGTACAATCGTTAGCGTTACTTTACTTTCTCTTGTACATTAGCAGGGGAGGGGGGGGGGTCATAAAAGCATACGTCTCTTTATTCCGCAAATGTAGCTTTCACATCTCGAGAGAGCTGACATGTAATAATAAAAGCGACCGTGTTCAATAAAAGAATACCCGGGGAAACACTGGTAAACATGAGGAGTAAAGAAACTCACTCCGGGTTCATATCTCGTTTATTAGGTTGGCTGTCCTCAGAGACCCCTGACTGGCCGGCTGTTGCCCTCCATGTCGTTTGGTTCGTTCCCTTGGGGCCCGTAAACACAGGTAATTTCCTGGGAGTGTCTTATCACATAACGCCACCGTGCTTACTATGGACTGCCGCAGGCCATGGCACGGAGAAATGGATTTCTGTAGAAGGGGCAATATAAGGGGAAGTCCATTGGAAGTGTTGGGAGGGGGGGGTACTTGAATCGAAGTCACCGGAATATAAGCATTAAAGGAAACCCAAGCAATATTTGGGGCCGAAATTCGGATTTGAAAGTCAATTTATTCAGCCATTTCTTTACATGATTAGTTCAAACAACACTATCATAATGAATAGAGATGTCTATGATGAAAAATATGACGTCGTTGTGATGTGAGAACTCATCGGCGGAATCATCATCGCAGGAATTTTTGTAGGCTCGCGAAACTAAGGGGATCATCGTACGGCACATTTTTGCGCTGTTTTAAAATTACTAAGTTATTACGCAACTTAGCCAAACAGCGTTAGTAAATGTGACTACCATAAATATTTCAGCATTTTTTTAGTTCCAAATATTGTTCTGGTTGCCTTTAAGCAAAGAGTTGAAAACAACAGAAATGCTGTTAAACTTTCATTTCACTGCTTTGAGTTTCAATATAATTTAGAAAAAAACAAGGATGAATTCCAGCTTTCAGCTGGTCTATGGGCAATCCTTAGTAAGAGGCTCATACTTTTGATGTGTGGAGCAAATATGTATGTGTTGTTTATTATTTGATTGCAAACCCTGCAGCAATTCAGCACCTGCTGCTATTGCACGGGTAATTTCTGACCAATAAACCATGATTATTTTATTATGCCATACTGTGCTTCCTACAAGGTGAGGGGTTACGTCGCACCATGTTCATATACGTACCATATACATATCATATACTTATCATATTCGTCGAAATGCACAGACACAAACTGTATGAAAAAAATACATTTCCCAAGAATCTATCATCCAACAAAGGATCACCAAATACCCCGGAGACTTTAACAGTTGCTTGTGTGCACGCTTTGCAAAGATGCTAAACTCCTGCTAAAGCCACTTCTAGACCCTTTTCTTGATGAAGGGACCCTCTTTTCTCCAAGGTAAACCCGTTTATCTGACCTTTGATACGCCCGTAGGAACCCATTTCCCATGGACCCTCCCTTGTACTTTCAGGCTATTCTGTAGTGCGAAGATAACATGCCCCCACTAACGTCTAATACTACAGAGACGACAGAACAGTTCACCTCAAATTTCTCAGGGAAAAGATTCTTGTTAATGGCTGTGAAAGGTCAATTCTTTGGATTGCTATTAGAGAAAAAAATCAATCTTTCTTCCCTCTTGTCGATTTGTTTCTTAGAAGAGCCTGACTACGTTTCGTCACCCTCCTTTATCAGCGCTGAAACCCACTCGGGAAATGTTCGGCAAACCCTCCCGGTCTCAGCCCTGATCTTTTGAACGAAAATTTTTGGGACGTCACTGACAGTTGCTCATAAATGATTAATGAGCTAGCCTTATTTGGCACAAATAGTCGTTGGTTGCTCATGAATAATGATGTAAGACATGATGTAAGACGTAAGCTGATTGGCTGATAGCTTACCATCGTCCTTTTCGGCTTTGCTCAAAATATACTTGACCAAACCCTCTGATTGGCTGAAAGCTTTTTGGTGGTAACGTCGCCAGAACCGTGTTCAGGGACTCGGAAGGGCAGGGCCGCTACGGGAGGTAACGAACATATCGGGTCTGCTGGGAGGATGCGTTTCGTAAGATGTTGATAACCTTTTGCTTTAAGTAAGGGTTAGTCTCACGTTTACCAAGTGAAGAAATATAGTCAGGCAAAATTAGATCAACATGGCCGCTGAGAAAGATATCTAGAAGTCAGATAAGTGAAATTGAGAAATATGCCTTTAATTTCAAAGTGTGTATTTATGATTTTGGATGTAAAACGAAGAACTTTGAAACATGCAAACGATCCAAAATTGTTCATAAGAACATCAAATGGAATTGATCCCCCTCCCTCCAACAAAAAGTTGAATTCTTAAGGGGTTTAAAGGGTCAAAACATTTTTTTTTTCAAAAATGTATAAAAAAACGGTTTAAAATATTTTGATAATGCCATTAAGAAAATTAAAACTTTCACGGGGCTTATAAGGGTTTTAATTATTAAAAAAGTCTTTAACGCATTTTTAGAAATACCACTAAAAACTGAAAACTCAGCTGGGACTTACAAGGGCAAAAAAAAACACCAGCAACATGTCAAGGGTGTGCTCCAATGTGGTCGTTCTGACTAGCTAAATTCTGGTCGATTTGAATCAGAAATACGGAATTGTGCACGGTCCCGAAAGGTGACTAATTCTGTTGCCTTTCTCGAACCGCAGGCTGCTGCATGCTGTAATCACGGTCCCTGCACGATACCATCCGTGTACGTCTGCGATACACACCCACCCACAGCAGGGGCCTCTGCCTTATCACGCCACGGTTGCCATAGGAACGGCAGGGGTCACGTGATAAATGGTCTCTCTTATCGTCTGTAATCTACATACGTTGTCTGACCCGGGCAAGTAAAGTTGTACTTAGCCTCGCAGACTCTAATTGTAAGTGTTCATATTGAGTTGCACTTTGATCTTTATGACAGAGACATGGCTTTTTTATGGTCGTCTCAGAAGCCTCCTTTTTCCTCTCTCTCTCTCTCTCTCTCTCTCTCTCTCTCTCTCTCTCCCTCCCTCCCTCTCTCTTTCTCCTTCTCCCTCTCTGTCCTTGTATATTTCTCTTTTCGTTCCTCTCTGTCTCTCTCTTTCTGTCTCTGCGTGTGTGTGTGTGTGTGTGTGCGTGAGTGTGTATGTCTAGACCTGTCTCTCTTTCTGTCACTCTCTTTGAATACTTGCACTCATTCTTGACAGGAAATAGTGTTTGCGTTCTCATAAACAGAGGGACCACGAAAGTTAAACAGTTTAAGGAAAGAAGCTCAAAGATTTTACAAATCGACGACATTAAGTTTAATCTATGTTCACTCTGCAACAACTTTTAGTTGATCGCTTTACAAACACACAAAACATGATTGTAGCTGCAAAAGTTTTCAATTAGTAAAAATAGCAGCAACTCTTAAAACAACACAACTAACAATGCAACGCAGCATTGTACACTTAACGGTAAATCCAACATTTGTAGTTATAAGATTAAGCCGCACGTTATACTCTAAGTTAAAATGGCATACTTTGGTTTCACTTCAGTGTATGTATAGAGTTCTTAAAATTTACGGTAAGACATAGCTTTACTATACTATATCATATTGTACACTGAACAGGTGCTACGTCGCATTTACCTCCACTAAACACTGCAAGGAACGTTTTTTAAGAAGATGTTCGAAACCATGGTAGTACATATGGCAACTTGAGCATTAAAATACATATATAAGTAAAAGCTGTTCATTTCTATGTGTTTCTAACACATCATCAAGTTACGAAATCGCACAAGAGCTAATAGAAACAGTCAGCATTGTATGTACATATTGTATACGTTACACAATGCACACAGTCCAATGACGCTGTAGAGCGTTCTCATTGGGTATTCACAGAAAGGACTCGCCCATTCGTTCACCCGCTAGCGTGCTAAAGATTAATAATCGTTCTCAACACTATGCTCAAGGGGCGTATGTATAAAATTTGTGGCATCATATCTATCAGCTTGTATCAATTTCGGTCATGAACTTCGGCTTTATGCTCATCGATTCACGCAGTCACAATTGGCGTCTATTGTGTATAGTCCTAATAGACCAATCCTTATTGTCCCATCACAATTTACAGTTCAACCAATGAGAGCATGGCAATTAACGGTTCGACCAATGAAAGAGTGGCCGGGGACATGACCACCAAATATTCTGATCTTCCCTCAACATCTAGATTAAACCATGTACAGCTTCGCCTATTGGTCACGTTCCAGTGATGGAATTAAATTTTGTCTCGTTGGTTGCAAGTAGCACTACCCAGATGTCGGTGTCTGTTTAAAAACGCTCTCCATCTAGATTTGTACAGCTTCGCCCATTGGTCACGTTCTTGTAATTGAATTAAGTTTTGTTTCGGTGGTTGCTTGTAGCACTACGTAGATGAACCAGTGTCTGCCCAAAACGCTCTTCTTCTCATCTTTGATCAGGTTTAGATACTTCCTTTGGTGGGAAGTTTCACGGCGTCTTTGGCCTCGTGAAGGTCCTTCAACTTGGCGGCAGATGCTGAAACACACGGAAACATCAACCAATGAGAGCATTGCAATTAACGGTTCAAGCAATGAAAGTGTGGCCGGCTGCATGACCGCAAAATATTCCGATATTCCCTCACCATCCTAAATTAAACCCTATACAGCTTCGCCCATTGTTACTGTCCCTTTGCATTGTAGTAACGTAAAATGATATGTACACACTTGGAAACCTTTCAAAGACTTAGGCTCGTCACAGTGTAACATCACATTGGTTTGTTTCACCAGATTCCTTGATCAAAAATCCACTTTCTTGTAGATACATTTTTGTCTGGTTAGACTAGATGGAACGGCAATGTAATGGGTTCCAGGGATTGATTGCACATGGAGAGGATAAAAAAAGCCTTCAACGTTTTCATGTTTTGTTACTTTCTGGATACATTCATAAATCTAAGATTGTACGACGGCATGCATGCTATTATGTATACAAAGAGTATTGACTTTCAGAGGAGTGTCATAAAATAGCTCTTACCTAGAACACACTTGCAAGCTTTTATGTACATGGACTTTGAATATTGTTATAGCTCGTTATGCTGTTTGCCATTGTAATGCCCTGTCTTTGTCAACAGGGCTAGCGCTTTGAAATAGCAACATTCTAATTAGGCAGCCCTGGCTGTGCGTGCTGAACAGCCAAACCAATTTTCGTTTCGTTTCAAGGCATCCTCATTTGAGGTGAAGCATGATGCTTTTTCAAATAGCTAATGGTAGTGCAATGCGGCTTCGCTACGGCTCGCGTTTTTGGCTAAGCACACCGGGTCACCCCTACTCTTCTCGATAAGTGTGTTGGGTTCTTTTACGTGCAGAGGTTTGACGCTTGAGGTTAATGCCTGAAGCTCCCTCATACACGGGGCCGCCGGCTTTACGTCACCATCCGAAATGACGAATGCAATCCCTTACAACATGTCCGAGCTTGAGTCTAACAGTTAGATATTAGATAAATGGTAAAGAAAAAACCTTGCAAGAGCTTCACTCAAGTTTTAATCACTATCAACAGTCAAAAGTCATCTCAGAGAGGAAATGTAATCTTATTTCTTCAAATGATTCTATAGCTGCTATTACCTTCATTTCTTCCGTGAATAGTTTCATCAGGTTGGTAAGTCATTGAATAAAAATACTCTTTTTACACAACCAAGAGATTTATTCCACCGACGTTTTGGTGACCATCATATCTGTCACCTTCTTCAAGGCAATTTTGATTTGTTCACATAGTAATGCAGCACAGGTGTTGCTGCTCACACATAATGAGATGCATCCCCAAACGCAAAATATTTACATATGTACAATTACAGGAGATGACATCACTATGCGGTCCCAAACGTACAGAAGTGTAACACATGCACAACTATCGATAAAAAAACATACAATGCATTACCTTCCTTTGCAGTGAGAAACTTGACGTAGTTGGAGGGGAACAGGCCTATCCTGCCCCTCAGGTAACCCAGGCACCAGCCGCCATCTTCCCCCTCAAGCACCTCGATGACGTCATCTATCTCCAGGCAAAGCTCGTTGTCGTCTTGCGGGTAGTACGGGTACATAGCCTTGGCGTATCTTCTCTCTATATCATGATAACATATATTCATAAAGACATTTTCTAACTCATCATCGTGTTATAACATCTGTTGAAAGTATTAGAAAGGTGATAAAAAGTTTATTATCAAGAACATTTTATCCCCAATATTGCCTACAATCACAAACCTCAACGAATCATCTTCAGAGTAATCCCATCGCCTTAGGTGCGCATTAGCGCATCTTAATGACAAGCCAAGGCGTTATTACTGAACTTTTGTAGCCCGGGCTTTAATTTCCTTAATTCGATCGATGACAAGAGTCGTGCTGTGACTGGCGGCGCCCTGTAGAGGCTTTGATCTGAAGTTTGCCCGGGGATGTAATATGGGAGCTGCTGCTATGGCAATCACTGACGCGCACGCCCAAAGCCACTTATACACACTTATACACCTCGGGGGTTCACGACAGGAAGCAATTTTAGACGGTGATGAGCTACTCTAAACTCCGCGGGTCTAGAGAGTTTCTTGGAAATACGAAAGGCCAAATGTTATTTCCTCGAGGACTACGACTGTCGCAATATCAAATCAGTTTTTGCCGAAAGGACACTCGTTATTTTCAAAATGTGAAAGATCATGAGAAATGCTTTTTAAGAAATACATACCTTTTGGCAGAGTGTTTTTTTTTAAATAGGAAAGTCAAATGTTATTTCTCGAAAACGATGACCTAACTGTATAGGAGTATTAAATATCTTTTTGCTAGAAATAAAAAAAAGCATTATGAAAAATGCTTTTCACGAAATAGATAACTTTTGCCAGTGATCTTCATAGCATCATTTAACATAGTGATATGATAGATGCAACCTAATTATGTATTACAAGTCTCAAGCAAATGGCTTTTCAAGTGCGATGATAAATATTATCGTCATTTCTCCTAATGATGCACATATTTTGTCTAGATGAAGAACAATGCAGTATATTAATGGTGAACTTTCACGCACTGACATGAGTTATAATGATTACCTGGACAACATTAAATATAACCTTTGTAATATCGGTGATGACAGCCATTGTTTTGTCTTTAACGGGATATTCGCATTACTTCTATTTATCATTGTTAGAGTTAGTGCATGTAAAGTCCTATCTATCAGCCTCAGACCGTGGAAATATTTTCCATAGTGTGCATTGGTTTTGTTTGTAGTGTGTCTGGGTGATTGTGGCCGTGTGTATTAGTAGTTATTCGAATACAATAGACTTGTGTCATGAGTTTTGGATTACAATTAAACAAAGCATACGAGAATATTTCAGGGAGGCGAGAGATCTTCGAATTCTTGTTAATTTCGATCTGATGCCTTCATGATATCGTAGTCTGGAATATGAATCCTGATCAAGAAATAATTAATTGAAAAAAAATAGTTAAGCTGACACATGCCTGACACACGCTTAAAGCATCTTAAATACGGGCGCATTTGAACATCATAACACGGAAAACCGAACATTTAGTTATGCAAATTGGGACTTAATTTGCATAATTAATGAGGAAAATCGTACTTTCCATTGAAGGACTGAAATAAAAGTAACGTACATTTGTAGTTTCTGGTAGATGGAACATTAACAGACACCAATTATGCAAATGAATTCCTAATTTGCATAATTGATGAGAAAAATTGACAATTCTTTCAAGTGGCAATTGGTAAATAATGGGACTGTCAACATTGTGACCTGCGTAAGTCAGTTAAAGGTGTACATGACCAAGCATAGATTATGTAAATATGGGAGTCATTTGCATAATCAATATTTTTGATCGAGTTATGAGGTCTCCGAACCCTTGTTAATGTTTGTATCAGTTCCTGTACTTTATTCTTTTCTTTTCTGTCGGTAGTTTGTATGATGTATGTGAAAATCAAAAAAGGAATTGTGATATGTATCTCGTTGCTTGTAGCTTGTATAATGTATGTTAGATGCAATAGAAATTTAGAAAAGATACAATTGTAAAATTTACCTCGTTGCTTCTTTGTACGCCTGAGGGTCTCAATACCAGCGTTGGGCGCCGTGGGAAGCATCGGCTTGGCTGTGGAGATAAAGTATTAGTTTAACCTTTCTTCCGCAAATGTCATGATTACACCGCTGAATCAGAGTGGAGACGGGCTGGACATAGAGCGATTACGCGGGCAAACAGGAGGCTTTGCCTAAATCTTGACGAAACGTGCGATCAAAGAACATCCGCTCTTGACATTTGAACGGGCTTTTCTTAACCCCAGTGTTATGGAAACGATATCCTCTAAATTGGCAGTTTTCTGAGGCGGAGGCTCAGACCTGGTTTTATCTTAGATTTGAAGCCTATTTGCGTTTACTACCAGACATGTATATTACTCAGCGACTGTGTGTCTAGCTTTTGCTTCGGTCACAATTGGAAAAAGGGGCCCCGTCGGGTAGTTAATGGGCATTTTTTAAACTTTCGGGTGTGACCCTTGCGTGGCCCCGAGGGACACCCTTTGGCTACCGGGTCATTTTGGGGCACAACCGGGTCCCAGGATATTTTCAACTCGGAGTTAAAATCAAACCGGGACCCGGTAACAAATAGACCTCGTAGGCCATAGGCTAATCGTGAGAACGTCAAGAGGTACCCCCATGTCCGCCAGTCCACAAAGTATCTACAACGAAGTTCCGTGGTTAGAAATCACATGCACAGCTGTGGGCAGTAGCGCTGCATGAAAGCGGCACTGCCGTAACCTTTGCTGTAACAACACCTAGCTTGGTCACAATATGAATGATGTTTTCAAGCGATGAGCTAATTTAATTGGCTGACAGGCCAAAGGGCTGTACTTGCAACTGGCCGTGGGCAGAATTTGCATGCACAAATACTGAGGAATGTATATTTATATGAACTATATGAGCACCAACGCGTAACATGGTCAAATATATGTATTGTTTAACAGTGCATTTATTGTGTCCCTACAAGCTGTCGAGAAACATACAAAATTCCATTGTGTAAGTACATATGGACGTTAGCTTATGGCTGACCTTCTTTTTTTCATGATAAGGCCATGTTGATTTGATCATATGGATGACATCCGCGCGCCCATTAATTTTCGTTCGTTTCCACAAAAGAAAACTTTCGGCCAAACGGATACAGTTGTGCTAATATCGTAGAGTCAAAGTAAAAGATGGGAAAGAATTGAAATTAAGGATCTATTATTCGGTATACTGTACTATGTGTTAAGTTTTGTTCAACCTTGATGACCACGTAGATTTCATAATCAACATCAACTTTTTTTGCCAAACTTTTATTTGCACGCTCGCTTCAGTTCGGGGGTTCGCAGAGGATGTCATCATATAATCAAATCAACATGGGCTAACCACTGTAGGTCTGTTGCCACATTTCGCAATGAAGTAATTCACACAACAAGCGTTCCACAAGGGATCATCCTCGGCCCACCATTGATCCTTACCTGGTAACTGCGGGTTGGGATGCCGTCCGCTATCCAATGTGTCCTCCTGTAGCTTCTTGTTGATCGTCTCCTGTCCACGGCGGCCCATGTTGTAGTAAAACGAGAACTTCTTCTTCTCTTGTCGCTCGCGACGCCTTCTAAAGAAGTAGACTGCCAGAACAAGGCAGATGATCAGCCACAACCCACCGGCCAGGGCGCCGACCAAGATGGCGATCATGCTGCTCTTCTCATCCATGGAGTACTCTGTGAATAAGAGAGCAGCGTGCGTGTCAGTGTTAAAGACGAAGCATAGGCATCCATGCAAATGTAATACTCTAATCGTGTACAAGAAGGATGCAATACATACGGGCCCATCAGCCCAAAGTGGACCGGGACGGTGGTAGGTATCGACTTCCTGGCACCTTTGGCCCACTCATGACGTCACACTTCAAGAAGATCAGCATGTGTCAGATCGAAGGAAAGTGGGCAAAATGCCTGATAAAGGCCGATCTAGACCTTATCTATTCTGTGTGTTGGATCAAGTTAAAAACTTTTAATTTGTGTGAGAAGGTACCAAGTTAGAACTAGATTTAAATATAAACTATGTAAGATTTATGTAAACTATGTGGCTTACCTTCCACCACGAGTTGCAGTGACTTCACATCGCTCTTCCCCACACTGTTGCTGGCTGTACAGACGTAGGTCCCGCTGGCGTTGAGCTGAACGTTCGGGAGAACCACGGAGCTGAGGCGGACGTCCCGGGACAGGCTGCGGGTGGAGCTGCGGACGGGGAGGCCGTTCCGAGTCCAGGTGACGTTCGGGGGAGGGTTGCCGTCCGCCGTGCACTGTAGGGTGACGGACTCGGAGATCACAGCAGTGCGGGAGTCGGAGATACTGATGACCGACGCTGCATCTGGACAGAAAACGGAAGTTTGGTTTAAAAAAAGATGTGGCAAGAGGAAAAGGTTTTTCTCAACTGCAAAGACAGGTAAAACCGAAAAAAGTTTGATAAATGACACCGCGATGTGTTCTTTGCATTATTTCCTTATTTTTATTTCTATTGTTACTTATTGATTTATTGCCGTTAATTGTTATAGTAATTAGTTGCTATTTACACGTTTGTTAAGAATTAGAAAGAATAGAATAGAATGTGCAACTTTTTGTGGTAGTGCTTGACAGGTTGTAAGTGAATGCGTTTTTTTGGGCGGGGGGAGGCTTTAGGTACAACATGGTAGATTTCCTTTAACTCAATCGCCATGGAATAGATTAGATCACCTTGTTGCTATCACAACACACATATATATCCGGTATAGAAGGAACAGACGTTAAAGAGTCAATCGTTAAGAATGACTAGGAGAGGAGAAAGCTTTTTTCAAGACTTACAGTGAACTTGTAGGTTCAGGGCAGCGCTTGCAGACTTGATCTCGTGATCGACGATGCACCTGTACCGACCCGCGTCCCCCCTGGTGACATGCCTGATCACAAGGTTGGGATTTTGTAGCGTTCCGCCGGAGAACTTGGTGTCGAACCTGTTACTGTCGATGATGGCGCTGCCCTTCTCCCAGTGGAGTGACGTAATGTTCGGCTTGGCGTCCCGCACTGCGCATGTCAGGGACACAGATCTGCCGGCTGTCGTCAGCTGGGGGTCTTTTGGTCCAACCGTCACCGTTGGTGGAACTTTTGATGGACGGGATAAAAAAAAAGGCACAATTTCAAATCATGGTCATTTTAGCTATGTCACTCTGTCATGTCCGTTGTATTTGAAGAACTTGTAGTGTCATAGGTATAATCTTATAGTTTTTATGTTTACAAATACATGGAATCTAGTGTAGATTGATAGACGCAACGCAAATATCTTTTCATGATACTGGATTTAAACGATCAATAGTAATTGATGCAACTCTATATGCGACAATAGTCCTATAAGCTAATCTGATCGATTGCCCTTCGCTCTGGTTGAAACCTATTTCTTCTGTTCTTTACCGATAAAACCAATACATGCATACAAAATTACAAAATACATTATGATTGTGCTGGGGAAGGTGACTACGATTCATAGAAAAAGAAATAAATAATACGTTTATCGCAAATTCTTGCCTGAAGACTTAATTGCAAGTAACAGGCAAAAGACGGGAAAACAATGGAGACTAAATACAACATGTGTCTACTCTAGTTAAAACGCTGTCTTATTGGGTTTGTTTTCTTTTTCTGAGACAGTGGAAGACGACTGATCCCACTTTTTCTGTAATGTATGGGTTCTGAGATGGTAAAAGGAGAGTAGTTTTCTTTTCGTCGGTGGCCGCACCATCTTTATTTGTTGATTCTCGTATTTTTTCAGAAAAAAAAATGGAGCGACAGGGCGAAGAAAAGATTGGCAAATAGTCTTGGGTGAAGATGAGGGTTTACATAACATAAAGAATAAGAGGATTATTCAAGTTTCAGCTATGTGTGGCTTGTTTTTATGCAATGCTCCCCTTTCTTTGATCTAGTACTATAATTTTAGAAACAAAATTACCTTTTGCCATGTAATATATGGATCGATATTGAGAAATAGTTTCAATAAATGAAAAATTACAACTTTTGATCGATGTGACCACACTTTTAGGCATGTGCAAGCCTATCTAATCTATTCTAGTGGCTTTTGAGTTTTACAACTGAACAGATAGTGAAATTGGGAGTAATAATTTGTGAATGGGAATAGCTACCAATTTTGTTGTTGTTGTTTTTTCAAACTGGGAAAAACAGGACATGCTATTCCGAGAGGCAACAAAATAAATTGGCGTGGCATAAACATGAACAAAATTACGATGGCATGTTTTAACCTCTTTAGCTTTAAATAGCTTTTTTTTCTTTCTTTCGTGATCATAGAAGAGACAGTAATAAAGATGAAATAGAATGAAATATGAAACTAGAGTTCCACGAACACATTATCTTCGCCAAAGGATCAAGGCTTATTATGGAGAGTGATTAATATTTACATGCTTTGATCATGCACCATACCATTTGGAAGTTACGATGGGGTGAATGAGTCCAGTCTAGATAGGGTTAAAGATCATTTGGTGGTACAGGACTAGCATATGTGTAGAGTGTGCTGATATATGTTATATCTGGTCATGAAAAAATATGAGTTTGTTGATATCATATGGGCCACAAAGGTTCGATATTGCAGTGTTGTAAGTTGAAAGTGATGACGAAATGGTACAGTCAATATATATGAATAGAATAAATTTTTATTCCATATCATACACATTTTGAAAGACATAGTACATGTGACTTTTAGACATAGTACATGTGACTTTTCCACACCTGGCAGTGGTGCAGTTTTGGTGCAGTGTACTCTCCAAGCAGAGGAGTGGGTCCGGCTGGTTTTTAACGTGTTTTTAGGTGTTTTTGTCAGGCTTTCTATTTTGTCCCCTTTTAGTTATGTCGCCAACCGTGTTGAACAAAAATGCCTGAACTGAACACGTTAAAAACTAGCTGGACCCACACCTCTGCTTGGAGAATGGTGGGTGTCCCATCTGTTTATTTGTTTGACCTACATGTACGTTTATGCAAGGCCATCTGTTTACTTGACCTGACACTGTTCCTTGTCCCATAATGAAATGAAGTGTGTTAACAAACTTTCCTTACTTATTATGCAAATTATCCCCTGATTTGCATAATTAGTCATTGATTGTGTAAAGCACCATCTGAGCTATCTACATACCAAACATCACGACGATCTGTCGACCCCTTCTCAAGCTATTTATGTCAGAATGACAAAACAAAAACACTCACTGCAGTTCTAAACAAGCCGCTAGGGGGCCCAAATTTACAGAACTTACTTTCTGTGGCATGAACTATCTACCGCACAAAAACCATGACCATAGCACTTTCAGAATATATGCCCTTAAATTCTGAAGTTCCACTGCAGTACCTTAGGAACCCGCTAGAAGGCCCATTATCGAACTTGACCTTCCTTTCTGTAAACCCTACCAATCCACCAAATATCATACAGATCCATCAACAGCTTCTTGAGTTATGCTGGCGACATACAAATGCACATCCACACAAAGCCCGCTGCAGTACCAACGGAAAATGCCAGGGGAATCATTTTTGAACTTGAGCTCTGTGTTCACAACACCTACACACCTGCAAAAAATCATGAAGATCCATCAACGTTTCCGTCACTTTTTTTGCCTACATACAAACACAAAAAATGCAAAGTCCGCTGCAGTACCGTTGAAAAAAGCAAGGTAAACCATTTTCAAAGTTGACCTTTCTTTGTACAACCACTACACACCTACCAAAAATCATAAAGATTCATCGAAACTTTCTTGAGTTATGCTCCTGACATACATACAGACCCACCCAACAGATTTTTCAACCGAAAACATAATCTTCTCCGAGTACAAGTACTCGGCGAAGATAATAAAACAAACAGAGGGTGTTACCCAGTAGGTCCAGCTTGACGAATCTCTCCTGAGGCCCGAGCCCCTCCACGGCCACGACCAGCACGTATGTCCCCTCGTCCTCATCACGGGTCTTCATTATCTTCAGCGACGCTTGTCGTACCAGCTCCACCCTCCCCACGTACCTGCGATAGTTTTCACTTTAATTGTTATCCTTAGATTTTACGAAGGTAGTGTGAAACCTTAGTAAGTCCTGTGCAATTCTATCTAAGGCTTACTAAGGTAAAATCATGTGTATTATTTACATTTAATTGTAGTTCAATTGTGTTTATGTATATATTACGTTAGACGAGGACTCCGGGAAGCTTATCAACTGCATGTTTCTACTTTTCTAATGGAGATACTAAATTGAATAATCCATAAGCCTAAACACACCAGCTACACTACATGTATAACGCTATACGAAACATGCTCTAAATGGGTACATTTAACGACCTGACATAAACTGGGTAAGTCTAGCCATCGTAATCGCTTCCCGTCTGTCTACAACATTTGAGACTTCCAATTGTCCAAGTATCATTTTACACCATTTTCGTCTTTTACCTTCTGGTAGGATGCCACTCTACAATATTCGCATCACTGCGGCATCACACCAAAAGAAAAAAATAGAAAAATGATAAAGACAAACACACCAACTGAACACAATACCTCTGTTTTCACGACCACTGTTTTCACGGAGGTAAAAAAAAAACAAACAGCATACGTACCCCGCGTGGGCTTCTGTCGTGTCGGCTATGGGGTAGGACGACATGACTGGCTGCCTCGCGCCTTCTCCTTGCATCTTGGACCACTGGATGGACATGATGCGGCGTGTGGTCCGGAATGTGGCGGGGATGGTGACCGGGTCTCCCAAGATCGTGCGGACTTTCTCAGGGACGTCCAGGTGGAGTTCCGGCTGCGCCAGGCTTACTGTGGATAAACAAGGATAACGTGGTTTTGATCTATAATGTAAAAGTAAATTAAAGTAATCTCGATCCAGTTTAGCGCACTGATGAGCTAATCTTCCACTGGTCATGACAGAGAAGACAGACGATATGTACAGTATTTACAGGTTCATTGCACCGAAGAAATTCCCCTAGCTCTATTCGAGAAGCACAATGAACAGTGGACCACGGCTTAACGTCCCGTCCTAGGGACTGTGACCCTTTCCAGTAGCGTGCATGTCGGGTGAGCGACACAGCCGGGATCGAACCCGGGGCTTCTAGTTCCAGAAGATCACTAACCACTCGACTACGCACGCTACGTCATACAGGGAGCTACAAAAACATGCTACCTTTCCTCCTAAATACCAAATGCTCACGTATGATATTTCATTTAAAAACTACGATGTAACTGAAAGACTTATTAATTCATCTACATAATGTTTTAAGAAGAGAAAAGTACATTGTATATATAAATCACGGTGGTCTGTCACTAGGGTATTCTTTCCCGTTGCTACGCGCGTTCGACAAGGTATCGGGTTACCCGGGGCAACGTTTTGGCTAACGGCAAAACATTGATAAATAAACAAAATAGTAGGGACGGGAAAATTTGGTAAAAATAAAACGAAATAAGCGACTTTGCAAACTTTGAATGTGGTCAATTTGCACACATCGCAAAGGCCTGGCTTTAAATGTCAATGAATATCAGTTATCTTCATATTTTTCGTCGACCAGGAACAAAACAAAACTTTGTGTTTTGGGGATTTTTTAATTTCTTATTCTAAGTATTGTGAATATCGACAAATCTGTGAAAAAATGGCATTTTTTTACATTTTTCGCACTCAATCACCCATAATTTAAAATCAAGGACATTTTTCAAAAATCCCAAAAACACAAACCTCGGGAAAACAGTTACAGTCATTTTGAATCGTTGATGAGGTAAGATGGATGTTTCTTGGAGCCGTACCTTTACGATGTTTGAACGCATGTCATGCCGCACGGAAAAGGGGAGGGGGTAATTAACACTGCCGTAAACAATCCTTCTGATATTCAATGTCACAAAAAAACGACGCCAGTTGCTTCGTTACATGTTAGATGTCCACAACAAAGTGCCAGCATGGATATACTCTCCAGAAAACAGGTAATATTTGCGACAAACGTAGTTTTTTTCCTGAAGTAGGGAAAGGGGCCCGGCCGCGCAGATTTACAGTAAGAACTTCCAATGACCGCAGGTGACCCCGAATAGAACGCGCGTTCGCATTCGATTACGTCATTTCGAACATCGTGGAACAGCGTTCGAATTCGGCTGGACATGGGAGTTTCTGAGCATGAATTTGACCACCGTGAATGGCATGTAGCATAACTTTCTTTTCATTTTAGTTATATGTTAGTTACTTGGTGCATTTAACCGGCTAGCCTCTGTTTTACATTAAAATGCATTAAAATCCGTTATCCGGCTTATTTTTATAAAACAATTGAGGTGGTATTAGATGCGTTTTACCTCAAAGAGTGTGAAAGGTTTTCCCCAATCGACGTTTCTGGCCAGCCATTGAGAAATTTAAGTCGATTTCGACATGTACAGCAGCAAATTGGTTGGACTTCATGTACGATGAGGTGCCGAACTCCTTCGATTTACGAACACCACTACCTCACCATATGCACATCACTACGACCCGAGCGTGAACCAATTTTCTAACCGTCTTTTGTCTTACCTACATTTGTCTGTCTTCCAGCTTTTGGTTTCAAATTCAGTTTGCAACTTTCTCTTACACACGACAAAAGCCAATAAAATCAACCCGTAAAATTGTGAACCTAAGATCCAACTAAGAGTCGAATACTGACATTGATATTAAAAGCAGGAAGTCAGATAAATTCATGAAATGCAGGAAAGACAAAAGAAGGTTCCAGAAATGGATGCGTGAGGGGAAAACTCAACATCAATTTTTACAAAGGGAGTGCTGCTACAGCCCCTCCCTGACGTATCAAACGGGGCATCCCTGAGTTCATCAACCACCTGACGTTTCATTAACGCTGTTGGGGAAGGGTGAACCCCGTGTCAACCCCGCAGCCGTCACTTCTGCTGAGGTCAGGCGGGGGCGGGCGTCATCCGCACCGTGGCACGACCCCATTTGCAGACGGCAGATGGGCCAATCGTGCCGCCGAGATGGTAGCTGATGATAGGAACCGAACACATAACGGGCCCTAACTCCCCCTGATAGTCTGTAAAACAGGCTATATAGCTGGCAGTCTCGTTCTGACAATGACTTATCATTGTATACGCGTGTTTTAATCGGTATCTTTTTGTATCCAAGTTTTTATGACATACTTGATATGAATATAATGTAGCCTTCTTTCCTTCTTTCCTTCTTTCCTTCCTTCCTTCCTTCCTTTTTGTCCTTCCTTCCTTCCTTCCTTCCTTCCTTCCTTCCTTCCTTCCTTCCTTCCTTCCTTCCTTCCTTCCTTCCTTCCTTCCTTCCTTCCTTCCTTGCTTCCTTCCTTCCTTCCTTCCTTGCTTCCTTCATTCCTTGCTTCCTTCCTTCCTTCCTTCCTTCTTTCCTTCCTTCCTTCCTTCCTTCCTTCCCTACTTACTTTCTGCTGTAGGCACTAGCCCAGTTGTAGACTACCAATAGCACATATCACAATTTTTATCCTTGCCATAAGTGGAGTAATTTGTCAATGTGCCCTTGCTCTTTGTGCATCTGTCTATTCAAATTTCCAAGACTATAAAGCCACTGACATCGTAAAAGTGTTCTTTAAGACAAGCTACTCGATAAACGACACGTTCAATTACTCATCTGATGTCTAAGTCGTAAGATGACATTTAGACCATGGACGTCGTCTCAAAACAGCCCTCTTGTGGGGTCTGCATGGGGGGTTCCGACACCGCTTTACGTTTAATTCAGAGCAACCTCCTACGTATTACGCTCAAATAAAGAAAGGCAATTATGCCAAATTTGGTCACCTTCCTACGAACATCGTGGAAAAGACGGCTTTCCCTACGAATAACAGGAAATCAAAATTGGCTGTCTACGCCTTACGGAAAAGAGCTTGCACAACTTGATGACAGACTGTCGCCGTATGTCTGTCAAACCGCCGTTAGGGAAGTGTTTTATCTAAGAAATACCGACCTCTCCGTAGCTCTATAGAAAAATGTATAGACATGGCCTAGTGCCAAACGCAGTTTAAAAACCGTCACGAGGATCTGAAGAGGAAACGATGTGGGATATTTGATATAGTTGTTGAGTGCGTGAAATGATATCGCACTGTCATGTCGGTATCTCTGATTACGGACCTGGGAGCAGTTATGATATGATGACACATGAGTAAATATGAGCCTTTATGTCATACCCGGGCCGCGAAAACGTTCGACACGGGTGTTCCCGACCATGTGATAATTTCCCGTATTATACAGGGTTCTACACTTGTATCACACGGGCTTCCATAAAATATTTAGAATGCATTTCGAGCGCTCCGGTTGCGCCGCCGTCGAAAATTTGAATACCGGATTCGGAGGTTGGAATCAATGTTGTTACAGTTTTGTGTTTGAGGACACAAAACTCCCTCAACTTTTGGCGCATTCCGCATTGAAAGGTGTGTTTTGACGGGTGGGTATGACATAAATAAAATACAACACGGTGATACGGAATACCCCGTGTTGTATTCTATATTTATATGTACTCTATGAGTGAATAGATTCTAACTCTAACGCATTACGCGAACGGGAACTTTTATACGTCCCTCCCCCTGAAGAAAGATTTTTGATCGAGAAACGTAATAATAACGTCATACAGCTTTCGTCTACTTTCTGACAGCAAAAAATGATAGCTTCGAGTTAATACCACCAAACAAGATCCCAAACTAGCAGTGAAAAGTCCTAGGAGAATTGCTGTCATATCCTATTCATAACCAACCTGGCAGAAACATCCGGAGTAAAATGGTAAAGGAGAACGTGTCAGTCAGGTTTGTTGAAAGAATTGGGAACAGTCTGTTAAAAGTTGATCACGCACAAGCTGGATTAAGCTTTGCTGACGTCTGAAGAAATGTTGAGTGTCTAGTAGAGCCTGTCTGAGCAGTTCAGTCGATAGTTACCAACCGTAGAATGTTCAAAAGATGTTGTAGCTTCAGGAAACGGTACGGTTGAGTGATTCTGTATTATCTAAATGCGGAGGAAGGACTTTGCCAGATGACTCCAGGTGAAAGAAGTATCCCAGATATCCGTTTTGCACTGATAGCGCACAGATAGGACATGTCGCAGTAATCCTCGCTCAGAATTCCGAGCGTGGGTGGAGAAATCCCCCGACGAAGAACCGAGAATCTTCAGGACCAAGTTTGGCATGTTTCTTTGCACATGAGTGATTTCTTTCACGGCGAGGGCAATCTTAGACCAATACATCCCGCAGATAGCTCGATAAAAGACGAATTTTATCAAGATTGTGTAGTCAGAATGAAATGGGAAAGTTACCAGCGGGCTTTGTGTGAATTTGTAAGAGTTATTTGTGTGTATAAAGCATGCATTGAAAACCGTAGCGTTCACCAAATTTATTACTATCATACTATTGAACTTAGTCTCATCGTAGGGTTATTTTAAACGTTTGCCTTTTTGTTCCTACCCTCTTAGTGTCCATCTTTCATGGGGCCTGTTATGTACAGAGAGCAGCCCCATAGCTTACTTACATTTGCCCGAGGAATACAATGGTGGCGAAAGGACCGGTAAAATGATTTTCATGAAAATACATACCAAAATTAATAAGGGTAAATGAAAAGAAAAAAAAGTTGCATATTCAGCAAAGTCTCAGCCTGAAAAACATATCACATACATTAGATCTTAGAACTAATAGTGTAAGTGATACGTTAAACTTGACATGTTGAAGTATTCATATACTTGTACTTACAACTAATAGGTTAATCATTTTGTATACCATTGTTTGTCGTTCGTATAGTTGTAGAAGACCTTACGAAAGTCGCTGTTCTTTTGTCCTGTCAATAAAGATTTCTTTCTTTCTATTTCACATATGGTATAGCCTTACAAATTATAACACTTTTCATGGATAGGTCAATTGTTTGACGACCCTAGTGTACCTTATTAACCAAAACTTAACAGTAACCAATACTACATGTTTATCATAAGTATAACGTTGGCCTCTTCAATACTATGTAACAGGTGAAATGTCTATCTGATAGCACGCTCTCTTCTTTCGTGCAATATTACACGCTTCAAATACAGCAACCAAGAAGGCAAAAGCCAAATATAGATTTTAATAGACAGTAACTAAACGCTTCCGTGGCCAGAAACCAACGGTGTTCGAACGCTGAAAGCTCCGAGATTAACCACTTCCGAGCGAGTCGGAAGTTATTAGCTGTATTATTAGCCCAGGAAACAAGGTCAATTCGCAGGGTCCCCCTAGGGAACATTTGTCATCGTGAATGCCAATGGAAGTACAGCCGGTTCTTCTGATAATGGGTGGCCGACCATGGTAAACGTCATGTTATAACTGTAAGTGCTTATGTTTTTTAGTCTCTCAGTCTTTCTCTTTGTTTCGCTCGCTCTTTTTCTGTCTGTCTTTCTCTAGCCTCCGTTGCAGGCCTCCCCAGGGCGAATTTTCCAGCCAGGTTCTTTGGCGTAGTTGCCTTCAAATGCGGCGGTTACAGGCCCCCAAGCAGATACGGTCCCCAAGCAGATACGGTCCCCAAGCAGATACGGTCCCAAAGCAGATACGGTCCCCCCAGCGGCCCAGCCAAAGAACCTGGCCTCAATAAGTTGAAAAATCGCTGCTGGGAGGCCTGTAACGGAGGCTAGTCTCTTTCCCCCTCTTTCCAAAGTTTATGATCATTGCCTCACTTACTTCACGCCCGCCACTTTTGTGACTTGGTTAACATTAGTGGCAATTCAGTGGCTAACCCATCCATGTTCATACAGTAACACACTAGCGTAGCCCTTTATTGCATGGGGCATAGGAGAGTGCTTTTGATGCGACATCTGCTCCCACAAATGGACTTCTACCCGCGACTTGTCTGTGGCTAGTATAGAACGGCATAATTTACGGTATGATAAGGAACCCCGTACCTTCTGCACTTTTGCCCCCCTCCCCCCAATAAAACATGAATGTGAAAAGTTCCAGCATATTTTGAGGTACTATCATCATCCTCGGTGCAGTATATCTTAGTGATCTAGCAATTGGTAGGGTGTTTCGCCCACAACCGAGAGGTCCCGGGTTCAAAACCATCGATATGCCCCGATGTTGTGTCCTTCGGAAAGGCAATTTACACGACTTTCCTCACTTCACTCAGGTGTAAATGAGTACCTAGCTTCGGTTAGGTAGGTCCCGTGTTTGAGGAGAGCCACACCTCAAGCACGTTAAAGAACCCACCGCACTTATCGAAAACAGTAGGGGTCCTTCCCAGTCTGACTGGTTCAAAACCTACAGTCCTATGGCCGCACATGGGTTCGCCTTTAGTAATAGCCTACGGCTAGTTGGGCAACCCTGGCATGTACATGCTGAACCAATGAATAGATGAAATAGATCTAGCAAACTACGACGAAGTCCAGTGGTTAGCGATCTTGCCTCTGGAACTAGAAGCCCCGGGTTCGATCCCGGCTGTGTCGCTCACCCGACATGCACGCTACCGTTAAAGATCGCAGTCCTTAGGACGGGACGTTAAGCCGTGGTCCACTGTTCATTGTGCTTGTCGAAAAGAGCTAGGGGAATTTCCCCGGTACAATGAACCTGTAAATACTGTACATAGCGTCTGTCTTCTCTGTCACGACCTGTTCATTGAGTTCATTTGAGCTAAACTGGTTCGAGATCCCTTTCCTTTCCTTTCCTTTCCCCATAGTAAACGCAATTCTTATTTATTTTCTAACGACGTTTTGTAAGGGACGTAGGGAAATAGTCAGTAGCGTAGTCCAGTGGTTATAGTGACCATGCCTCTGGACCAAGAAGTCGTGAATGTTTCGCTTACCCAACAAGCACACTACTGGAAAGGGCCACGGCCCGTAGAACAGAACGTTAAGATGTGGTCCACTGTTCACTGTGCTTTTCGCAAAGAGTAAGGAGAATTTCCCCGGTACAATAAACATGTACGCAAATATTGTACAAAGCGTCTGTCTTCTCTGTCAATACCAGTGAGAGGATCTCAACTGTTCATCATAATCATTGAGTTCATTTAAGCTAAACTGGTTCGAGATCACTTTTTATTTCATTCATGTATTTCTTCGAGGTATCAAACTATTACTCTCCAAGCAGAGCATGGATTTCGGCTGGTTTTGACGTGTATTAGGCGTTTTTGTCGGGCTTCCTACTTTGTCTTTTTTTTTGTATAGCCAACCCAAGGGTCGACAAAGATGACAAAGTAGATAGCCCGACAAAAACGCCTTAAACACGTCAAAACCAGCCGAAACCGATGCTCTGCTCGGAGAGTATCAAAATATCTAAAAAAAATGAATTTGATCATTCTGTGGTCTTCAGTACGGAAATCCAAAAAAGCACAATAACGGGGTTTGCTACCTCCGGACTTACAAAAACAACACTCATGCAAATACCTCTTTTCCATAAGCCCCAAATCCAGCTTTTTTCAAAAGCACTTGTGTTCTTTTAGCCGTAAAATAGCCTGTTCTGTGCCTAGTTAGAGAATTAATTGGAAGTTTTATTAGTCCGAACTCAGATGTGGATATCCGCACAATGGTTCCACAGAGATCACCACGATACAGTACCGTTTCCGCGTCAGTTATAGCCGCCGCGAGAGAAGTGAAAAACGGCGGGGCGTTGTTCTGTTCTGGCCGACAATTATTATTCCGATACACGGAATAGTTATTACCTCTCTTACATCAGTCGTAACAGGAGAGTCTCAGAAGTACACTTCTGGGCCCTGAACTCTGTGTGCTTCAATATCACCGCAGATTGGATTACCTGCAACGTTTTATTACCTCCAACTGGGCTTCTTGCACTTGTCTCCTCAGGCTAATGCAAATCAATGGGTTGTTTTATATCTTATAACAGCAACAAGGAAAAACCCAAGACATCAAAGATATCATAATAGAAAAATCTAATCCCATCTATTCCAGTAGATTAGAAGGATTATCTCAATGAACTGGAATAGCAAATTTAAGTACATAATGACATGTGACATCCCCTGCATGGTATACATTGGAAAATATATCAAAGAATGTCTAGACGTTAGAAGCTCCTACAATGATTGTAAAATCCCATTGCAATCCCATTCTACTACATTATATGGTATAAGATAGATGGATTAGCCTAATAAAATGTTATCTTATAATGTACCAATGGATGCCATACTTTGTACCTTGTACAATTGATGTGCAATAAAGTTATTATTATAATATAAGAATATCAGAATATCAGACGTTTTAGATGTCCATCCAAAATATTCCTGGATGACTAATTTTCAATTTCCTGGATGACGTATATTCAGAAACGTATCAAAGACTTGATTTGATTTATTTATTTGGCTTTAAGAAAGTGCAGCCAGGGCTATCCACCTAGCCGAAGGCTATTATAAAGTTTCAGCCCTGGGAACAATATTCAAAATTCAATACAAACTTTCACAAAGCACGTCAAAACATAAAAGAGCTCAAATTTCAGTAAATTATTTTCTCAATATATATGTTTTTCTAATCTTAGTTTTTGTGAAATTCTATTTTCCAGATACCGTGGCCATTACAGATCTGAGTGACACTCCCCTTTCCTTTCCTTTCCTTTTCTCTCCTCTCCTCTCCTCTCCTCTCCTCTCCTCTCCTCTCCTCTCCTCTCCTCTCCTCTCCTCTCCTCCCCTCCCCTCCCCTCTCCTCCCCTCCCCTCCCCTCCCCTCCCCTCCCCTCCCCTCCCCTCCCCTCCCCTCCCCTCCCCTCCCCTCCCCTCCCCTCCCCTCCCCTCCCCTCCCCTCCCCTCTCCTCTCCTCTCCTCTCCTCCCCTCCCCTCCCCTCTCCTCTCCTCTCCTCTCCTCCCCTCTCCTCTCCTCTCCTCCCCTCTCCTCCCCTCCCCTCCCCTTCCCTTCCCTTCCCTTCCCTTCCCTTCCCTTCCCTTCCTTCCGTAAATCCCAGCTATCTCCCCCCCATAAGGGGACATTCGTTGGGGACCGCTGATCAGCTGTCCATGGACTATACCACGCTAAATTTCAGGAAGGGTGAGTCGACCTTTAATGCTGCAGTACCTAAAACTACTGCTAGGGTGTCCAAAATATCCATGTTTCGTCGGGACCTCACTAACTACCCATATACCAAATTTCATACAAATCCATCTGAATTATGAAGGATCTTGACTTACAATTGCCAACACACAAACACAACAAAAAAAACAGTACCCCCGTCGGAAGTGAACCTCCTCCCCGAAGGTAACTTAACGTTGGGAGTAGTACCGAAATATCCATCCTAATTTTGAGAAAATTACATTTCTAAGACTACAATACATTAACAATTCTACCACATGTTTATAAGCTTTCTTGCTCTTAGAATGAACTCTGGTCGCATGCGTTGTTATTCGATAGCCATGCTTAAAAGCATTATACATCTTGGCCATAAAAAAAGCCCCTTGTCAGTTTTACTGGCTTCTTTTTTTTATCCATTTCAAAAGCCGGACTGACCTCCTCTTTCTTATCTCAGTCCACACAGCGCACTCCGGGTCGTAAACGCGGGGCAGGCCGGCTTTACGAGCCTGTACACCGCCAACTCTTCTTACAAAGTCCCGTTAGAACTTTAACCTGGTGGATTCAGGATTCTCCAAGTGCTTCAGCCTTGAAATAAATCTTATTGCCCGGGTTCATATATAACTCCAAGAACTGGATATCCGCAAAAGACGAGATTTGATTTTGGACCCTTGGAAAGGAATGCAATTTCCTGCAAAGGTCTTGTGGAGTCATAACAACAGGCATTAGGGAGGTACGGGTGGTATTTTGCGGGAGACAGGGCTGTAATTTTGAGGACTTAGATGTACGTCTGTGACGTAAATGTATCCTTATCGTTCGATTTGCTGAAGACAATTGAGGAGGTGAAGCCAAATCTTTGTCCTCCGTGAAGGTTAACCAAACCTGCTTGCCTGTGAGGTGAATATTTAGAACCTTACAACCGTTAAGTATATCATGAAGATCCTCCCATTGGTTGCAGAATATGAAGGTAGTTCAAACTAACGTAATGTCACCAATTATTGTGCAGGACCTGTCAACGTCAACTTTGGGTCATGTCCACATGTCGAGGTGTATTATGCCAAAGCCTGTTCTCATGAGCAATAAAGAACGTCATAAGTATGATCCTTAGCCATCTCTCTCTTTTATACAAAACACTGAAAAGCTGATTTCTTTTTAGAAGAGCTGATATTTCTGCCCATGGGTTTAACATTTGGCTCTGTCCGCGCGGTTTAAAGGTAAATACGTTTTGAATAAATTGGACGATAATTGGTCATGTTACGTTAGGACGAGCTCTACCAAGAGAGCGCAAACCTACCCCAATGCGGCATTCTTTATACAATTTAAATGCCTGTGATCTGCAGTTTAGAAGTAAGCTGGTAGGGGGCTACATCTAACCCCCTGCAGTTTTGGAGTAGGCTTGTAGGGGGCTAAAATGATCTGCACGAAATGGCCTCGGATCCCGGCGGATACGTACAGGGATTCCTCCGGAAATGCCTGTGCGGATTTAGTCGGATCCGTTAGTTACGTTGGATCCGCCTGTATCCGTCAGTATCCGCCAAAAATACAGAAAAATCCTTGTACGTATCCGCCGGGATCCGAGGCCATTTCGTGCAGTGTGAAACCCTCTCTTAGGGAGGGATGGAGGTGGGGAGAGGGGGTAGGGTTCGAGAGAGGTGCTCCTTTTCGAAAGGTTTTTTTTTTTACTGTTCATTTCTTGTTCACTGGTACGACGCTAGCTTAGGAATTCAGCTCATTCTAGTAAGACTTTACTATGATGTTCTTACAATGAAGGTCGCTACTTCTTTCTGCCCCATATATGTCACTTGTATATTGTAGAAAACCATTTAATTCATAACTTCATAAAATATTGAGCCCTCAAAATATACTTGCATGCAAACGGATATGCGAAGAATCGGTTACTGTAGTCATACATTCCAACAATAGAAACGAAACTGTACGTGTAATTTTGTCATTTACTGTGCAATATTCAATTTCAAAATTGTCAAATTGCCAATATTCATAACATAATGTATGGTTTATTCCCCTTGTTATCATGGTGGTAATTCACTTGCTCGTTTTGACGCCATTGTGCCGGAGCTAAGTGAGTGCATGATACAGTCTCACTCATATTTAATTCATGGACCGTGGGAATAGCACGATATATAGGCTTTCGGATGGGAACAAGCAATTACCAGTGTCCTGGGGGAGTCCGGAGTGTTCTCTCCCACTAATGACCACTGGTGCACCTGTTGGTGATCAACCCGCGGGCAGGGCAGGAGGGATGGGAGTCATGGTTCACGTCAGGTAATGTACGGCGGGGTGCTGGGGTGTTTAATATGGCAAAGCTGTATGTATGATATCAGTATTTCACACGTAAATGCATGCATACACACGCGCACGCACGCACGCACGCAATCACACATACAGACACACACATACATACACACACACACACACACACACACACACATACACATGCACACACTAACACGCGTGCGCACACGTGCACACACACACACACACACAAGCGCGCGTAGATACACACACATCCACGTACACACACACATAAATACACATACATACACGCATGGTTCACGTCAGACAATGTAATTTCCTGCAGGCATCAGGGAGGTAGCGGTGGTATTTTGCGGCAGACAGACTGTAATTTTTAGGTATTAGACTTAGTCTGTGACGTAAATGTATCCATATCGTTCGGTTCACGTCACGATTACAGATTTCACAGGCTTTTAGATTGTGTGTCTTTCGGTGGTCGAGAGGACCCTTTAACAGGGACGGTCACTATAGTAGAGGTGTGTCTTAGAGTCCGTAGGGTGTTTAGATACTAATTATTCACAGAAAGACACACAGACACAGACAGACAGATACACGCACAAACACACAGACGTACACACACACAAAGGCGCTAACACATACTACGCAAACACACACGCGCACATACATACATACATACATACACAGACATAAACACACACACACATACACAAACACACTTACACACACACATGTACACAAACACACACACCCACGAAGACATATCCTCTTTGAAGTGTAGTGTATGTCCGAATTTGTATGCGAACTTATTCACATTTAAACCAGGAATTGCCATCTTTAAAGCTATAATGCTATAATAGGACACATCAAATGAACCAAATGGTTGTTTCCTGTCGTAATGCCTCCTTTCCTGTGTGGCAAAATGTATCTCTCATGCCCCAAGAAGATTATACTGCGCAGAACTAGCAACCCGACATTGAACGTAAAACTAAATGGACCTTGATCAATGGATTTTCTTTCGTTCACGCCAGAGGAAAAATGCATTATATCTATCTAAAGTTTCAATGAGGGATCTTCTTCCGAAACTCGGCACCTCCCGTAGCCCATCTCCTTTTTACTATGGCCGAAAATTGAAGGGAGCGTAAATATGACATTACAGTCGGAATGGTTGGGGCGATGAGCCACGAGGCAGAAGTGCAAGGCCATATAAAAGCGAGCGTAAATCACGCTTTGCGCAGCGGGGTTACGACTGATGATGGACGACTCTGAGGCATACATGTCTGATATATGTAGTCCTGCAGGGGAGTTGGGCGAGGACAGCGCCGCTCAGTCTGTTGCAAAGAGAGAACAACGCCAGGAAAACGTATAGAATGAATGTCCACATCACTTCAACGCTGGAACGGATACTCCAGACATAAACTTATCTATCATTTATTTATTTCCTCCTTCCAACCTCTTTCTCTTTCTCTCTGTGTCTCTCACTTTTTCTCGCTTACTTTCCTTCCTTCCTTCCTTCCTTCCTTCCTTCCTTCCTTCCTTCCTTCCTTCCTTCCTTCCTTCCTTCCTTCCTTCCTTCCTTCCTTCCTTCCTTCCTTCCTTCCTTCCTTCCTTCCTTCCTTCCTTCTTTCTGTATCTTTCTCTGTCTCTAGCTGTGTCTCCCTTATACCTTTTCTCTCCTCTCCTCTCCCTTCCTGTCTGTCTCTCTCTTAAGCTTACTTTCTCTCTCCTCACCTCTCTCTCTAGCGCTTTGTCTCTCTTTCTGCATTATACAGTAGATGTTTCCTAACCATACTTTCTTTCTTACCTCACCTATCCCTTCCTACACCAATACTGAACCTCCCCCGTGCTTGACGATAACAGTATTGACTGGAGGCGGTGGAAGTCGTGGTGGCGTGAGAGGTGTCGAAACCTTAATCAACTCTGCCCATGCCTAACACTACTTATTACAAGAACTTAAATCTTATCTCGAGTGTAGGGCTGTGGTAACTAGATTATTCTTATCTGCACCTATATTTCTATATTTTACCTCCAATAAGTGTCAGTGGATGAGAACTTTACAGAATGTTTTTTTAAGACTTTCAGTTCGTTAAGGAGTTTACGCTAAGCCATTTGGTGAAAGGGTCGTTGGTTAAAAGAAGATTATCCCAAATTTGATTAAATTGAAATCATTCACACTCAGAGGCACAGTTAGAGAGACTGTGGCCAGAAAATGATTTTGGTATGTACAAAAGAATTGAAAAACACTTCAGTGATATAATAAAAACGACGTTTATTTTGCAATTTTGTCCAAATATTACTTGGGCCTGTGTCGGTGAGATGACAAAAATAATCGTTGCATGCCGCAGGGAAAATGAGCCCCGCAAAATGTCACTGCCAAAGTCGTTTCGATAATGAGACAATTGTCCCTTTTGATACGTTTGTTCCCGTATGATGTATATATAATGTATTGGGACGTCTGTAATCACCTCTTTTTAAGATGTTTTGATGTTATATGTTGCTACCTGCGTTAGGAAGTGGCCTTGGTGCACTCATTATATGCACAGAAAACTGGTCATTCCGCTTGTTAACGGGGCAATACGTCAAGTTAAAGAAATCAGATAACGACCCTGGCCGTAACTACAACAGCAATACTCCCACCTCTTCCTTCTTAATGGACAAAGACAACGTTGTCTTAATATCGCGGTAGCCATAGGCCGCTTAAAAATGTTATTAGGACAAGAGTGAGACAATAATAGTATGGTTAAGTATCTTAATATCAGAAGTATATATCGTGACAGAATTCGGTCGGAGTTGAAGCTTGCAAGCACACTTACCTTCCAGCAAAGCGGTCAGTAGGACGAGTCCCGTTGTTAATACCATCCTTGTGTTTAGACCCATCCTAGACGCAGAGAGAACGTGATTTTCCTAGATGATTGTCAATCAACGCTGTTGCTAAACTTGTCCAAAGGTGACTTTGAAGAAATGACAGATTCAAAACGTTGAAATGTATCCGTGGTTGTGACAGAACTCAAACGCTGGTCCATTCTCGGTCACACGGCTTGCTTTCTCCGCTCATAATCAACTCCGAATTTCAGACGAGATATTCAGCTACCCCAACCGCTTGGCTCCAAAAGTGCGTCTAGTAATGTGGGATTCTCCGATACTTCTTGGATGATGCGGTGTCTGTCAAAACTGATGACTTCGAATCATCTGTCGACTGATGACACTTGGATATCAGAATGAAGATCTGACGTTGCCGTGTGCTCCGCCGACGTTCGTGTCTGTAGAACTGAGTGACGTACGCACGTCCGTGAAGCATCCAAGAGACGGAAGCTGTCAGCTCCTCCTGGGAACGAGACCTCGGGACGCGACCCTGCGCCTGGGAACGTCACTCATCTGTCAGACGACTCTTTTTTCATGGCGGGAAAAGAAAACACATCTGATGATCTCCCTTTTTTTCTCTCAAGTGGAGCGCAGTCTATCTACAAGTGGCTCGACTCGAGCGCTCCCAGCGACCCTTTGACTTTGCGGCTGCCACACTGGACTGTCTCTGCCATCTCCCGCAAATTTCCACTCGCAGCCGCCGGCCCCTGAGGGCGCGTGTTGCTGCATGGGCAATCAGCGGGCCACGGAGTCGGAAGTCGCGATGGAAAGTTGGCGATAAGGGACGGGCTCAGAATCGGGATGTTATCACCAAACGTTGGACCTGACCATGTTTTCTATACGCGAGGAGGATAGCCTTTAGCTTTATGTGCAAATTTTATGCTCAAATTCATCAATGAAAATAAAACGATTGTAGAAAGCGTAGCACCGCTAGAAGACAGGTTAAGAATCGAAACCTATCAGAAAAGGCTTGACGCATGACGTTACCATGTTTTTACGAAAGGAACATAGGTGAAATTCAATTTTCTGTTAGGTATCAATAGAAATGAAACAACTCTAGTGTCGATTATAAGACAGTAATAGGATGGCACCTAATACGTCATCAATATAAAGAGACGTTTTTCAATGATGAGATAAAGTCAGATATCAGCAAGGCTGTCATCTAGCCTTGAAAGACACGTGACTTAGGCAACATAGTTTAATCAATTCATAAAAAAGCTATTATTCAAAAAGGTACATTAGCTCGCGTTTTTTCTCTCACTTAGACAATGTTAGAAATTGTACATGCATTGGCTTGTTTGTACGTTTTTTGATACGGTGTAAGATGAATGTCTGTTCTGAAGAGCTTTGAACGTTTGCAACGATCCCCTCGTAAGTAGCGTAATGAAACGCGACCTCTTTCAGCGAGAGTTGGAGCCCGGTGAGACCCCAATTGCCCCCTGGTCTTGCCAGGCGTTATTGTGCCCTAGTCGCCCGGGAGTGCAGGGTAGGAGCACCGCCCACCCCGGTCTTATCACCCGCCTGCACCCTGCGCCGGGCTCAAGCAAAACGAACGCTGGTGCTTATCAGTTATAACCTGGGAATCAGTTTTTTCTAAGGGTTGGGCCGCTGCGAAAGACAACTCACACCAGTCGTTTGCGTCAAAAGCTAAAAGCGTTAGAAACCAAAGTTATGCAATTCGAGTGTGGCATATTTTCTAGTAACAACTTACATCAGAAGGCATTTCACATAAGACTCAACAATCACATACATTCCTATTTTTTGTTTCATTCATTCTTGATTAGAAATATACGCATTCTTATCACATTCCGATTATTGAAAATGACGAAATAAGATTGGTAATTGATTATGAGATAAAGTAAAATAAAATAAACTTGATTATCTTTGAAAAAGCTCTTTGGGTGCTAGAGGTCTCTGTTGCACGGCAAATTTGCGAACCTTGCGGTTGTCCACATCCTTGATCATTACTGCCATTTACGGTCGTTCTGTATCGTCGTCTCCCTGCGATAAAGAGCAGTACTGCAGATAATGTTATTGCAGTTTAGAAAAGCCGAACGCAATATCCCATTGATTGATAGAAGATTGTTTTCATTAAGAATTCTATGTCTTCGACACAAATTGATTCGTATTATATCTCTCTAATTATCTTCTTGAAAAGTGGAGATTTTTTCATGGAGATATTGTTTTGAGTGTGCTTGCGCGTTTGTTATCTCCATGAAAAAAGGCTTTTTCATGAGATACTGTTTTGCTTGCGTTTGGTGTCTGTGTGTATGTTTGTGTCACCGGACGCTTAAAGTCGCCATAACTGTAGAACCTGTACATGGATTGAAATGATTTTTGGTATGTGGGTGGGTGTCAGGTGGAGGAAGGTCAAGGTCGATTTTGGGCTTCCTGGCATGTGTGACTGGAACTGCAATGGCGTATTTGTTAAAATCTTCAATGTAGAAGAACTGAAGTGTGGATCGACAGATCGTCATGTTCTTTGGTACACAGGTAGGTTAGACCAAGTTGTACACACTTAAGTGCAAACTATGCAAATGAGACCGAATTTGCATAAGTTAGGAGGTAAATCGTTTGCATGTGTGTCGTCAGATGCTTAAAGTCAGCATAACTGTAGAACGTGTAGATGGATTGTAATGATATTTGGTATGTGGGTATGCGCTGGGAGGAGAATGGTCAAGGTCGATTTTGGGCCCCCTGGTTTGTGTCCCTGGAACTGCAATGGCCTATTTGTAAAAATGTTAATAAAAATGGGAATAACTGAAGAAAGGAACAACAGATTTTCATGTTATTTGGTACGCAGGTAGGTTGGACAGAGATGTACACACTGAAGTGCAAATCACGCAAAGTTAGTGTGTTTGCGTGTGTGTGCGCGTGTGTGTATGAATGTGTCACCGTGTGTGTATGTATGTGTCACCGGATGCGTAAAATCAGCATAACTATAGAATGTGTTGATGAATTGTAATGATATTTGTTATGTGGGTAGGTGTGGGGAGGAGAAAGGTCAAGGTCGATTTTGGGCCCTCTGGTATGTGTCACTGGAACTGTAATGGCGTATTTGTCAAAATCTTCAAAGGAGAATAACTGAAGAAAGGAGCGACAGATTTTCATGTTATTTACTTGGCAGGTAGCTTAGAGAGGGATGTATACAATGAAGTGCAAATTATGCAAATTGGACTTAATTTGCCTTAGTAATGGGAAAATTTATATTTGCAGTGTTGGCCATTGTGGCACTTCTAACAGCTGTTAGTGTTGATAGCGAAAGTAGGTCACTGTGGAACCTGAGCCCCCGACAGCTGCAGGTGGCCGGGGGTCATACCATTGAGCGATATAGAATGGGGGGAACTGGTTTAATACAAAAAAAAAGTTTCATGGAGATTTTGGGTCCTAAGACTCTTGTTTAATTTGTGTGTGTGTCCGGATGCTTCTATGCAGCATACCTCAAGAACGTCTAGATGGATTGTAAAGATATTCAGTATGTGGGTAGGTGTTGGGAGAACAAAGGTCAAGGTCGATTTTATTAACCCGCTCTGTTCAATGGTACAACACTTCAAAAACTATGTAACTGTGAAATAAAGGGAAATTGATAGACAAAGGTTATGCAAATGAAGCCATAATTTGCAAAATTAATGAGAAAATACTGTACTTCCATTTGGTAGAAAACTGGAATTTCATACTTGTGGAATTTGGAAGTTATGTGACAGTGAACATAGTTGAACATAGATTATGCAAATGTTGGGCTAATTTGCAGAGTATAATATTTCATGAAGATTTGAGGTCTCCGAACTTTTGTTCTTTTCTGTCATCTCAAGAATGTAGCCTAATAGATAACGTCATATATGTGTGTTTAAATTTCTACAGCCAACGTCATTCTTAATCTTATGTATAGTCACATCAGACAACAAAGACGCACAGCCCCGAAACAGCTAATTCTGTTAGTTGGGACTAAAAATATAATTTACTTTAAAAAGCTATGATTACCAGGTAGAACTGAATCCCATGAGTAAATCATATTTTCTTGTCATCAAAATAAAAAGGTTCCAAATTTTGCTACGACTTTAAAATATATATTCAAAGACAGATCGATAATAACATATTGCTTGAACATATTAGACATTTTTGTCACATTGATTAAAACAATTACAACCTTGACAGCTTTAAATGGATACAAATATACAAACACCTTTTTTTCACCTACAATTTCTGCTCTAAAAGTCTAAGGCATTTATCCTTAGTCCTTAGATATTGAAATAAGGGTTTTAGAATTAAGCCGTCGTGATGGGACAGTGGTCGGCAGCAGAGATGGCTCTGAGCTTTGTCCTGTAGATAAAAAAGAACATCGGAAGTCTGAGACAATCTAATCTACTAGAGTCATGTCTATTGAAAAGCAGCAAACTGTCTCTTACAAAATATTTATAGAATGTCCCCCAAATGTCACCGACATGTAAATAAATGCTCTTTGAAACTTGCCTCCTCCATTATATATACTCAATAAAGAAGTGAGTTGTATTAAATGTAGATGGCATAATCTCTTAGATTCATATGATAACTATGTAGGTATTTCTGTAACATTTAATTTTCAATTCATGATGGCATCAGCTTAAATAATCAGTCTAAATCACACCGATTAGGGTTAGGACTAATATCCAATAAGTGAAGGGACTATGAAATAAAGATATCTTTAATTATCCTATCTTTGTGTGAATCTGTTGGGGTTCATGACCTTCGACGTGCCCATGGCCAAGACTTCTTCAAACACCTGGAGCTGGTTTCCACTCCCTCGGGAACTAGTTCCTTAGTATACCTGAAGATAGAAGAAAATGTATTTCAAAGTCTGTCAATTAGTCATAGCGTCTACTGGAGAATTGGTACATAAAACCTAACTGAACTTTTGTGTCGTTCATCGTCCTGGTTGATATTTGAAGACAATAGAAGATAAACGAAAACTAGCATGTATTAGATGCTAATTCGTAGTGCTGTCTGAATATTTACACTTTATTATTCTTGTATTCAATATGTACATACGTCAACTCCCGCAGTTTCGGGTGTTCCTCAGCAGCCTGCACCAAAGCCTGGAACCCCGCAGCCTCCATTGAGAACTCACCCAGACCCAGACACTCTAAGGCAGGGAGTCTGGGTACAGCCTCGGCCACAGCAATGGCAGCGGTGTCAGACAGGTGGACAGGTGCGTTCTCTAGCTGGTATTTGTTAGACATATTCAGCTTGGCCAGCTTCGGCAGTGCCGTGGAGAGCTGTAAGTCCGGCTCCTGTCCTTCTCCTGTTGCCTCACTAATCTCCTCGCTGTCCGGCTCATGTGGTGTGGTGTTACCTTGGTCTGTGGCCAGACTCTTGTCATCAGTTTGGTTTTGTTCCATGTCCAAACCGCTGGGCTGGCATAATGTCCGGACCAGTGAAACAACGCTCGACTCCCCTATGATATTGTCCCTTACGTCCAGCTCCTGTAATGCCACCAAACTAGGCAGCGGCTTGACCAAGGCTGATATTCCCTTGTCACCGATACCTGTCCTCTCGAGCTCCAACACCTTCATGGCCGTAAGGCAGGGAAGGATGTCGGCCAGGCACTCAACCCCGGAGTCCCCTATCTCATTACTGCTAATGTCCAGTTTGGTCAGTCCAGTTAAGTGACGTAGTGCCGGGGCTAGTGTTCGCATACCAGCGGGGCTGATACCGTTCCGACTGAGTCCCAACTCTTGCATGGCTACGAAGGTGGAAAAGACGGTGATAAAGGGTACTAGTCCGGTATTACCAATCTTATTGTTACCTAGGTCCAATTCTCTCAATCTTGATAGTTTTCCCAGGTAAGGAGCCAGAGATGCCATACTGACGTCTGTTATGTTGCAACCATAGATAAAAAGCACAGTCAGATGTGGAACACAGTCCAGCCCAACCTGCAGGACTTCCATCCCAGCATCACCAAGTTCAGGGTTTGATACGAGACTCAGGTCTTCTAGTAGAGACATGTGCTTCAACCCGCGCACAAGTACCTGGAGTTTTTCTGGTGTTAGATTTGCCGATGTAAGAACCAGCGCCCTCAGTCCAGGAACGTTCTTTAAAACTGAAACCAGTCTGGATGTCTCCTCAGGTGAGTGCAAATACGATTCGCTTAGCACCAGGTCTAATTTTAGACCCGGGGTGGAGCAGGTAAAAGTCTGCTCCATGTACTGAACTACACGATAATCAAGAGAGAATCCATCTACTTTTAGTCCCATTTCGCACGGAGAACTAGACGGCTGGAGGTTTTGCAGGAAATACTTTAGAGCAGCATGTTGTTTCCTGTCCATTGAGTAGTTTTGCAAAGTTATGCAAGGCAGGGCTTCGCTGACTGTCTGTAATACCTCTGGTCCTGTTCTTTCGTTCAGAATGCTGAGGCAGAGCAAAACATACCTTTTGTACATTTCAGATTCTGTTTCCTCTGGCTGATCAGATTTTGTCGTCTGCTTATTTGAATTAGTGAATTCGTTATACATGAGATGTGCCAGTACGACCACAGCCTGTGCAGCCCGCGAATTGCAACCACACGAGAAAAGAAGCAGGTTGCTGTTCTCAAACACCTCGTTTAAGGACGTTAGCTGCAGCAGCTCTTCAATGTCTTGACTCCCCACAACAGAACCGACATATCGTCCGGCCAGGAACTCTTGCATCGTCTTGTGTGCAAATGTCAACTGCTTCCGAGGGTGCAGTTTTGAGGCAGAGGTCTCCGAGAAGACCACACCGATCTTCAACAGCAACTTCCAGTTCACATTCTGCCTCTCTACTTCTGCAAGGTCCAATTGGGTTTCCTTTCTCAACAGCGCCTCTAGTGCAAGCTTGCCGAGCTGCAGTAATACAGCATCCAAGTCTGACGGTATTCCGTCTGGAATGTCCAATCCTTCCCGCTTACAGTGCTTTTTGACCAGACAAGTCATCAGGTTGCCGTACAGTCCTGTCATCGTTCCCGTAGAAACCATTTCTTCGTTTTCCTCCCACAGAAGACAGACCAGCAGGAGGAAAATTGGGGTTTTGACTAAATCTCTTAGAAGATCATTATCTTCGAGAAGAACAACATCTGTAAGTTTCTCTGCTAGGTCTTGCTTCCCAACAGATGTGAAGTATTGTCTAACGTATTTCTCCACAAGCTCAAATGAGAAGCCAATGATGCGTGCGTGGCAGTCAGGCTGGGCGTACTGCTGCACTCCTGCTGAGGGTCGGGAGGTGATCACGATTGTGCTTTTGGGGTAGAGTTTTCCAGACAGTAGTTTGGGAATGGCCTGCGTGTCTGCCCTGGCCTCAGGCCGCAGCTCATCATACCCGTCCAGGAGAAAGAGCACCCGAAACTCGTTTCTCTGTAGGATTGCTTTGATGGCCGGTACATCAACACCCTGAGTTGTTTCGGGAACACACTGGTCCCACACCATCTCTTCTATTGTCTCCCCCTCTCTCACCTCCCGGAGTCGGGTCAACAGGACGATGTCGTACCTTCTCCCCAACTCTGATTTCAGTGTTACAGCATCTAGGGCTTCTTTGGACATAAACGTTGTCTTCCCTCCTCCAGGTTTGGCTTCGATTAGAATGCACCTTGTTGCTTTAGCCTGTTCTGCATGTGTGACAGTCGTGTTGAACAGGTCGTCTAGCCTCTTTATTTCTGCTGCTAACCCGGAACCTTTGTCACGTGTTGTTATCAGCTCTAATTCCGTGAAAAGATCACTGAGGGTAAGAGTGAAGTTGTCATTCCAGATCAGAGGCTTGAATTTTGTTAACTTCACCTCGTAGTAATTTCGTATGGACTTCTGGAACGTATCTGGAATAGAAAGATGAAATTCATGCATGCGAGTTGCAAACATTGTTCAAACTTACAGATAAACAAAGCTCTATGGTGTGTTTTTGCTATGATTGCAATATATTTGACATAGATCATTTTCATGTAGTCCTCTGCAATTTGTTAGAGTTTAATCAGCTCCAGGGAAAACACATGTTGGCATAGCGTCAGAAGATACCCTAAATAGGTTCTCACCTTCTATTGAAATTTCCTCCTCACAATGAGCCTCCTTCTTTGCTGACAACCTGTCTCTTTCCTCCGTCGTTTTCTGCTGACTGCTTGTGGGTTGTGGCGCATTCAACTCTGAAGAGGTTGACAATGCGAATACACCAGTGAAGTTACAAACAGATATGACGGCAATCAGGACAGCCGTAGGTTAAAATGAATGCCCATAATGGCTCATGTCGATACTGAGTAGTCAACTATCTTGCCTTCAATGTTGTTTCTGTGCATCTCTTTTCGAAGATGTACATAATGATAAGAACAAATTTTCATCTCTTAACTACAGATTACATTAGCATATACGTACATTTCATGTTCATTTGCATGATTAAATTTACTATACACAATTCTTGAAATATTTTTACCAGGATACTTGTTCTTTAGCCCGTCCACAGTGCTCTGTAAGTTTGCCTCAGACAGAGCCTCCACCAGGACCTCTATGGTGGCTCTCTCTCCGCGACGCTTGACCCATTCCTCCAACAGGTCCATACAGCGAGGATTGTCATCTCGGTTTCTCCCATCGATGTTGTCGATGTCTGCCTGCCTAAAGCCAAGATGGAAGGCCAGGTCCTTCCAGTCTGAGCTGACGTTTTCCTTGGTGAAGAAGAAGTACTTTCGAACCCCTGCAAAGCACCATGAAACAATTTTGCTTCCAAACCCAAGCCACTCGAACCTATCTCGCCTAGATATAGTCAACAGTAGCTTTTCAACAAATCTCTTTTTACAGAAATGGCAATCACTGTATTTCTCATATGTATGTTTCCTACGTTTGTAGCACATATTTACGTACTTGCAATTAGGTTACGGGCGCTACCTTGCGAATAAACTTACATTATTCATAATCTGTGAGAAATACGGCAACGCCCCCCCCCCCCCCCCATTTAAAGAAGACGTATACAATCTATTTATTCATTTATTTCTAATATTAAAATCCTTTAAGCAATAGTTATCAATCTCTTGCGGTCACACAAGACTGTCAGATACCAGTAGAATATTTATGATTGCTTGATTATCATTAAGAAAGCAGAGGAACAATTTCTTGGAATGATTATACAGCTACAAGTTTAAACGTAACGCAATCATTAAAGGGCTACGTTAGCCTATCCACAGCATTACCTGTGTGACTGCTCTCTTGTGCTTCAGCCATTTTGATCACTCAGCCTTGAAACTAGCGCGTCGAGGTGTACAACAACTCCTAGTTCTTGAGACTTTTTGTATAACAGTGCAGTTTCTCGATTGGAGCTGACAAAACTTGCTAGACTTGTGTTTCTCACAGTTCAAGTCTAGCTGCCCCCCTCCCTCATGTTGGAAGGAAAGGTGACAGCCACAGACCCACTTAACGTAGTTTATCCAACACCACCACACAATGGACGAATTTGTACTGAGTTATACCGCAGAGGGATAGAGAACTTGAGTTCTTCACGTCCAAAATAGTGTTTCTTCACAAGCAATCAGAACGATGTTCTAGCAAAAATAGGAACGTCGGAAAGTCCCATTCTCCACACAGTACGCCAAAACATTATAGTGAATACAGGGTAGTTCATGTTTCACGGTCGTACAATGGGAGGTGTTGTGTTAAGTTACCCCATGTTGTAAAGGCAAATACAAAGAGGTGTTTGTGTTCGCAGCCAGTGCTTTTTTTAGTAGAAACATGATCTCATTTGCGAAGAACTTAGATATGTTTTTTTTACAGACGATGGTTAGTAAGTTTGGGTGGTTAACATTCCAAATTATACCTAGCGATTCCTTCATTATACAGTATAGGATCACTTTCCAATATCTAGACAATAATCAGCCGGTCCAGTAAACTAGCTCTGTCCACAAAGAAAAGACGTTACAAAGCGACCATAAGTTGTGACGAGAATTCATTAGGCCATCAGGCAGCCCCGGCTGGCGCTCAAGGTTATATTGCACCGTTAAGTGATCCACACATCTTACTGTTTTTTGAAGAGAATTTTTGATCTATTGATAGACAAACAGACAAAAGTACTGTGGCATTAGCTCAACGCTTGACACATCAGGATTGACACTTGAATTTTGTAACCCTTTAAGATGTGACAATTAACAGGAGTTACGTGTACTTCCCATCACTTCTATTGATAGATTGCGAAGGAAACATATCATCTATGACCTACATGTAACGTTCCGTTGTTTTGTTGCCGAAATAGCTCGTGTATCATAATTCTTATTATAAATGGTCTCATTTTGAAAACCTAATACTGATTCAGAGATACACCAAACAACACCCAATTGTGGTGGTGGGGGGTCATTATTTCACACAAGTGCTGATTACTGGTGAGACGATCAGATAAGAATCAAAGCTAGAAGTATGCTTTTTAAAGGTTCAATGTTAGATAACATCAGAAGTGTGTGTATTTGTTTTAAACGTTGATATGCATTGAATTATGCTATTCCTATTTCAGATAATAAGAAAATGTTGTATTCAGGCTTTAATGATAAGGTGACAAATTTAATGAATTTTGACCGTGTTCTGTTTGTTTCAGGTACCCTGAAATCGCCGCTGCCGGTCGATACAAATTGTAACCATCAGAACACAGTTGATCCAGAAAAAACGCGCCCGTAGAAGAGCCTGCTTCCTTGATTACATTTTCCACGTGTTACATCAAGTTACACTCGCTGGTGATGTATTTTGTTATGTTTGACGGCTGTATACACAGTACCTTGTACCTCGAGGGCACAGAGAGCACAGAGTGTCTTTGCTTGTGACCTGGATGTCTATGGTTTTCTATTCCGGTCAAAACTCAAATACGACGTACTTGGGCGAACTACGACGTAATTCACACAAGATACTTGGGCAAAAACGACGTGAAGTTCACACAAATGGCTTCAATACATAATTCATAACTACGACATATTCTTTAAGGCAACTATGACGTAGCAGAAGCTACTATTTATTCATGAATATAATGTATGTGGAATACTTACCTGAAAAGGCGATGAGTTGAAAACTTGATATATATGTGGATGTGATATTTGTTCTACCAACCTGATGAAATTATTTTCGGGAAATATATTTGCTGTGATCGAGACCATGCAGGACGACACGATCACTGATGGTCTGTGTCGATGGACTGTTACAATGTACTTAGACAGAACCGTGGGCCGCGGCATTGAGTCGGAGCAGCCCTCTCTAACAAGCCCAAACCTACACCACTTCTTTCTTACATCACAAGCTATCTGCCACCAAAAGATCTATATCTAGACAATTTCAAACATATCCAGAATGGCTCGCACATGTTTCTTTCACAACGATGAGAGACATAGGAGAGGAATTGAGGCATTGGCATAGAGATCTCACAGCAAGATACGTAACTGTGAATAAATCAATGGAAGAAGGAAACCCACATATAGCCTAATATAGTCTTACCATAATAATAGCAAATCAGGTACAAAATAGCTACAAAGAACAGAAATGGCAACGGCAGGATAAGAAACTACTTAGTAAGATCAGGCACAATACGAGTTCATGCTACCGTAATGATGCCACGTTTGCCATGATCATGATATCTGTTTGTAACTATACTAATACATCCTCATTGCTAACATCTCTAGAATTGCATGCACCCCAACCCTCAAATATTCAGCAGGAAAGGAAGAAAGATGGAGACCAGTTGCCAGCAAAGAGAGGAGCTCATTGTGAGGAGGAAATACCAATAGAAGGTTAAACCCTATTTCGGATTTCTGTTGACACTATAGTGATATGTATATAGGTGACTATGCTTAATTTTTTTCTGGAGCAAATTTTTAAATAAAGGTATATGATTGTGATAGTTAAATCTATCACAATCATATACCTTTATGGTTGGAACAATGTTTACAATACTATTCTTATTCCTTAACGTATTGTCTCTATTTCAAATGTGTTCCAGGGAACCATAAGAAATTACTACGAGGTAAAGTTAACAAAATTCAAGCCTCTGATCTGGAATGACAACTTCACTTTTACCCTCGGTGATCTTTTCACGGAGTTAGAGTTGATAACAGCACGAAAAAAACGTCCAGGAGAAATGAAAAGACTAGACGACCTGTTTAACCCAAAATTCTCAGGGAAGTCTAAGACACAAAGCTGCATTCTCATTGAAGCTGAACCTGGAGGGGGGAAGACAACGTTTATGTCCAAAGAAGCCCTAGATGCTGTCTCACAGAAAACGGAGTTGAGCAGACGGTACGACATCGTCCTGTTGATCCGACTCCGGGAGGTGAGAGAGGGAGAGACCATAGAGGAGATGGTGTGGGACCAGTGCGTTCCCGAAACAACTCAGGGTGTGAATGTACCGGCCATCAAAGCAATCCTACAGAGAAACGAGTCTCGGGTGTTATTTCTCCTGGACGGGTATGATGAGCTGCGGCCTGAGGCGGGGACAGACAGACAGGCCATTCCAAAGCTTCTGTCTGGTAAACTTTACCCCAACAGCACGATCGTGATCACCTCCCGACCCTCAGCAGGAGTGCAGCAGTACGCCCAGCCAGACTGCAAGGCACGCATCATTGGCTTCTCATTTGAGCTCGTGGAGAAATACGTTGGACAATACTTCACAGCTGTTGGAAAGCAAGACCAAGCAGAGACTCTTATTGCATGTCTCAAAGATGACGAACATTTGGGAAGTTTGACCCACACCCCAATTTTCTTGATGTTAGTCTGTATGCTGTGGGAGGAAGACCAAACAATGGTTTCTACTGGAACGATGACGGAGCTGTACGACAACCTGCTGACTTGCCTGGTTAAAAAGCACTGTAAGCGGGAAGGAGTGGACATTCCAGACCGGATTCCTGAAGACTTGGATGTTGTATTACTGAAGCTCGGTAAGCTTGCACTAGAGGCGCTGTTGAGGAAGGAAACCCAACTTGACCTTGCAGAAGTAAAGAGGCAGAATGTGAACTGGGAGTTGCTGTTGAAGCTCGGCGTGGTCTTCTTAGAGGTCTCAGCCTCAAAACTGTACCCTCGAGAACAGTTGACATTTGCCCACAGGACGATGCAAGAGTTCCTGGCCGGAAGATATGTCGCTTCTGTTGTAATGAATCAAAACATCATAGAGCTGTTGAAACCAACGTCCGTAGAAGAGGTGTTTGAGCACGGTACTCTGATTCAGTTCACGTGTGGCCGCGATTTGCAGGCTGCAGAAACTGTTATAAAGGAACTGGGACACTTCATCGGCATGGGACTCATTTATATGCGGAAAATGGCGACTAAATTTGTACAGCCAACGGAAGCAATAGCAGATATTTACAACGAGTTTGTTCTGCTTTGCCTAAGCATCCTCAACGAAAGGGCAGAGTTAGGGGTACTTCAGATTGTCAGAGCCCTGCCTTTTATGAAGTTACAAAATAACACAATGGACAGAAAACAACATGCTGCTCTTAAATATTTCCTGCAAAACCTCCAGCCGTCTAGCACTCCGTACAAAATGATACTAGAAGTAGATGGTTTCTCTCTTGGTTATGATGAAGTTCAGTTCCTAGAGCAAACATTTACCTGCCCCACTCCGGGTCTGCGATTACACTTGACAGTAAACTACCCGCCTTTGGACTCAACCGGGGAGACATCCAGACTGGTTTCAGTTTTAAAGAACGTTCCTGGACTGAGGGCGCTGGTTCTTTCATCGGCAAACCTAACACCAGAAACACTTCAGATTCTGTTGTGGGGATTAAGGCACATGTCTCTGCCAGAAGAACTAAGTCTCGTATCAAACTTTGAACTGGGTGATGCTGGGATGGAAGTTCTACAGTTTGGGCTGGACTGG
Source organism: Branchiostoma lanceolatum (assembly GCF_035083965.1). Classification (NCBI taxonomy): domain Eukaryota; kingdom Metazoa; phylum Chordata; class Leptocardii; order Amphioxiformes; family Branchiostomatidae; genus Branchiostoma; species Branchiostoma lanceolatum. Next base: position 18,092,481 of record NC_089731.1, read on the forward strand.
GTTCCACATCTGACTGTGCTCCATATCTTTAGATGCAATGTAACAAATGCCAGTATGGCATCTCTGGCTCCCCACCTGGGCATGCTATCAGAATTGAAAGAATTGGACCTAGGTGAAAATAAGATTGGTGACACCGGATTGGAATCCCTTATCACCGTATTCCGCAACCTCATAGCCATGCAAGAGTTGGGACTCAGTCGGAACGGTATTAGCCCTGCTGGTATGCGCACACTAGCCCCGGCATTGCGTCACTTAACTGGACTGACCAAACTGGACATTAGCAGTAATGAGATAGGGGACTCCGGGGTTGAGTGCCTGGCCGACATCCTTTCCTGCCTCATGGCCATGAAGGTGTTGAAGCTCAGTGAGACATGTATAAGTGATAAGGGAATATCAGCCTTGGTCAAACCGCTGCCTAGTTTGGGAGCATTACAGGAGCTAGCTTGACAGGTGTGGAAGTTCGTAGTTCAATAGTGCCTCTTCATCATAAATAAAAAACAAGTTAGACTCCATTTGATACAGATGTCATTGCGTGTGACCTCACGCTAGTCTGGACTTCGTCATTATCACTCATGCGTTTAATGCAAAGAATTAGATTAAGGTGCTTTTCAAGTCATCTCCAAGATGCTAAATATCACCAGCTTTGACGCAAGCTAAGAGTTCAGCCACTAGGTGTGTGAGTTTTGACTCAGAATTTAGAGTAGGGCGTAGAGAGGCTGGCTGAACTTAGCGTCATATGTAGCTCAGGAATTTAGCGTCGAGCATTCTCGAGACGCCCCCATGCAGGCCCCTCTCAGGGAGGTGTCCGCAAAAGTAGGTATTCAACATAACATCTATATTTTTGACGCAGAACTAGATAGTTGAATCTTGTGTTAAGTCTTTAAGCCTGTTGGGAAGCCTCATGATTTAACATAATTCGTAATCAGTTCTGAGAATTTAACGTAATTCGTAATCGGCGGCGAAAATGTTGCGTAATTCGTAATCACTACTCCCCCGTGCTGTCCCTCTTCGAGGGGTGGCCGTCTATGTGAGGGACGAATTCGACTCATGTGTACCGGACATGCAGACTGCTACACATCACATACCATGAACACAAGACCAATGAGTATGTACGGCAGGTAGTACGCAACATCGTTGGCCCACAGGAACCACTGCTAGCAACGGTCAAGAGACGTAAGCTTCAGTGGTTCGGCCACGTGACACGCCACGACAACCTGGCTAAGACCATACTGCAGGGCACCCTGGAAGGAGGTCGCCGTAGGGGACGACAGAAGAAATCCTGGCAGGATAACATCGCAGAGTGGACGTCCCTTAGCCTGTCTGAAAGGCTGGCTGCTGCAAGAAACAGACGAGCCTGGAGAAAAATCTCCATCTTCACTGCTACCTTGTCCCCCCAACGACCCGGAGGTGAAGGGACTAGGTAGGTAGGTAGGTACCGGACATAAACATAGTCGAACTGGCATCGGAAGCTGTAATGGTGGAGATCAAACTCCAAAGACAAGACAGACTCCTGATCCTAGCAATGTATAGAAGCCCCAATTCTACCCCGAAGAACAACGAGAACTTGAACACCATCATTACTAAATGCTCTACATTGAAGTACACACACTTTCTATGTTTGGGAGACTTTAATTAACCCCAAAATACAATGGAGGAATGGAGATGGATCAACTAAGTCCGACATCAGTGAAGAGGCCCAATTCCTTAGAGGCTGTTAGGGACTCCTATATACTCCAACACGTTTCATTCCCTACAAGGCACTAGTAGGGTCAATCAGGAGAGCAACACACTTGACCTAGTCTTTACGAACGAGGACAGTATGATCGAGGACATTGAAACAAGACATCCCATTGGTAAAAGTGATCATGTGGTTCTGGTGATGTACTGTGGCTTCGATTCAACCAGCTTTTACATTATGACAGATAATCATATATGCAGACACATACACTCTTAAATAGACCTACAGATGCGGTAGTAACCTTTGAGGGGGAGGATCTAAGTCTAAGTCTAAGTAAGTCACACATGGCAGACGGGAGATGGGTCTTTGTCATATTCGGCTGACGGCCTGGACTGGACAGGTCCTTGGGTCAATGGAAAAAGCTGCTACAGTATTTGTACATTAATTATTTTTTGAGGTACTATATTTGGTCTGTGCTTTCGCAATAATGTATTTTCCATATGTTACTTACGTTCACCATACGGTCACGACAAGTGTCAATCAAAACCTAATTTTCATATTATATTAGATCACGTTCATGCCAGCTTGACAACATGGCGCATGCGCGGGAGTACAATAGCGGGAGATAAAGAAAGCTTACCCATTGGTCGAACCAAGATCGAACTGTGTATTGTCAACATTGACTTAATTGTGATCGGCTGTCTCGTCGGGCGGGTTTTCAGTCCCTTCTCTAATCGTAATTTGTTCTTAGTTGTTTATCTGAACTCAAATCTAGGATACTCGACGTTGAATAGGTAAGTCTGAGTTAAAACAGCGTTTCTTGTGTACGTTAGAGCTTTTGTGATCAAGCAGTTAAGTTAAAATGTCGATGCAGAGAGGCTGGTGTGAGCGCACGCGATCGTCGATCATGACATCTAGTATTCTCTAATTCGTAGTATCTGGAGTGTGAAGCTCAGTGAGGCATAGCTGGTAATGAACTGCGGCCTTGCTTCAACTTGCTTTGACATTGTGACAGATAATCATATATGTAGACACATACACTCTTATAGACATACAGACGGGCTAATAACTTTTGGGTGGGGGTGGGGCATTAACAATAACTAATTAGCTACATACCAAGATGTTACCTTGAATGGCCAAGAAGTACAGTATACCAGCTGCAAAATGACATGGCTTAGTCACACATGGCGGACGGGAGATGGGTCTTGGTCACATTTGGCTGACGGCCTGGGCGTGACAGTGTAGGCTTTGATGGATGGAAAAAACTACTACAGTCATTGTTCGTTGAGGTACTATATTTGGTCTGTGTTTTTGAAATGATGTATTTTATTTTCTATATGCTACATACGTTCACAGCGTCAAAAAGTGTTAATCAAAACCTTAAGCTTATTGTCATATTATATGAGGTACAATTAAACAAGACATGAGGAAAGGTCTAAATATTTCACGGAGGTATGAAATCTTCTACCATCACCCCCTCCTCGTTATTACTGGTTTGTTTCTTCCCTTCTCTGATAAATTGTTCAATGCAGTTATGTGTATTCACATCCAGATATTTTGTGCCTACCGGACTTCTCCAGACAATTTGTATCTTATGACAGAATTGCATATATGTATATAACACATATTCAGATGCATGACATAATACACAAGGATCACAAGAATATACAATTTAAAAACTCAGTACCAGTCCTAACTCTAGTCCTAAAGTCCATTTCTAACAGTCAATAGGCAATAACTTTTCTTTGTTGTGTTGGAAGTTCATTCTAAAGTACCCGACCCGTGTGCGTCAGACTGCTCTTGAAACGCTTGTGCATTAGTTACATTAAAAAAAAGAAATCTTAAACTTAGTTTAAAACATAGAAATGTAGAAGAACTAACAACGGTCCAGTCACCTTTTTTTTAAATCTGTTGAAGTGCAATGTATTGATGGACAGCCGCGATCGCCCTTTGTAGATAATACGTCTTTCAAAATAAGATTCTTAAAGAATTGAATCATCACTCGCAGTGTAGAGTTTCTACTTTTTGTATTTCTCTCTGAAAAAGTCTTTATCTCTCCTATCTGCTGTTTCAGTACATATCGCAATCTGCCTGCATCAGTTAAAAAAGATCATGATCACCTGGTAGCCTAAATAATGCCTGGATGTACATCTTCACAAAACATAAACGTATTCCACACAAAGATTGAATTTACCAACAGCGTCCAATAATTGGTAAGTCTGAGAGGAACGTATTGGAATGGTCACTAATTAGATTTTGCAACAGTGCTCATGATCAAGTTTGTGTGTTTTCTTTTCTTTTACATCATACTTTTCGTTCCCGCAAAACTGGTTGGGAATTGTGACCTAGGCATTACGTAGGATACATTGCAATTGCAATTTGGTTGATTCGCTATATCTTGTTCTCAAACGATTTCATGTACTTCATAGCTTTCACTTCAGGTTCAAACTTTCAAACATGTCTGTCCCACGTCTGTTGTAGCAGAAAACATGTTGGCAGAAACGACTACATCCCTAGACACGCATCACGACCCCAACTCGACCCCAGAAGAGACGGCAAAATGTTACGACAACTGGTCCGGGAACTATGAAAAGGTGTGTACCTGAATGATGTGCTAGCTATAGAAACAAGCAAAAATGATGTAAAAAAGCAAACAAATATACCGGAGATCTTATTACTGTAAAAGGCGAAATGTTCACGGGGATTAATTTCACGGTAGGGAGAAAATGGAGTGTTCGCTGTGGTTTTAGGTTTGCGGTTGAAAGTACCATGAAGGGTTTTAATTACTGTGAAAGGGGAATGTTCGTGGTGGTTTAAAGTTCTCGGTGAAGAGTATTCTCAAAGCAGAGGTTCGGCTCCGTCTATTTTTTATGTTTAGGCATTTTCTACGTACCAGCAAAGAAAATTCTGGATTTCAGAAGTGACAATAAGCAGATAGAGATATGCATTTTTATACAGTTTCAGTCTCCTACAATGGTTTTAAGTGGTTCAGGAAATGGTTCTAAATGGACCTTGTAGGACTATGTGCTTCTGATGGACATTCAATGGGGTGGTCAACTTGAAATAAACTCAGTGGTTCATAACAATCAATTGAGCTATTTTAGTCTCAAGATCATAATGTCCCTTTGCCAAATTTCAACTCATTCGGTGGAAAAATTAACCTGTTTTAGAACCACTTGTAGTGCAGTTTGGTTCACCCTTGTTACTGATGAATGACGTCAGCTGTGCAGTCAGGACTGATAGACATGATCCACCAACATATTAACACCGGGTAGACCCCGATTTTTCTCGAAAATTGATTTGAGTTCTTTAACGTAGTCAGCTAAAGTCCGCTCTTCTCAAAAACGGGACCTCTGCTTTGGACTTCCCATTGGCATTGGATAAACTACAATTTACCTCAAGCGAACAAATAAGTACAGTAGATCTAGCTCGTGCCAGTCAAACTCAAGTTATGTCAAAACGTTTCATATGAATAGTTGATACAATACGTTTAGTTGATTGCACCACCAATACACATGTTAAAAAAACGGAACGCCAAGTCGAGCTCCGTCCGCGGCGGGCCCCGTCCTTGGTGCTGAAATGGTGGGTCCCTCGCTCCTACGTCCTCCTCCGCCGAGTGAGTGAGTCAGTCCGTCCGATGAACGAGCGACGGAGGAGGCGTCCCGAGGTGGTCGGGTAAGTTCGGCTCAGCCCCGCGCCTGGTGGGCAGGAGTAAACCCAAGGGTGGTAGGCAGAGGACGCTGCGGTCTGGCATGTCATTGTGACGTCACGGCTCCCAGAATCATGCTTTTGATAGCTATCCTGAAGCAGATGGTGGTGAAGTTCGTTAAGTTTAGCCGCCCCAAAATTGGAGAATCCTAGCTATAAGAAAAGCGGTGTCGTCAACAGTAAACCTTGCGATCTTAATCTTCGAAACTGCTTGGAGATTAATTTATGCCGTCTCTCTCAACAGGAGTTAATGACGCAGCTGAAGTGTACTGCTCCCAGAGTTTGCGCCGACGCTATGGAGAAAACCATGGGCAGCTCAAACCGCAAGGAGGTCCGTATTCTTGACGGGGCGGCCGGGACTGGAGTGTGCGCGGAAGAGGTTAGGTGGTTCAAGGGATAATCTGGTTCACGGTTAGCCCCAGCTGGGCATGATCGTCTAAGCCCCTTCCTCAGAAACACTTCTTGTCTAGACCATGCTTGATATATGATGTTCAGACGGCTTTTTTCATGTCTCAGTGGATGTCAAAGTAAAGTGCTTTTCAACGCGCGCTACCACAGTCAATTTTTTCATCAGGGCATAATGAGGTACATGTATGCTACTCCTTGCCGCATGGTGGCGTTACAGCGGTAAGAAGGATGATGTCTTGAAAGCTGTCACCCTCATTAAATCAGGACCCCCATCGCTCCAAGTTACATCGCTCGCGAAAGGGGCCCTGATAACCACCGCCACCAGACATGGTTCTGGCGACGTCGACAACACTTGCTCATGAATAATTAATGAATTGTCCTTATTTGGCAATGAGCGGACTGACGAACTCATCTCCAGGCGGAAGTCGCGGACAAGGTCGGTGGGCTTGCTCGGCTTTCGCTGCCGCTGGGAAGCCCATATAACAGAGGCTCTTCCCTCCGCCTGTCCTTACACTTAGAAATATGTCCCTGTCATCAAGCAGTGTCTGTAGGGTGGGCTGCTGTATGCTGACGAAGCCGCTCTAATCCAAACAAGTCTTCCACAGCTGAAGCAAAACTATCGGCTGCCATTTGTTTTGGGTAACCAAAGCAACGATGTTATAATTACCCGTAACCTGATTGGTTGATAGCTCCCCAGCGTTCTTTGCGCGTTTGCTTCCGATGAGGGGAAGCAGATGACGTCGCCAGAACCGTGTCTGGCGGCGGTGTTTATCAGGGCCCCTTTCACGAGCGATGTAACGTGGAGCGATAGGGGTCCTGATTTATTGAGGGTGGACCGCTGTACACTCCGATGAAAGCAGCCAAGACGTCCGTGAAGGCGTTGACTGCGGCTGTGTAGAAAGAACTTAGCTTATCAATAACTTACCAAGCTACTCACATCGATATTATTTCACCATGTGGCAAGAGGACAATTCAGGCTCTGTAGCTGTGTAATGCTTAGGTCCCAATTGAAACAAGAGTCCGTAGGACACAATCTTCCGTGAAGTAATAATGGTATTTGCGGTGAAGCTTACCCTAGCCGGCTGATAGTTACAGGGCTGGCTGATAGTTGCGGGTTGGCTGCAAAAAGTGCATTATTTAGGCTCCAAAAAAGCCGGTTCAGAGCCTACAACGGAGGCTATCTCTTGCAGTCATTCTATTAATTCGATCGATTGATTGATTTATCATTCCTTAGCTGTTGAAGAAGGGATTTACCAACATAGACGCGGTGGACGGGAGTCAGGGAATGCTGGACCTTGCCGAGAAGAAGCAGATCTACCGCCGACTCATCTGTGACTTTGTTGGACCGATCCCCCTGGACATCGAAAACAGTATTTGTCGTATTTCACAATGTCTAACAACTAACAAAACGAATCAAATCCGAAATCTTGAAAACTGGCAAAAGGAACACTTGATAAGCTTTCCTTTTTTTAACTAAAAAAACTGGACAGGTCTTAGTGCGTACCTACAAACGGCATATACACGGAGAGATAATATGAACCTCTCACAGATTCCAAACTTCTGGAATACATAAGTTTAGATTAAACCGTATATTCTAACTGAAAAACAACTGTTCCCTTCATAGACACATATGACGCCATTGCCTGCTGTTCTGCGTTCGCCGCGGGTCACCTGAAGGAAGACTGTTTACCTGAGATCATACGGGTCGTCAAACTAGGTGAGCTGCAGGTCTAGATTTCAGATAAGCCTTATCTAATGTCAAACCCGTGCAATGATTTAGGGGTAGAGTATTTGCCCCACATTGGTTCTGATTGCGGCTATATGGTGTTCTGACCACTGCAGCAGCAGAACACAGTGGGCTACTACTACTACTATTGGTTCAAAACCTCTGCCGGGTATCATACACATAGAATATGGCACCGTTTCGTCTGCTTAAGCCGGCGTCACAATTCATGCGAGCGTCGGCCGAACTTGTATTGTAGATCGCCCGTAGCTCGCCGAATGTCAAAATCGCCCGAGCGTCGACCGTATTTGCCAATGAAAATCTCGGGTGACGTCTGTCAAACACTAAAAATCCCCCATGAGATGGTACCATCTCTTGGACATGGACAAAGTCAGAATCGGCTAACCTGGTAAAAGGCCAATATTTGGATCAACTTTGATTTCTGAAAATCGCCCGAAGTCCGCATAATCGTCAGAACGTCGCCCGTACTTCGGCCGAAAATGCACATTTGAAGCTCGCCAACACGTCCACCGAGCTGAATTTCTTATTTGTGACGGGGGCTTTAGCACTTGGGAGAATGAGTATGGGAGTTCAATTCTCTACACTGCAACTGGACTAACAATGATAATAGAAACGTAGGGGGTGGTGTATTTCGTTGTTACCTCCATGAAGAATGAAGGTATTGTTTCGGGTGCTTCTGCGTGCTTGTGTTTGTAACATGTAAAATGAATAGCCCCAAACCCCCGTAATGCGAAGTGACAAACACCCTAATCGTCCATTTTCTCATTTCCAGGCGGCCGCAGTACATCGTCATCACGTTCCGCGAGGAGTGGTTGCACCATTATGCTAGGGTCACATTTCCTTACCGGGGCCCGGCCTGGCTGTTTGCGGAAACGAACTATCAAAGTGTATGTCAATAAATTTGCACAAGCTATGTTCTCAAAAAATTTTGGGTACGTTTTGTGTTTTTGTTGTCTTTTATATCATACTTTTCGTTCCCAAAGACTGCCCGGCAGGGCCCCGGATTGGAAATGTGACCCAAGCAATACGAGGATTACAAGGACAAGCTGGAGCCCGCCATGGCCCGCCTGCAGGACAAGGGGCTCTGGGAGCGAGTCAGCCGGGAGGTCTTTCCCAACTTCTACCCAGGCAAGGACGGGATAACCATCGTCTACAAGGTCCTGTAGCGTCCTGGCTTTCAGCTCAGATGTGATTTGAAAACGAAATAATAATAAAAATGGAAAGGATATCTTAGTCTTGATGTTTTTATTTCACATGTGGCCCTTGGATAGAGTGTTACACACACGGAGCATGCGCAAGACCGTTACCGCCATGGGTGTTGTTTACGCATGGACAATATAAGACACAACTTAGACGTCTAAGTAGATGAGAACTATACTTTTTTGACAAAAGTAGTTTATTGATAAAGACGTCATTACCTGTGCCCGTTTGTTAGGTTAGATATTACCTTCGTCAAGAATTGTATGTATTGGGTTGGGTACAGGAGACGCACAACCCTCATTGACAATCTAAAAAGGGATGCTGGGCTCAGTGACATTTCAACAACAGAGCTGAGATCGCTAATGGAAGACCGGACTGAGTGGAGCAGAAGGACTCATTGTCTCCCGAGATGACATCACAGATGTCCTCGTTCAAGGATTCAAGGGTTGGGTAGGGTAGGCCGAATAGTCTCTGTTCGCAGCCAGGGGCTGAATTGCGAGGAGCGCACAATTGGCGGGGCTAAATCGCAGGGGTCTGTAGCGACTGCCATTCGGCGCGCAGGTGATCTCAAAAAGACAATTGCCCCATGTGCTGCCATTGGACTGTAGGTTTTGAGCCACTCACGCCGGGAAGGGCCCCTACTCTTTTCCGATAAGTGCGGTGGATTCTTTAACGTGCTCGAGATGTGGCTCTCCTCAAACACGGAACCTCCATTTAACTTCCTATCCGAGGGACGTCCCTAACTGAAGCTAGGTACTCATTTACACCTGAGTGAAGTGAGGAAAGTCGTGTAAAGTGCCTTTCCTGAGGGCACAACGTCAACGGGACAAACGGTATGTGTGTATGTATGTATATATGTAACTATGTATGTGGAAGATTGGCATAACTCGAAAATGTATCGCCCGGGACCCTCTTCCCCACCATGCATGACCATGGCCAAAAGAAATTCCCTCTTCCTAACAACAGCGCAACTCTATATTGCTTTATTTCATAGTTCCAATGTATACGCCCGGCGAGGAACGATGCACTTGAAATCGCAAGACGCGTGACATGAATAAGTAAGTAAAACTACTAGGCAAACGCCAAAGGATGAACAAGAAGAGTTTTAGCGATTTAACCACCCCCAATATCTACATGGAGATTTGGGGAAAGTGTTGTATTTTTGCAAGCTCAAGCCGTGGCCATACCATGTATACCAGACACTGCGTTCCCGGTACTGGGAATCTCCGCTCCAGAAGTGAGGAAAGTTACCGAATAAGACTCAAAGGGGTGCTCCCAGTGTAGGATTAGCCTGGAATCCAAACCTATTGTAACTCCTGAGTCTCCTCTCCGCAGCTCCCGAGTCTCCTCTCCGCAAATTTGAGGCTGGCTAACATTTCAAACAATGCATTTTGAACTTTAAATGCATGAACATACAGTATCAATTCTAACCATTCCAAGAATAAGGTAAATTTGCATACAAAAATTCCCCGCAGTGGCTAATGCTGATCTTCCCAAATGTTACCATTTACCGTCCATGTAAGAGAAGACCATGCACCAGAGACCTCTAGCAACAATAAGCCAAACTGCAGTCTAACAAAGCTAGTGGTATCTGGTTGGTTTCCAACACCCAGTTAGCATCATGATCAATCATCAAAAACATCTCTTTGTTGCTGCAACCTGCGGCACGTGTATTTTACCGCCGCCATGTTCATTACCAGTATTCTGTTCTTCAGCAGACGACAAAGGTTTGTGAGGAACACTTCTTTGTCCTAATTTTTTGTGTGATGCTGGACTGAAGGCGACATTTTCCTCAAAGTTTGCTCCTAACACAACCAGAAACACATGGACACATTAGTATTGCCGTAGCTAGTGCATCCCGTTTACGTCCCGATGAATAACCGATGAATAATGTGCAAGTTGCAATGAGGGTGTGATTGACTTTTAGCGGACGTTTTACTTAAAGAGTAACTGAAATGAAATCTCATGAAATCTTCTCTATCATTCATGTAAAAATTTAATATTTTCTGAAAACATGTATGTAATCTTTAAATCAGTTCTCCGGCAAGAACTTGCTGAAACGGGGACCTAAAAATGTGTACTTTGTGCTCTTTGGTGGGGCTAATTAGGACCAGGGCGTGACATCACAACCATGGGTCCTTAGTAGCTAGTATGGCTGCCTGTTAGAATAACATGTATTTGATGGTCCCATATCTTATAAAGGAAACATAATTCAGAGACAAAACTCGGTCTGTCGGAAGAAAACATACTTAACTTCACTTGGAAAAAAACGGGTTGTTACCGATGGGCTAATGCGTGCGGTGCGGCCGTTTTGGACAGGTTTATATCCTTAGCACTCTCTTCAAGCAAAGGATGGAACAGTAGCTGTTGTAACGTTGGGTAACCTAAATTCGGGATTTTTCCGATAATGGTTGACTGAAATCAATCTAGCAGAACAATAAACCATCCTTTTTTCTATTATTCTGTCAGTATCATGTACTATCTTTGCACTAATCATATATATGGTAGATTTTGTCTCTAGTCGTGCTGACACCATAATATTTCAACTTCAAACTACCGTCCGCCGCACGCACAATTACGGCGCTGTCGGACAGGGGGGCACATTAATTCGGGAGAGAAGATTCGTCTTGAATATCTTACCGCTAATCACATTTTATCCAGCAGCTATTCGTTCCATCCTTGGCTTGAGGAGAGAGCTATGGATAAAGACGTGTCCAAGTAAAACAAATACACGAAAAAACGACCGTACCGCACACATCAGGCCAGTTCGGGAACAACCCGTGTGTTGAGTCGGTAGAACTTCACTCAAAGTCGGCCCATCGTCATCATCGGGCAACGTGTAACGTTACATTATTCATGGGAAGTTAGCTGGATGCCGTAGCAATGGTAATACCACTATGTCCATGTGTTCCTTGTTGTGTTAGGAGCAAACTTTGAGGAAAATATCTTCCTCAGTCCACTATCACACGCAGCATTTAGACAAAAAGTGTTCCTCACAAACCTTTGTCGTCTGCTTGACAACAGGATTCTGGTTAACAATATGGCGGCGGGAAAATACACGTGCCGTAGGTTGTAGCAACAGAGAGGAGTTTTGATGATTGATCACACTTAGAATCCAGTTGCAGGTTAGCAAAAGAGATTGTAATAAGTTGTCTTATGAATAATTGTGTTTAGCAGGCAGGAGATGTGACATTTGTCTTATAAACCAGCGAACAACCGTGCTGGGTGATTCTCCCACGAAGCCCCCAGACTCTGTCAATAAGGGACGGAGAGTTTTTGACGTCGCCAACTTCTAATGCATGGTTATCGAAGCTTTTCAGACAGTGTTCTGAATACGTTAGTCTATCTGCTTTGCATTGCTGGCGTTATAACTGATTTTGCATCTAGCACATATCCCTAAATACCCCGTTTTCGAAAAATCCCGACTTTAAGTACCCCACGAATTTAGGTTACCCAACGTTATAAAAGGTAATTAGCGGCAAGATAATCATGACAAATCTTAGCTTCTCTCCCGGAAAATGTTAGCACTAGTCCGAGTGCACGTCCATTCTGGATGCGACGGACGGTAGTTTTAGATTTCCGTATTATGGTATCAGCACGACTAGAGAATATAAAACATATACATAGCATAAGTGATAAAGGTAATCTATGATATTGACAGAATAACAGGGAAAATGGTTTATTGTTCTGCCATATTGGTTTCAATTAACTCTCGTCGGAAAAATGCTAGTTTTAGGTGAACTAACGTTACACACACCAATAAAATACCAGGAAAGCATTTGCAAGCCAACGTAGAATATTTCTCTCCCATTATTTGTCAGGTGTGAAAGTTTAAAATTCTTATAATATTAGCCTATTCTACTCCGGTCTGCTACTCTGAGCACGTTTGTTGAATTGTTAGGCGTCCGTCCCAATCTAAACGTTTGGCTCTTTGATTTGTCGTTAATCATTCCGGGTATAGAATATTTCTTAGACGCAGGGATGGAACTTCCGCATTAGACTCTACCAGCCTCTGCGGGTCGCTGGGAAAATAGTAGAAATTGGGCAAATAGAGTCAACTGTATGAAGGGAGTAGGCTACGGAGATAGGGTCCAATATTGCAACTGCGGATGGGAATGTTATCCTCCATGGCCAAAGTCCCCCGGAAAATGTTCTCTCTATAGCCGACGCGGTTAGTCTGGTAGAGACTACTTCCGCATGCCTGTAGCTGTTTAATCCTTGTTACCATACCGTTGCAGAATATTCAAATTCCAAGCAATTCTCCGTTAAAACACAAAAAGTTGAGGAGATGGATATTTGGTATGTTGGCAGGCTTTGTCAAACTGAAGAAATGATCAGCTCCCCTGGTAGCTTTCTTAAGTACTGGACTTCGGGTGTTTGATAGCTCGTGTTTGAAAAATGCTATTACCGATATAACTTGTACAGACCTCGACACGCTCTACACAATTGCAAGGAGCGTGCTCTACCCAAGTAGGTTAAAGACTACTGTAAATGCATTTAAGTTCGAATTCGCGTGGTTTTTATTTCGCGCTTAGACGAAAATAGTGTTTTCGATGGTTTTATGTTTGCGGCAGCGCTATAGTCACATACTGCTACAGTTCGCGGTGGATTTCAGTTCGCGGTGAAACGTCGCCGCGAAAACCACGAACATAAAACCACCGCGAACATTTCTGCATTTTCAGTATGCCTTCCTCCTAATCCGTAAAATGCCTTGCTGAAGACTAGCTGGAGCGATACTTTCCTTTGCATGAAGCGCCCTCTAGAGAGACTCAGTGAGTCTGCAGCTGGATGACCGGGAGGGACATAATGACATGTAGGCTGAAATACTAAATAGCAAAATGTCACTTCTTATTTAGCTCTGCTACATTTGTGAAAAGCATGAAACACACAGCAGTATTTTGTTCTTTCAAAGGATTCTATAGTATTTCTTGCATCATCGCATGTCAGTGTCTCAAAAAGAAATAAAGGAATAAGTTATATGTGTATTGTCAATGTTGCTGATATGCATTTTTCATATGATGAATTAAAATGGGATTGTATGCATGGAGGCAGTTCTATGCCAAAAATATCAGTGTTGTTTTTACTTGAAACTAGGATTTACTAATGTAGATGGTGTGAAGAAAAAGTGACGACACACGTTTTCCCTTTAATGGCTACTTACAATGTACCTTCGCCCAAAGGGATATGTTTTTGGTAGCATTTGTATGTGTGTAACGTTATGTTTGTATTGCATACCTGTTAAACCGCCTCAAGGCATAACACACCAGGTTTGTACTGCAGAGTACAAGCTGCCTATCCGGACAAATATATATATCCACTCAAACCGGGAAGGACCCCTACTCTTTTCGATAAGTGTGGTGGGTCCTTTTACATGCTGAAGGTGTAGCTCTCCTCAAACACGGGACTTTCATTTAACATCCTATCCGAGCGACGAGTGAGGTGAGGAAAGTCGCGTGTTGAGTGCCTTTGCCAATGGGACAACGTCAACAGGACAAATCAGGGAACCCCGGAGTCGAACCCGGTACTTCTGGGTTCTGGGGCCAAACACCCTGCCACTGAGCTACTGCGATGCCATTATGTGTGTGGATGAACAACATAACTTGAGAAGGCCTGGTTGGATTGTCTTCATATTTAGTATGTGGGTAGGTCTTGATTAGACCTGGAAATGATTAGATTTTGGGCCCCTTAGCGGCTTGTTACAGTACTGCAGCTAAGCTTTCTGTTTTGACATGTCTTGTCCTGGACATACCATGGTCTCGATTTTTGAGTGGTAGATAGCTCTTGGGGCAGAGAATAAGTAATATAGGTTTGGGCCCCCTAGCGGCTTTTTGGAACTGCAGGACCAGGTTTTGTTTCAGACTTTGAAAGATAATAACTCAAGGAGGGGGTGACAGGTGGTCATTATTTTCGGTACGTAGATAGCTTGAATGATGATCTACTTAATTAGATACTGACTAAACAAATCAGTATCTACTTTACGTACTTACTGAGGACAGGACTCTTAAACATGTGACATATAGCTGAGGAAGAGAGAAATGTTGATAGATATTGACTATGCAAATCAATACCTCATTTACAAAATCAATGGGAAAATACTTAAACTAAAAATGTGGTTTATCATGATTTTTGGTGTGTAACGTAACATGACCAGTTTACGTCCGATTTATTCAAAACGTTATTTATCCTAAAACCGTGTGGACAGAGCCAAATGTTTAACCCATGGGTAGAAGTATCAGCTCTTCTAACAAGAAAATGCATGGTCTGTAAGTTTTTCTCCGCCTGTTTAACGCCGTACGAGCATATATTTATACTGGGGTATATGGTGTAGAATTGTGCTAGGCTTACCCTTTATCGTCCACCTCAGTATTTTCCCTTCTAGCGCTATGCTTGAAGAACATAGGCCGGAAAAAAATTACACAGTAACTGTCGAAAGTAGTCTACAGACAAATGACAGTTAAGTCACTATGTTTGTCCGTCCGCTTGCCCGACGCGTTGGAAGAAAACAATTTTTGTATTGTGAATTTCCCCGAAATCGGCAGCACGTGGCGTTCACGTGATAAACGCATGGCCATGAATTTATGTCGTACAAAAATGTATCATCTGAGCGGGGGTCGCTAGGTTGTATCAAACCTTCCTAAAACTGGCAAGAGTTTCAAACCTCGAATCACCATGGATAGTCTACATATCAAAGAAAGGTTTAACGTCAGCTACTTTTAAAAGATACTAGCTATCGTGTAACTTAGAAAAACATGATGGAATACGCGGTGTCGAATTACATATGAAATGCGTCATGCATGACGCTTCCGTGCAACTTGTTGTTACTGGTTCAGGAGCTTATTCTGTTATGTCGCTGGACGTAAAGCATTTTAAATGTTTTGTATAATAGAGAGAGATGGCTGAGGATCATACCTATGACGTTCTTTGTTGCTCATGATCACAGGCTTTCGCATAATACACCGCGACATGTGGACATGACCCAATCTGGACGTCAACTACTCCCGCACGTAAATAGATCATGTTACGTTAGATAGCTAAAGTGATGCTTTATGATAATGCAAATCAGATTCTAATTTGCATAGTTAGTGAGGAAATTTCTTAAGCGTGCTGCTTTCCATAATGAGACTATTCGAATATGTGACATTTATATCTGAGGAAGAGAGGGATGTTGATAGATAGACAATATTCAAATGAAGACCTAATTTGCATAATTAATGAGAAACTACTATAAATCCATACTAGTAAATGACAGCAATTTCATACTTGTGGCATTTGGAAGTTGTGTGAATGTAAACATCTTTGAATATGAATTATGCTAATGAGAATCCAGTTTCCATAATTGATTATAAATGCTGGAATAGCCTTTGTAAAGGTCATACTTGGGACAGCTTCTGTTATTTTGGGTGGAGAAGATGATCCCCTGATATGATTTATAATCAATGAGAAAAATTCATAATACGTCAGTCATAAAAGTTAAGATCATTTTGCGAAGGTCGTGGAACTTTTTTTTACATAAGCCCGTCATAGTTAACAGTTCAACTGTCATTTATGTAAGTTGACATACATTGTACCAGTTACAATTAATTTTGTCGCGCATCCGCAACAAAGTTCTTCTTCTAGTTCAGGGCTCTCCAGTCATTTGCAACTTGCGCCGTACTGACTGTCTGACGGCTACTCACCCGATGATTGAATTAATCAATTGTTAGGTCACAATAGGTCACAATAGGTGACGTCAGATTCCGGCATTTTCAAACCGGAATGAAGAGGGCTCTTCGATCTGGTTTTCCTGAAGATAGCTTTCAAGGAATTTTCCGAATTCTAAGCTCACTAATCATAACTTGTTGATTCCCTCGAATTCCTGGAAACGCAATAGTTAACAATACACAGTGCTAAATGCATGCAGATTTGTGGTGATTTAATTTCACGGCAAGGAGAACATAGAGTGTTCGCGGTGATTTTGAGCTCGCGATGTAGCTGAATAACATACTGCTTCAGTGATGGAAACACCATAACCTTTTTTGACAGCCAGCTGCAGTGCCGTTCTAAATCGCTATCAGACGTCTTGCGCTTGTTGTTCGCATTGCTTTGATTAATTTCATCAGTGTATATAACCAATGAGGGACAGACTCTATGATGAGATCAATCTCATCAACCAATAGGGAAAAAGTGCACTCTTGTTACCAATGGCAACCCGGAATTCTCTTCTTTGACGAATCACAGAGCAGTATTTTTCCGCGTGCCGTGTGCAGAAGGCTTTCACGTCGCCAGGCGGGAGGTTTGGGCGTCACTTCTGCCCAAGCTATCAGCAAAAGAAGACCTTACGGATTCTGCCGTCGTCAGTGCCGTGAGTCGACATGTTGGACACGGCAGCGAGCTGTGATTCAGTATCACCGGTTATCAAGCGTCTGACCGCAACGGGAGCTTCGCAGCAAACCCGAAAAGAAGGCTTCCAGGGCCTGTGATCCAAGACGTGACACCGAGGCCATCTTCGAGGACATGCGACGTTTGTACGTAAAGGTAATTTATTCCTTTGTGTAGGCAAGTTACAGACTGTTTTGATTTCTTGAGGATACCTCTTCTCACTCAGGAAGGTACCTCTTCTTCTCCCAGTGTGGATGTGAACAATGCTTTAATGCTAGAGAAGTCTTGTTCGTTTACTTGGTTGTCTGATTCAGTGAATTGAATGTAATGAGTGAATTGTATGCATGTCTGTTTCTTCTTCCGATGTCGCAGAAATGTCTGTTGGACACCGCAGCGAGCTGTGATTCAGCATCACCGGTTATCAAGCGTCTGACCGCAATGGGAGCTTCGTAGCAAACCCGAAAAGAAGGCTTCCAGGGCCTGTGATCCAAGACGTGACACCGAGGCCATCTTCGAGGACATGCGACGTTTGTACGTAAAGGTAATTTATTCCTTTGTGTAGGCAAGTTACAGACTGTTTTGATTTCTTGAGGATACCTCTTCTCACTCAGGAAGGTAACTCTTCTTCTCCCAGTGTGGATGTGAACAATGCTTTAATGCTAGAGAAGTCTTGTTCGTTTACTTGGTTGTCTGATTCAGTGAATTGAATGTAATGAGTGAATTGTATGCATGTCTGTTTCTTCTTCCGATGTCGCAGAAATGTCTGTTGGACACCGCAGCGAGCTGTGATTCAGCATCACCGGTTATCAAGCGTCTGACCGCAATGGGAGCTTCGTAGCAAACCCGAAAAGAAGGCTTCCACAGCCTGTGTTCCAGACGTCACCGAGACCATCTTCGATGACACGCGGTGTTTGTTCGTAAAGGTAGTCTATTCCTTTGTCTTTGCAAGTTACAGACTGTTTTGATTACAGGATGTGAACAATGCTTTAACCCTAGAGAAGTCTTGTTCGTTTACTTGGTTGTCTGATTGTGAATTGAATGTAACGGTTAGGATTTGAAAATCATGGTCAGCTGATGCATGTCTGATTCTTCCGTCAGTATGCAATGTCGCAGAGAATTATGTCTGGTGATTTAGTCCTTTGTGCTGGCAAGTTTAACGTTTACCGACAGTCTCAGTTTCTGGATATGAACAATGCTTTAATGCTAGTAAATTCTTGTTTTTTGTCAGCTTATGATGTCTGCTTCTTCTTCCGCCAATGTCTCAGACATGTCTAGACGGACTACTCCGGGGCGCTACCATCACTGACGGTGCCATGTGACAACATCCAGTACATCACGAAGCCAAAGATGTGTCAAGCGAATCTACCGGCTTATCTACGAGAACCGTAACGGTTGTGTTCTTTTGTTTAAGTTGAGACGGACAGCAAGGTCGAGAATTGAACTTGCTACCTTCAGGATATTCAATTTGTATTGTTTCGCAGCGCAAAAAGATGTAGCTCAGCTTGCTTGCTTGCTTATTTGCTTATGTTACTATGCCTCATCCTAATTGATTATTTCACTTTCTTGCAGTTACAAAAAAACGGAAGCTGACATCTCTCAGCAGCTTCCAGGACCGCATTGATGCCATCAAGCCCGGATCAGCTACACCGATGTTCATGGTGGGACTTATTCTGGGTGAGAGGCTGTCCGACGAGTGCGCCATCTCTACGGTGACGTCCAGGAAGACCGGTGCTCGTGTGTGCGGCCCTGCAAGAGGACATGGCATAGTTAAGTATTTCATGTTTTCATAGAATTAGGCTGGGACTGACTAATGTCATTGGCGTGGTAGGACGTTACAGATTTGTGATGTTCCATTTATAGCTTTAACTGAACGTACGGTTCCCTTTGTGTACCTGAGGCGTTGTCGGCAGGGATGATCACAATCTCTTGGTTGATGGTAGGGTGCTTGACGTGTGTTTTGTTGACATCCTGAGTGATATTGCTGGAAGGGGTCGTGGTATTTTGTGAGCGGTGGCTACTTTTTCACACAGGGCTTCAGTCCGTTTCTGTGGTGTATAGGCTCGGTGTGTGGCTCTTTTGGTTTCTGTGACTGGGTCGGTGGCTGAGATTATACTCGGGGTGACTGTGAAGTTCATTGTTTCAGAGAACGGGGACTTTCCTGGTTCTGTTAGTTTATGACTGCTTGGGTTTTTCTACTATCTGTTGTCCTTTCTGTTTATGTCGTGGTCGGTGGTTACGGGGACCTAGACCACGACATAATCTGCCTTGTGTCATATCTTGGTGTCCCGACCTAAGACAATGACACAGGGCCAGAAAAGAAGGCAGGTGGTTGGAGAGCGTGGGTAGTTATGAGCCAACAGAACCAGGGAAATCCCTGATCTCGGGAGCATTGAAGTTTGCGGTTTCTTCGAATGTAATCCCGGCCATCGGCATAGCCACAGAGATTGAATTAGTCATATATTCGGGTCTGTTTACCACAGAAACAGGCTGGAGCGCTGTGTGCAGAAGTAGTCGTTGCTCTCGAGATGTCTCGACCCCTCACCAGCAACAAAACTCAGGGTGTCATCAAAATGGACTCAACACCTTGCCATCCGTCAAGAGATCATGGTTCTCTCTGCTGATAATGCTTCAGGTAGACAGAGGGGATGGTACATTTCTAGGCTGAACCTAGAACCGAAATGACAATCACAAATCAAGTCAACTTCCTGTCATGCCCCCAGTAGTCTGTAGATGAAATTCTTGTTAAGTGATCTTTTATTTTTGTCTCATCTATTTGCATTTTTTATTTTTGTCTCATCTATTTGCATTTTTTATATTTAGTAGATGTTGATATTGCCCATTTATGGTATGGAGCTTAAGTAGCCTCCTATAAAGTCCTATTGAAATTTCGGCTACTTATATTAAGGCTTAGGCTGACGTTGGAACACACACATACACACAAACTAATGCACACACACACACACACACACACACACACACACACACACACACATGTGGCGTCGCGGTGGCGCAGTGGCAGGGTGTTTGGCCCCAGAACCCAGAGGTACTGAGTTCGAATCCGGGGTTCCCTGATCTGTCCCTTTGACGTTGTGTCCTTAGGAAAGGTACTTAGCACGACTTTCCTCACTTCACTCAGGTGTAGATGAGTACCTAGCTTCGGTTGGGGACGTCCCTCGGATAGGACGTTAAATGGAGGTCCCGTGTTTGAGGAGAGCCACACCTCGAGCACGTTAAAGAACCCACCGCACTTATCTTCCCGGTGTGCGTGGTTCAAAACCTACAGTCCTATGGCGCGCAATAACACACAACACAAACACACTAACACATTAACAACTATCTGACAGATGACTTAGCCTTAAGCTGCAAAATAACTTTCTTAAAGACTTCATTAGTCCTAAAAAGTTTCAAGCAACTACCGCTCTACCATGTGCTGACAATATCAACATCTATTAAATACATTTTAGCATAGTAAGCATTTTCTGCTTAGTTAGGATTAGTTATTGGGTCCCAAACTGGCACTAAATGGATGTTCCCTCTCCCCACATCACCAGTTATCAAGTGTCACCACAACCGGGGCTTTGCGACGAACCTGAAGAAGACAACTCCAGAACCAGTACCAAGACGTCACCGAGACCATCTTTGAAGACATGCAGTGTTTGTTCTGAAGGTGAGACCGGCCGCTTACGAGTAGTCAGGGACATTTTTCTTATCAGTGTTCGGTTAGGTAGGAGTTATTCTGCAGTTTAATCCTTTCCATTGCAATTGGAGCCTCCTTATCCAACTTTTTTCAGCTGACTGTCATTGTGTTGAGCAATCTAGTGCCCTTTGGTAGTACTTAACTGGATGATCTTCCAGTACTTTCAACCATCTTTGATTTCGCATGTCTTACGTTTCAATCTTGATGTGCACCATGGAAAACTAGGTGAACGAACAAAGTTCTCACAAACATCCTGACATTCGGATCAATCGTCTTAATGCCTTTTACCTTTTTCTCTTTACAACATAGGGCTAGAACGGACAGGTGAATACTGAGCTGAGGGACAAATGCTGCTTGAAATCACAGACACATGGCAAGGTATTGTACTGTACAGCGTAAAAGCAGACTCAGGTTCAGTAATTGCCAACACAACCCAGATTTTAATTAAAGGACAAGTCTTTTTCAATGAGTGATTTATTCCTTTGTGTTGTTGGCAAGTTTAAGTTTACCGGACTGTTTTAATTTCTGAACCTGAACAATGCTTTAGGGGAAAATCTTTGTCTCTTATACTTGATTGTGAATTGAATGGAGGATGTAAATATCAAGTTTTTTTCTGTCAGCTGATGCATGTCTTTTTTCTGCTGATATCGCAGAAATGTCTGGATGGACGTGTGCTACTCCGATCCGGGACTGAGTAAGGAAAGTGCCAAGCACCACCATCACTGAAGATGCTATGTGACAACATCCAGTACATCACAAAGCCATCAAGCGAATCTACCGGCTTATCTACAAGAGCTGCTGTTCTTTTCTTAAGGTGAGACTGACAGCAAGGTTGAGAATTGAACACGCTTGTAACTTTCAGGATATTCAATTGTCTTCGGTTTCGCAGCTCATTACTCTGTACTTATGAACTCTCCTTATGAACGACTGACATTTCCCGGTAAACGAAATGTGTGCTTGAAAACATCCTGATTTATAATCAAATGTCTTAATACATTTTTTTTTTCTTTTCCAACTTAGGACTGGATGAACAGTTTGGATGTGAGGCAGCTGATACGTACACGTGCCCTGGCCCTGCTGCAGAATTCCAAACTGAATGGATTGGAGGAATAGATAAGGAGACTGCGGGATCAGCACCTGTGAGTAGATCCTGTACAACTTACTCCAACCTGAACCAGCTATTTTTGACAAGTTCAGGCCATTGTCACTGACGTTAACTGTCATTGAGTTTATGGGGGTAATCCAATGCCCTTCGGTTGTACTTGATTGGATGATCTTCCATACACTTATAACATCAAAGATATACTAGTAAAAGCTAAGGGATAGAAGCTAACTGGCGTTTCCTCGAGTACGTTTAAGTGTCTTTGATTTCGCAGCGTTTTACGTTTTCATTTTAATGTGTTTCATGGGAAATTAGGTGAACGAACAAAGTACTCACAAACTTCCTTACATTCTAATCAAAGATCGTAATGCATTCTATCTTTTTCTCTTTACAACTTAGGACTAGAAGAGACACGTGAATAGAATGAGCTGATGTGATGGACATATGCAGCTTCCACAGATGTAACAAGGTATTGTACTGTATTGATCTGTATTGTGTGAAAGCAGACTTGGGTTTGGTACCTGTCATCACAATCCAGATTAATTTAATTAAAGGACAAGTCTTTAATTTGTCAATGAATGATTTATTTCTTTGTGTTGGCAAGTTTACTTTATTTCTGAACCTGAACAATGCTTACAGGGAAAATCTTTGTCTCTTATACTTGCTTGTCTGATTGTGACTTTAATGGAGGATGTTAATATCATGTTTTTTTTCTGTCAGCTGGTGCATGTCTTTTTTTCTGCTGATATCGCAGAAATGTCTGGATGGACGTGTGCTACTCCGATCAAGGGCTGAGTAAGGAAAGACTGCCAAGCACCACCATCACTGAAGATGCTATGTGACAACAACCAGTACATCACAAAGCCAGCAAGAAGGTGGCAAGCTAATCTACCGGCTTATTTACAAGAGCTGCTGTTCTTAAGGTGAGACGGACAGCAAGGTCATGAATTGAACACGCTTGTAACCTTCAGGATATTCAATTGTCTTTGGTTTCGCAGCGCAGTATTCTCTACTTATGAACTCTACTTATGAACCACGGACATTTCCCGGTTAACGAAATGTTTGCTTGAAAACGTCCTGACTTATAATCAAGTGTATTTTTCTTTTCCAACTTAGGACTGGATGAGCAGTTAAGGTGTGGAGCAGTGCACGTGCCCTGGCCCTGCTGCAGAATCCCAAACTGAAGGGATTGGAGGAATAAACAAGGAGACTGCGGGATCAGCACCTGTGAGTAGATCCTGTACAACTTACTCCAACCTGAACCAGCTATTTTTGACAAGTTCAGGCCATTGTCACTGACGGTAACTGTCATTGTGTTATTGAGGGGGTAATCCAATGCCCTTCGGTTGTACTTGATTGGATTATCTTCCATACACTTATAACATCAAAAATATACTAGTAAAAGCTGAGGACTAGAAGCTAACTGGCGTTTCCTCGAGTACGTTCAGGTGTCTTTGATTTAGCAGCGTTTTACGTTTTCATTTTAATGTGTTTCATGGGAAAGGGACATATGCAGCTTCCACAGATATGACAAGGTATTGTACTGTATTGATCTGTATTGTGTGAAAGCAGACTCGGGTTAGGTACTTGTCATCACAATCCAGAATTTGATTAAAGGACAAGTCTTTAATTTGTCAATGAATGATTAATTCCTTTGTGTTGGCAAGTTTACAAGACTGTTTTATTTCTGAACCTGCTTTAGGGGAAAATCTTCGTCTTTTATACTTGCTTGACTGATTGTGAATTGAATGGAAGATGTAAATATCATGTTTTTTTCTGTCAGCTGATGCATGTCTTTTTTCTGCTGATATCGCAGAAATGTCTGGATAGACGTGTGCTACTCCAATTCGGGGCTGAGTAAGGAAAGTGCCAAGCACCACCATCACTGAAGATGCTATGTGACAACATCCAGTACATCACAAAGCCAAGGAGTTGTCAAGCGAATCTACCGGCTTATCTACAAGAGCTGTTGTTCTTTTCTTAAGGTGAGACTGACAGCAAGGTTGAGAATTGAACACGCTTGTAACCTTCATGATATTCAATTGTCTTCGGTTTCGCAGCTCATTACTCTCTACTTATGAACTCTACTTATGAACCACGGACATTTCCCGGTGAACGAAATGTGTGCTTGAAAACATCCTGACTTCTAATCAAATGTCTTAATACATTTTTTTTTCTTTCCCAACTTAGGACTGGATGAATAGTTTGGATGTGAGGCAGCTGATAAGTACGTGCATATACCCTGGCCCTGCTGCAGAATTCCAAACTGAAGGGATTGGTGGAACAAATAAGGAGACTGCGGGATCAGCACCTGTGAGAAGATCCTGTACAACTTACTCCAACCTGAACCAGCTTTTTTTGACAAGTTCAGGCCATTGTCACTGACGTTAACTGTCATTGTGTTCGTGGGAGTAATCCAATGCCCTTCGGTTGTACCTGACTGGATGATCTTCCATACACTTATAACATCAAAGATATACTAGTAAAAGCTAAGGGATAGAAGCTAACTGGCGTTTCCTCGAGTACGTTCAAGTGTCTTTGATTTCGCAGCGTTTTACGTTTTCATTTTATCGTGTTTCATGGGAAATTAGGTGAACGAACAAAGTACTCACAAACTTCCTGACATTCTGATCAAAGGTCCTAATGTATTCTATCTTTTTCTCTTTACAACTTAGGACTAGAGGAGACATGTGAATAGAATGAGCTGATGGACATATGCAGCTTCCACAGATATAACAAGGTATTGTACTGTATTGATCTGTATTGTATGAAAGCAGACTCGGGTTAGGTACTTGTCATCACAATCCAGATTTTAAGTAAAGGACAAGACATTTGTCAATGAATGATTTATTCCTTTGTGTTGGCAAGTTTACAAGACTGTTGTAATTTCTGAACCTGCTTTAGGGGAAATCTTTGTCTCTTATACTTGCTTGTCTGATTGTGAATTGAATGGAGGATGTACATATCATGTTTTTTTCTGTCAGCTGATGCATGTCTTTTTCTGCTGATATCGCAGAAATATCTGGATGGACGTTTCTCCGATCCGGGGCTGGGTAAGGGAGGTGCCAAGCGCCACCATCCCTGAAGATGCTATGTGACAACATCCAGTACATCACAAAGCCAGCAAGGAGGTGTCAAGCGAATCTACCGGCTTATCTACAGGAGCTGCTGTTCTTTTCTTAAGGTGAGACTGACAGCAAGGTTGAGAATTGAACACGCTTGTAACCTTCAGGATATTCAATTGTCTTTGGTTTCGCAGCGCAGTACTCTCTACTTATAAACTCTACTTATGAACCACTGACATATCCCGGTTAACGAAATATTTGCTTGAAAACATCCTGACTTATAAGCAAATGTCTTAATACATTTTTTTCCCTTTTCTTCCAACTTAGGACTGGATGAACAGTTAATGTGTGAGGCAGTTGATACGTGCACGTACCCTGGACCTGCTGCAGAATTCGAAACTGACGGGATTGGAGGCCGGAAAACGCAAGGAGACTGCTGGATTAGCACCTGTGACTTAGTGTGAGTAGATCCCGTACAACTTAGTCCTACTTGAACCAGGCTAACATTTCAAGTTCAGGCCATGGTCACTGCTGTTAAACAGTTCAACTTTGCTAGTATCATCACCTTTGATCACTTAAGACCAGTAACCAACAGTATGACCAATTTAGGTGACATATTTGTGTCACAGGCATTAACTAATTCTACATGACATTTGTCACCTTTTCCAATTCCTGGCAGACAATAAGGCAACCTTTTTCAAAATTTTTCCGAAATATCATCAGTCTCCTTCATCTTAATGGATTGTAATTTCACTTTCTTGCAGTTACAAGAAGCTGGCATCTCTCAGCAGCTTCCAGGGTCGTCCAATCTCCACGGTGACATCCAGAAAGACCGGTGCTCGTGTGTACGCCTTGCCAGGGGACCTGAAATTGTTAAGTGTTTACATCTTTGCAGAGTTTGGCTGGGACTGACTTGTCTCGGGGTGATAGGAAATTACTTATTTGTGATGTTGCATTTATAGCTTTAACTGAACGTACGGTTCCCTTTGTGTACCTGAGGCATTGTCGGCAGGGATGATCACAATCTCTTGGTTGATGGTAGGGTGCTTGTTGTGTGTTTAGTTGACATCCTGAGTGATATTGCTGGAAGGGGTCGGGGCATTTTGAGAGTGGTGGCTACTTTTTCACACAGGGCTTCAGCCCGTTTCTGTGGTGTATAGGCTCGGTGTGTGGCTCTTTTGGTTTCTGTGACTGGGTCGGTGGCTGAGATTATACTCGGGGTGACTGTGAAGTTCATTGTTTCAGAGAACGGGGACTTTCCTGGTTCTGTTAGTTTATGACTGCTTGGGTTTTTCTACTATCTGTTGTCCTTTCTGTTTATGTCGTGGTCGGTGGTTACGGGGACCTAGACCACGACATAATCTGCCTTGTGTCATATCTTGGTGTCCCGACCTAAGACAATGACACAGGGCCAGAAAAGAAGGCAGGTGGTTGGAGAGCGTGGGTAGTTATGAGCCAACAGAACCAGGGAAATCCCTGATCTCGGGAGCATTGAAGTTTGCGGTTTCTTCGAATGTAATCCCGGCCATCGGCATAGCCACAGAGATTGAATTAGTCATATATTCGGGTCTGTTTACCACAGAAACAGGCTGGAGCGCTGTGTGCAGAAGTAGTCGTTGCTCTCGAGATGTCTCGACCCCTCACCAGCAACAAAACTCAGGGTGTCATCAAAATGGACTCAACACCTTGCCATCCGTCAAGAGATCATGGTTCTCTCTGCTGATAATGCTTCAGGTAGACAGAGGGGATGGTACATTTCTAGGCTGAACCTAGAACCGAAATGACAATCACAAATCAAGTCAACTTCCTGTCATGCCCCCAGTAGTCTGTAGATGAAATTCTTGTTAAGTGATCTTTTATTTTTGTCTCATCTATTTGCATTTTTTATTTTTGTCTCATCTATTTGCATTTTTTATATTTAGTAGATGTTGATATTGCCCATTTATGGTATGGAGCTTAAGTAGCCTCCTATAAAGTCCTATTGAAATTTCGGCTACTTATATTAAGGCTTAGGCTGACGTTGGAACACACACATACACACAAACTAATGCACACACACACACACACACACACACACACACACACACACACACATGTGGCGTCGCGGTGGCGCAGTGGCAGGGTGTTTGGCCCCAGAACCCAGAGGTACTGAGTTCGAATCCGGGGTTCCCTGATCTGTCCCTTTGACGTTGTGTCCTTAGGAAAGGTACTTAGCACGACTTTCCTCACTTCACTCAGGTGTAGATGAGTACCTAGCTTCGGTTGGGGACGTCCCTCGGATAGGACGTTAAATGGAGGTCCCGTGTTTGAGGAGAGCCACACCTCGAGCACGTTAAAGAACCCACCGCACTTATCTTCCCGGTGTGCGTGGTTCAAAACCTACAGTCCTATGGCGCGCAATAACACACAACACAAACACACTAACACATTAACAACTATCTGACAGATGACTTAGCCTTAAGCTGCAAAATAACTTTCTTAAAGACTTCATTAGTCCTAAAAAGTTTCAAGCAACTACCGCTCTACCATGTGCTGACAATATCAACATCTATTACATACATTTTAGCATAGTAAGCATTTTCTGCTTAGTTAGGATTAGTTATTGGGTCCCAAACTGGCACTAAATGGATGTTCCCTCTCCCCACATCACCAGTTATCAAGTGTCACCACAACCGGGGCTTTGCGACGAACCTGAAGAAGACAACTCCAGAACCAGTACCAAGACGTCACCGAGACCATCTTTGAAGACATGCAGTGTTTGTTCTGAAGGTGAGACCGGCCGCTTACGAGTAGTCAGGGACATTTTTCTTATCAGTGTTCGGTTAGGTAGGAGTTATTCTGCAGTTTAATCCTTTCCATTGCAATTGGAGCCTCCTTATCCAACTTTTTTCAGCTGACTGTCATTGTGTTGAGCAATCTAGTGCCCTTTGGTAGTACTTAACTGGATGATCTTCCAGTACTTTCAACCATCTTTGATTTCGCATGTCTTACGTTTCAATCTTGATGTGCACCATGGAAAACTAGGTGAACGAACAAAGTTCTCACAAACATCCTGACATTCGGATCAATCGTCTTAATGCCTTTTACCTTTTTCTCTTTACAACATAGGGCTAGAACGGACAGGTGAATACTGAGCTGAGGGACAAATGCTGCTTGAAATCACAGACACATGGCAAGGTAT
Organism: Branchiostoma lanceolatum; assembly: GCF_035083965.1. Classification (NCBI taxonomy): domain Eukaryota; kingdom Metazoa; phylum Chordata; class Leptocardii; order Amphioxiformes; family Branchiostomatidae; genus Branchiostoma; species Branchiostoma lanceolatum. Next base: position 18,120,622 of record NC_089731.1, read on the forward strand.
TGTACTGTACAGCGTAAAAGCAGACTCAGGTTCAGTAATTGCCAACACAACCCAGATTTTAATTAAAGGACAAGTCTTTTTCAATGAGTGATTTATTCCTTTGTGTTGTTGGCAAGTTTAAGTTTACCGGACTGTTTTAATTTCTGAACCTGAACAATGCTTTAGGGGAAAATCTTTGTCTCTTATACTTGATTGTGAATTGAATGGAGGATGTAAATATCAAGTTTTTTTCTGTCAGCTGATGCATGTCTTTTTTCTGCTGATATCGCAGAAATGTCTGGATGGACGTGTGCTACTCCGATCCGGGACTGAGTAAGGAAAGTGCCAAGCACCACCATCACTGAAGATGCTATGTGACAACATCCAGTACATCACAAAGCCATCAAGCGAATCTACCGGCTTATCTACAAGAGCTGCTGTTCTTTTCTTAAGGTGAGACTGACAGCAAGGTTGAGAATTGAACACGCTTGTAACTTTCAGGATATTCAATTGTCTTCGGTTTCGCAGCTCATTACTCTGTACTTATGAACTCTCCTTATGAACGACTGACATTTCCCGGTAAACGAAATGTGTGCTTGAAAACATCCTGATTTATAATCAAATGTCTTAATACATTTTTTTTTTCTTTTCCAACTTAGGACTGGATGAACAGTTTGGATGTGAGGCAGCTGATACGTACACGTGCCCTGGCCCTGCTGCAGAATTCCAAACTGAATGGATTGGAGGAATAGATAAGGAGACTGCGGGATCAGCACCTGTGAGTAGATCCTGTACAACTTACTCCAACCTGAACCAGCTATTTTTGACAAGTTCAGGCCATTGTCACTGACGTTAACTGTCATTGAGTTTATGGGGGTAATCCAATGCCCTTCGGTTGTACTTGATTGGATGATCTTCCATACACTTATAACATCAAAGATATACTAGTAAAAGCTAAGGGATAGAAGCTAACTGGCGTTTCCTCGAGTACGTTTAAGTGTCTTTGATTTCGCAGCGTTTTACGTTTTCATTTTAATGTGTTTCATGGGAAATTAGGTGAACGAACAAAGTACTCACAAACTTCCTTACATTCTAATCAAAGATCGTAATGCATTCTATCTTTTTCTCTTTACAACTTAGGACTAGAAGAGACACGTGAATAGAATGAGCTGATGTGATGGACATATGCAGCTTCCACAGATGTAACAAGGTATTGTACTGTATTGATCTGTATTGTGTGAAAGCAGACTTGGGTTTGGTACCTGTCATCACAATCCAGATTAATTTAATTAAAGGACAAGTCTTTAATTTGTCAATGAATGATTTATTTCTTTGTGTTGGCAAGTTTACTTTATTTCTGAACCTGAACAATGCTTACAGGGAAAATCTTTGTCTCTTATACTTGCTTGTCTGATTGTGACTTTAATGGAGGATGTTAATATCATGTTTTTTTTCTGTCAGCTGGTGCATGTCTTTTTTTCTGCTGATATCGCAGAAATGTCTGGATGGACGTGTGCTACTCCGATCAAGGGCTGAGTAAGGAAAGACTGCCAAGCACAACCATCACTGAAGATGCTATGTGACAACAACCAGTACATCACAAAGCCAGCAAGAAGGTGGCAAGCTAATCTACCGGCTTATTTACAAGAGCTGCTGTTCTTAAGGTGAGACGGACAGCAAGGTCATGAATTGAACACGCTTGTAACCTTCAGGATATTCAATTGTCTTTGGTTTCGCAGCGCAGTATTCTCTACTTATGAACTCTACTTATGAACCACGGACATTTCCCGGTTAACGAAATGTTTGCTTGAAAACGTCCTGACTTATAATCAAGTGTATTTTTCTTTTCCAACTTAGGACTGGATGAGCAGTTAAGGTGTGGAGCAGTGCACGTGCCCTGGCCCTGCTGCAGAATCCCAAACTGAAGGGATTGGAGGAATAAACAAGGAGACTGCGGGATCAGCACCTGTGAGTAGATCCTGTACAACTTACTCCAACCTGAACCAGCTATTTTTGACAAGTTCAGGCCATTGTCACTGACGGTAACTGTCATTGTGTTATTGAGGGGGTAATCCAATGCCCTTCGGTTGTACTTGATTGGATTATCTTCCATACACTTATAACATCAAAAATATACTAGTAAAAGCTGAGGACTAGAAGCTAACTGGCGTTTCCTCGAGTACGTTCAGGTGTCTTTGATTTAGCAGCGTTTTACGTTTTCATTTTAATGTGTTTCATGGGAAAGGGACATATGCAGCTTCCACAGATATGACAAGGTATTGTACTGTATTGATCTGTATTGTGTGAAAGCAGACTCGGGTTAGGTACTTGTCATCACAATCCAGAATTTGATTAAAGGACAAGTCTTTAATTTGTCAATGAATGATTAATTCCTTTGTGTTGGCAAGTTTACAAGACTGTTTTATTTCTGAACCTGCTTTAGGGGAAAATCTTCGTCTTTTATACTTGCTTGACTGATTGTGAATTGAATGGAAGATGTAAATATCATGTTTTTTTCTGTCAGCTGATGCATGTCTTTTTTCTGCTGATATCGCAGAAATGTCTGGATAGACGTGTGCTACTCCAATTCGGGGCTGAGTAAGGAAAGTGCCAAGCACCACCATCACTGAAGATGCTATGTGACAACATCCAGTACATCACAAAGCCAAGGAGTTGTCAAGCGAATCTACCGGCTTATCTACAAGAGCTGTTGTTCTTTTCTTAAGGTGAGACTGACAGCAAGGTTGAGAATTGAACACGCTTGTAACCTTCATGATATTCAATTGTCTTCGGTTTCGCAGCTCATTACTCTCTACTTATGAACTCTACTTATGAACCACGGACATTTCCCGGTGAACGAAATGTGTGCTTGAAAACATCCTGACTTCTAATCAAATGTCTTAATACATTTTTTTTTCTTTCCCAACTTAGGACTGGATGAATAGTTTGGATGTGAGGCAGCTGATAAGTACGTGCATATACCCTGGCCCTGCTGCAGAATTCCAAACTGAAGGGATTGGTGGAACAAATAAGGAGACTGCGGGATCAGCACCTGTGAGAAGATCCTGTACAACTTACTCCAACCTGAACCAGCTTTTTTTGACAAGTTCAGGCCATTGTCACTGACGTTAACTGTCATTGTGTTCGTGGGAGTAATCCAATGCCCTTCGGTTGTACCTGACTGGATGATCTTCCATACACTTATAACATCAAAGATATACTAGTAAAAGCTAAGGGATAGAAGCTAACTGGCGTTTCCTCGAGTACGTTCAAGTGTCTTTGATTTCGCAGCGTTTTACGTTTTCATTTTATCGTGTTTCATGGGAAATTAGGTGAACGAACAAAGTACTCACAAACTTCCTGACATTCTGATCAAAGGTCCTAATGTATTCTATCTTTTTCTCTTTACAACTTAGGACTAGAGGAGACATGTGAATAGAATGAGCTGATGGACATATGCAGCTTCCACAGATATAACAAGGTATTGTACTGTATTGATCTGTATTGTATGAAAGCAGACTCGGGTTAGGTACTTGTCATCACAATCCAGATTTTAAGTAAAGGACAAGACATTTGTCAATGAATGATTTATTCCTTTGTGTTGGCAAGTTTACAAGACTGTTGTAATTTCTGAACCTGCTTTAGGGGAAATCTTTGTCTCTTATACTTGCTTGTCTGATTGTGAATTGAATGGAGGATGTACATATCATGTTTTTTTCTGTCAGCTGATGCATGTCTTTTTCTGCTGATATCGCAGAAATATCTGGATGGACGTTTCTCCGATCCGGGGCTGGGTAAGGGAGGTGCCAAGCGCCACCATCCCTGAAGATGCTATGTGACAACATCCAGTACATCACAAAGCCAGCAAGGAGGTGTCAAGCGAATCTACCGGCTTATCTACAGGAGCTGCTGTTCTTTTCTTAAGGTGAGACTGACAGCAAGGTTGAGAATTGAACACGCTTGTAACCTTCAGGATATTCAATTGTCTTTGGTTTCGCAGCGCAGTACTCTCTACTTATAAACTCTACTTATGAACCACTGACATATCCCGGTTAACGAAATATTTGCTTGAAAACATCCTGACTTATAAGCAAATGTCTTAATACATTTTTTTCCCTTTTCTTCCAACTTAGGACTGGATGAACAGTTAATGTGTGAGGCAGTTGATACGTGCACGTACCCTGGACCTGCTGCAGAATTCGAAACTGACGGGATTGGAGGCCGGAAAACGCAAGGAGACTGCTGGATTAGCACCTGTGACTTAGTGTGAGTAGATCCCGTACAACTTAGTCCTACTTGAACCAGGCTAACATTTCAAGTTCAGGCCATGGTCACTGCTGTTAAACAGTTCAACTTTGCTAGTATCATCACCTTTGATCACTTAAGACCAGTAACCAACAGTATGACCAATTTAGGTGACATATTTGTGTCACAGGCATTAACTAATTCTACATGACATTTGTCACCTTTTCCAATTCCTGGCAGACAATAAGGCAACCTTTTTCAAAATTTTTCCGAAATATCATCAGTCTCCTTCATCTTAATGGATTGTAATTTCACTTTCTTGCAGTTACAAGAAGCTGGCATCTCTCAGCAGCTTCCAGGGTCGTCCAATCTCCACGGTGACATCCAGAAAGACCGGTGCTCGTGTGTACGCCTTGCCAGGGGACCTGAAATTGTTAAGTGTTTACATCTTTGCAGAGTTTGGCTGGGACTGACTTGTCTCGGGGTGATAGGAAATTACTTATTTGTGATGTTGCATTTATAGCTTTAACTGAACGTACGGTTCCCTTTGTGTACCTGAGGCATTGTCGGCAGGGATGATCACAATCTCTTGGTTGATGGTAGGGTGCTTGTTGTGTGTTTAGTTGACATCCTGAGTGATATTGCTGGAAGGGGTCGGGGCATTTTGAGAGTGGTGGCTACTTTTTCACACAGGGCTTCAGCCCGTTTCTGTGGTGTATAGGCTCGGTGTGTGGCTCTTTTGGTTTCTGTGACTGGGTCGGTGGCTGAGATTATACTCGGAGTGGCTGTGAAGTTCATTGTTTCAGAGAACGGGGACTTTCCTGGTTCTGTTAGTTTATGACTGCTTGGGTTTTTCTACTATCTGTTGTCCTTTCTGTTTATGTAGTGGTCGGTGGTTGCGGGGACCTAGACCATTACATAATTCGCCTTGTGTCGTATCTTGGAGTCCCGAACTAAGACAACAGCACAGGGCCAGAAAGGAAGGCAGGTGGTTGGAGAGCGTGGGTAGTTATGAGCTAACAGAACCAGGGAAATCCCTGATCTCGGGAGCATTGAAGTTTGCGGTTTCTTCGAATGTAATCCCGGCCATCGGCATAGCCACAGAGATTGAATTAGTCATATATTCGGGTCTGTGTACCGCAGAAACAGGCTAGAGCGCTGTGTGCAGAAGTAGTCGTTGCTCTCGAGATGTCTCGACCCCTCACCAGCAACAAAACTCAGGGTGTCATCAAAATGGACTCAACACCTTGCCATCCGTCAAGAGATCATGATTCTCTCTGCTGATAATGCTTCAGGTAGACAGAGGGGATGGTACATTTCTAGGCTGAACCTAGAACTGAAATGACAATCACAAATCCAGTTAACTTCCTGTCATGCCCCCAGCAATCTGTAGATGAAGTTCTCGTTAATGACAGTTTGGGTCTGTGCGGCGTACTGTAAGCACCCGTAGTCAAATGATGTACTGTACTGCAATGGCATCTAGCATTAGATGCCTTTAAATGTAAGATATTACACATCGATTTGCTTCTTGTGTTACATTCTTTACAAAAAGGTATTTTGTTCTCAATTGGCCTTTATAATGCGTGTATTTTGTGTGGCTTTTCTAGTATAAGACTGGCCACCTCAATTGTACTTGAAAGCAAAATACATTAGCTTTGAGATCAAACGTTTTCTTCCTATGTAATTGTTTCAGTTGTAGTGCAATTTGTGCCTTTTGTAACACATTGTACACTTTGCATTCCTCTGTTGTTAACAATTGCAATCAAATAAACAGTTTAAAACCAGGTTTATGGTTTGTTTCACATTTGATTTTGAAAGAAAATGGATAGAATTTCTCCCTTCCCAACCTCCAACTGGCATTGATGGATGTTCCCTCCCCCATATCCTCACTCTAATGTGAAATGGATTTCCCTCTCCCTCCAAGCTGACCTTGAATGTATGGTCCCTCGCTGCTGGCTTCTGTAGTCTGTCCATTCTTTCCCAGATCGCTTAGCCCCTTGTAGAATGGATTGTCTCTCCCTTTCAACACCCTCAACCCCATGTGAAAGAGATGGCCCCTCCCAGACAGACGGCTGTACAGTACAGTTTCTATTTCACATTGTTTCTTCTTCACCACACCACACCTTAACCTTCAATGGATAGTCCTCCCTCCCCACACCCTCATCCGTATGTAAAATGGATGGTCCCTCTCTACCCAGAACTGGTTGGTCCCTCACTCCTTCCTCTAAAGATGTGCATGCAGTGTTTATTCGTGATACATATTTGGTAGTGGGCAGGAATTGATGAGACCTCCAAATAATTAGATTTTGGCCCCTAGTGACTTAATAAGGTACTGCAGCGGAGCTTCCTGTTTTGATACTTCGTGTTCTGTACATGCTATGGTCGTGATTCTTGAGTGGAAGATACAGCTCTTTGAAAGGATATCAAGTCGTGTAGGTTTGGGTCCCCTAGAACTGCAGGAGCAGGTTTTCTTTCAGAATTTGAAAGGAAATAACTCAAGAAGGGGTTGACATATGGTCATAATTTTGGGTGTATAGATAGCTTGATAGTGTTATGTGAATGTGAACATCGTTGACTAAAAAATATGCCTATAATGCTTTAAGTATGGGGTGGGGGCGTAACTTTGGTCAGCTATTACTTCGTAACCATGAATGAGAAAGTAAAGTGGTTTCATTTCCTCAAATACCCACCAAGGGCCCTATCGTTTGGATGTAAAGTTTGAACATTCTGATAAAGAGATTAAATTTTAGACGGGAACCATTACCCTATAATGCTTTAAGTATGGGGTGGGGGGTTTAACTTTGGTCAGCTATTACTTCGTAACCATGAATAAGAAAGTAAAGTGGTTTTATTTCCTCAAATACCCACCAAGGGCCCTACCGTTTGAATGTAAAGTTTGAACATACTGATAAAGACATTGAATTTTAGACCGGAGCCATTACCCTATCATGCTTTAAGTATATGGGGTTGGGGGGCGTAACTTTGGTCAGCTATTACTTCGTAACCATGAATGAGAAAGTAAAGTGGTTTCATTTCCTCAAATACCCACCAAGGGCCCTATCGTTTGAATGTAAAGTTTGAACATTCTGATAAAGAGATTGAATTTTAGACCGGAGCCATTACCCTCTAATGCTTTTAGTATGGGGTGGGGGCGTAACTTTGGTCAGCTATTACTTCGTAACCATGAATGAGAAAGTAAATTGGTTTCATTTCCTCAAATACCCACCAAGGGCCCTATCGTTTGAATGTCAAGTTTGAACATTCTGATAAAGAGTTTGAATTTTAGACTGGAGCCATTACCCTATAATGCTTTACGTATGGGGTGGGGGGCGTAACTTTGGTCAGCTATTACTTCGTAACCATGAATGAGAAAGTAAAGTGGTTTCATTTCCTCAAATACCCACCAAGGGTCCTATCGTTTGAATGTAAAGTTTGAACATTCTGATAAAGAGATTGAATTTTAGACCGGAGCCATTACCCTATAATGCTTTAAGTATGGGGTGGGGGGCGTAACTTTGGTCAGCTATTACTTCGTAACCATGAATGAGAAAGTAAAGTGGTTTCATTTCCTCATATACCCACCAAGGGCCCTATCGTTTGAATGGAAAGTTTGAATGTTCTGATCAAGAGATTGAATTTTAGACCGGAGCCTTTACCCTCTAATGCTTTAAGTATGGGGTGGGGGCGTAACTTTGGTCAGCTATTACTTCGTAACAATGAATGAGAAAGTAAAGTGGTTTCATTTCCTCAAATACCCACCAAGGGCCCTGTCGTTTGAATGTAAAGTTTGAACATTCTGATAAAGAGATTGAATTTAAGACCGGAGCCATTACCCTATAATGCATTAAGTATGGGATGGGGGGGGCGTAACTTTGGTCAGCTATTTCTTCGTAACCATGAATGAGGAAGTAAAGTGGTTTCATTTCCTCAAATACCCACCAAGGGCCCTATCGTTTGAATGTTAAGTTTGAACATTCTGATAATGAGATTGAATTTTAGACCGGAGCCATTACCCTATCATGCTTTAAGTATGCTTTGGTCAGCTATTACTTCGTAACCATGAATGAGAAATTAAAGTGGTTTAATTTCCACAAATACCCACCAAGGGCCCTATCGTTTGAATGAAAAGTTTGAACATTCTTATAAAAAGATTGAATTTTAGACCTGAGCCATTACCCTCTAATGCTTTTAGTATGGGGTGGGGGGCGTAACTTTGGTCAGCTATTACTTCGTAACCATGAATGAGAAAGTAAAGTGGTTTCATTTCCTCAAATACCCACCAAGGGCCCTATCGTTTGAATGTCAAGTTTGAACATTCTGATAAAGAGTTTTAATTTTAGACTGGAGCCATTACCCTATAATGCTTTACGTATGGGGTGGGGGGCGTAACTTTGGTCAGCTATTACTTCGTAACCATGAATGAGAAAGTAAAGTGGTTTAATCTCCACAAATACCCACCAAGGGCCCTATCGTTTGAATGTAAAGTTTGAACATTCTTATAAAAAGATTGAATTTTAGACCTGAGCCATTACCCTGTAATGCTTTAAGCATGGGGTGGGGGGCGTAACTTTGGTCAGCTATTACTTCGTAACCATGAATGAGAAAGTAAAGTGGTTTCATTTCCACAAATACCTACCAAACGCGCTGTCGTTTGAATGTTAAGTTTGAATATTCTGATCAAGAGATTGAAATTTAGACCGGAGCCATTACCCTATAATGCTTTAAGTATGGGGTGGGGGACGTAACTTTGGTCAGCTATTACTTCGTAACCATGAATGAGAAAGTAAAGTGGTTTCATTTCCTCAAATACCCACCAAGGGCCCTATCGTTTGAATGTAAAGTTTGAACATTCTGATAAAGAGATTGAATTTAAGACCGGAGCCATTAACCTATAATGCATTAAGTATGGGGGGGCGTAACTTTGGTCAGCTATTTCTTCGTAACCGTGAATGAGAAAGTAAAGTGGTTTCATTTCCTCAAATACTCACCAAGGACCTATCGTTTGAATGTAAAGTTTGAACATTCTGATAAAGAGATTGAATTTTAGACCGGAGCCATTACTCTCTAATGCTTTAAGTATATGGGGTGGGGGGCGTAACTTTGGTCAGCTATAATTACTTCGTATCCATTAATGAGAAAGAAAAGTGGTTTCATTTCCTCAAATACCCACCAAGGGCCCTATCGTTTGAATGTAAAGTTTGAACATTCTGATAAAGAGATTGAATTTTAGACCGGAGCCATTACCCTCTAATGCTTTAAGTATGGGGTGGGGGCGTAACTTTGGACAGCTATTACTGCGTAACCATGAATGAGAAAGTAAAGTGGTTTCATTTCCTCAAATACCCACCAAGGGCCCTATCGTTTGAATGTAAAGTTTGAACATTCTGATAAAGAGATTGAATTTTAGACCGGAACCATTACCCTATAATGCTTTAAGTATGGGGTGGGGGGCGTAACTTTGGTCAGCTATTACTTCGTAACCATGAATGAGAAAGTAAAGTGGTTTCATTTCCTCAAATACCCACCAAGGGCCCTATAGTTTGAATGGAAAGTTTGAATATTCTGATCAAGAGATTGAATTTTAGACCGGAGCCATTACCCTATAATGCTTTAAGTATGGGGTGGGGGCGTAGCTTTGGTCAGCTATTACTTCGTAACCATGAATGAGAAAGTAAAGTGGTTTCATTTCCTCAAATACCCACCAAGGGCCCTATCGTTTGAATGTACAGTTTGAACATTCTGATAAAGAGATTGAATTTAAGACCGGAGCCATTACCCTATAATGCATTAAGTATGGGGCGGGGGGGGGGGCGTAACTCTGGCCAGCTATTTCTTCGTAAACATGAATGAGGAAGTAAAGTGGTTTCATTTCCTCAAATACCCACCAAGGGCCCTATCGTTTGAATGTAAAGTTTGAACATTCTGATAAAGAGATTGAATTTAAGACCGGAGCCATTACCCTATAATGTATTAAGTATGGGGTGGGGTGGGGCGTAACTCTGGTCAGCTATTTCTTCGTATCCATGAATGAGAAAGAAAAGTGGTTTCATTTCCTCAAATACCCACCAAGGGCCCTATCGTTTGAATGTAAAGTTTGAACATTCTGAGGCTTTAAAACAGAAAATATTGTAGTTGCTGTAATCTGTATGAAATTGACATTTAATGCCACTGTTTACCACATTGCCGTCCGGATTTTTTATCAAAAGTGCTCAAAAGCGGCACAAAAATAAACTACATGGTGATCTTTAGTTTCACGCGCCTAGTGTGAATAGACTAGCCCCCTCCCACCTAGAACTGCAAAATTAAGACATAAAAATGGAAATATTTGATGGACGTGCAATCACTCTCTCATTGGTCGAACCGCGCTAATTGTGATAGACAGTCATGATCAGTCTACTAGGGCTTGGATTTTCTATCAGTTCTCACCACACAGCGACATCGTATCTTTGCTCCTTTAATGTCGATGTGTAATAGTATAGTATTATTATCTTCGCCGGGAATGTATGCATTCGCGGTAAGGTTAATATGTTATCGGTTACGCCAGCTGTAAAGTGTGTATGTCGAGATCATAAGTCGAGAGAACTTTGACGGATCTTGCTGATTTTTGGTAGGTAAGTGGTAATTGTGGGAACGAAGGTCAAGTTCGAAAATGGTTAACCTGGCGTTTTCCTTAAGTGCTCCAGTGGACTTTTTTTGTTAGTGTGTTTGTATGTAGACAACATAACTCGACGAATTGATGATGGATCTGCATGATTTTTGGTGGGTACGTAGAGATTGTGAAATCGAAGCTCAAGTTTAAAAATGGGTCACCTGGCATTTTCCTGCGGTACTGCAGTGGGCTGTTTATGTATGCGTATGCGACAGGATAACTCGAGAAGCTGTTGATGGTTGTGCATGATATTTAGTGAATAGGTAGATTTATTAAAGGGGAAGGTTAAGTTCGATGATGGGCCTCCTAGCGGGTACTTTGGGTACTGCAGTGTAGCTTCAAAGTTTGAGGTCGAACTTTTTGCAAGTGCTACGGTCATGATTTTTGTGTGGTAGATAGTCCATGCCACATGAAGTAAGTTGTGCACGTTTGGGCCCTCTAGCGGCTTGTTTGGAGCTGCAGTGGGTGTTTTTAATTTATTTGTTTTGACCTTTGGACATGAATAACTAGACTTATGGTCAACGGATCGTCTTGATTTATGGTTTGTAGATAGCTCGATTAATGATTTACATAATTGAATATTCATTATGCAAATCAGGAGCTAATTTGCATAATTAGCAAGGAAAGTTTATAAATCTGCTGCCTTTCAAAATAGGACTCTCAAACATGTGACATATATAGCTGAAAAAGAGAGAGGTATCGATAGATACCAATAATGCTAATGGCTACCTATTTTGCATAATTAATGAGAAAATACTAATTGAAAATACCACAATAGTAAATGATTGGAATTTCATATGCATTCTTGTATCATTAGGAAGCTAAGTAAAGGTGAACAATATCAGACAAAAATTATGCATGACAAGGCCTCATTAACATAATTTATAAGGAAATGTCTACAATTCCCTTTCAATTTGCTGTTTTTAAGCCTATATATTCAGGTTAAATTGCACTGACAGGTGACCTAGTTTACCGGAGCAGGCTCCCTGTGAGACGTTTCTGGAGGACACATGTGATACTTTACTTGCCTGGTGCAGGGCTCTGTTTTGGGGTCAGGGAGGTCACACGGGCATTTGCACAGCAACCTTACGATCTAACGCTCTCCCTGTTGAAAGGTATAGGTTTGATAAAAACTGATTGATATGTCGACTATGAAAATAAGGGCATAATTGAAGCAAATACATTGCCAACAAATTGCCTCATTTTCTGTGGTAAAGATAAAAGTTATGATACCAATTAAGCAAAAATATTCTTAGAGTGATTATTTTTATAACTCTTGGGAGAACTCGTGTAGGTATAGGTATGGGTTTGTTTTAAACTTTGAAAGAGAATACTAGTAACTCAAGAAGGTGATGACAGATCGTCATGATTTGTAGGGATGTACATAGTTTAAGTGATGATTTACATGATCGTATAAGAATCATGCAAATCAGGATCTGTGATGTGAAAAAGTATACAAAAACCCTTGCATGCCATTGTAGTCAAACACGTGACATGTAACTGAGGAATATTGATAGGTATCAATTATGCAAATTGTGTGGCGTCGGTGTGGCGTAATGGTGAGAGCATAGGGCTGCCAAACAACGTGGCCCGAGTTCGATTCCGGCTCTCCCCCAGACATGTCTGGACATGCACCCGACGTTGTGCCCTTGGGAAAGGCACTTAACACAAAATCCCTCACTTCACTCTGGTGTAAATGAGTACCTAGCTTTGTCTAGGGACGTCCCTCGGATAGGACGTTAAATGGAGGTCCCGTGTTTGGGGAGAGCCACACCCCGCGCACGTAAAAGAACCCACCACACCTTTCGAAAAAGAGTAGGGGCATGCCCCGGTGTGCGATGGTCCAAAAACCTACAGTCAGCCGCACATGGGTTCGCCCTTAGTAATAGCCTCTGGCTAGTTGGGTAACCCTGGCAACATGCCGAACCAATAAATTAAAAAAAATAATAATTTTGCAAACGAATACCTAATTTGCATAATTTATGACAAAATACTATAATTCCAGAATGGTAAATGATGGGATTTCATTCTTGTGGCGTTTGGGAGATAATCAAATGTGGACGTTATCAGACATAAATCATGATGGCCTCATTTACATAATATATGAGGAAATGCTACAATGGCCCTCTTTTCTAAGATTTTACTTTAATGCTGTGTTTTGTGTAGAGAAAAGTATCACTTGAAATTCATGCAATCGAGGACCTTCTTTACATACTGAGTGATAAGCATTCACTCGAAAAGGCTAACATCAGTCGGCGAAGGTATGAGGTCGTGGAACTCTAGTCATACATATTTCAAGTTTAGTCCATAATTAGTGGGTCAAGGGAGTATGTAAACTGCATCCACTTTCCCTAAATTAACTCGGCCTTTTTAACTAAAACTCAAATTCACCCGCTGTTATGAGTAAAATGACAGAGAAGTCAGAATGATATCACAGAGACCACAGAATGATATCACAGACAATAGCCTTCAAACTATACGTTAGTTGTACAGACAGGCTAGGCTTGCTTAAAAGGCTGCACATGTTTGCAGCAGTCTAGAATTGTAGACCAAACAAGTTTTGACGTTTTTTATCAAATCATGTTTGACGTATTTTCTTATATAGACATGTAATTTCAGGCAACGTAGGACAAAAACCATATACAATTTTCAGTAGGATACTAATAATCTATAGTTTACAGGTACAGTATGTCCTTCTCATATCATTTCAGGGTCTAGTGTTCAGATATTTATCATATAAATAGCGGATGAACAGTTGTCGTAGAAAAAAAGGATATCATCTCCAAGCAGATGTTGGGATGAAATATTTTCCTTTACACATGTTTTGTTGTTTGGCTATTGACTTTGTTCGACTCTATTGGTAGAAATGAGCTCCATATTTAACGTTGGAAAAGTGCCATTGAAAATTCCAATCCAAAAAAAAAAAAAATGCCGCAATAGTCGGGTCTGTTGGTTAAGCGGACAAACGCCATACCATTCCGTACCGGGGGAAATGTGACTTATTCTGCGCGTTTGTATTTTCTAACGTAGGCACTATCTAGGTTATGTAAGCAACTATAACCTACAAATAATTTTCAGGTACAAAGTTTTCACTTTGTAAATGCACTAAGTATGCAAGTAAATTAATGTGGTTGGATTATGTAGCTGCGGCATCTTGGTAATAATAATATATAATATTTGATCTATTACATATAAAACAAGTCACACCACAGTCCAAGAAATACAACACAGTCCTCTTGGCGCTTCAGAAGACATATATTACATTTCATATGTGTACAAGCCACAATAACAGTCAGTGTCTATATAGTTCTGAATTGCATCACAAAATACATCTCGGGTTAAAATGTCTGTTTTTACACTCACGTATGCATGGATGTAAAGCATGATAAAATGTGTTTTGTAAATATAAGAAATGTTGTATCACTTTGATTTATACATGTACACTTTCAAAAGTATGTACAATTTCACACATAAACAGGTCGTCTCTGAAGTGAAGCACAGTGTCCTGATATTTATGTACACATGGAAATTAAATGTAGACAAATGGTAGCATATTATGACTTATACTGAGTGGACACGCCAGTGTTGACACCGTAGTCACGTGTAATTTCAATGCCTTGTTGAACATGCATTGTGGCATAAAATCTCGTCAAGTCTTCAGCAAATATTTTCTGATACAGCTCCTATCAGAATAACGTAGTGGTCAGCCTGTGGCCCCTCTGAATTCTGGACTTCAGCAGTGCCAGTGGGAAAGACGCGGGGTCGTTTCGAACAGTGTTCTCTCCCTCAGTGCCAGGAAGCGTGGGGTTCTTTCCGTGGCAGGACGCAGTGGCCGTGTTGTTGGTTGACGACGTGCCAAACGAGTCAGTGAGCTGACATCTATGCAATACCTTCTGCTGCGCGGTGTGGGCATGTTCTGGTGTAGATGAACCCTCAAGTACAATTTCCAGTCCTCGGGGTCCATCATTTCTTACAACCCCTGGTGCAGACCAGAACTGTGGTTTTATGTCTCCACCACCGACTTCGGGAGTTGGCAGCGAGTCCGAAGACGCCCTTAACCTAACGGAGGGCCTCTGCGACAATTCACTGTGGTTCAGCTTGGAATCTCCCGAACAAGCCTGTGCTGGGGACGACGCTGACTTTCGAGCAGAGTCAGGATTGTCGGGTGGAGCATTTGTTTGTCCACGATTAATTGCATGCATTAAGCGTACCTGTTGAGCATAGGCTGCTATGCGTTGAGAGAGAAGGTACTGTTTCATGACGGAGTCAGGTAACACCATCAAACGTGCCTGGTGAGCATAGGCTGCTAGACGTCGAGAGAGGAGGTACTGTTGCACGAGCGAGTAAGGTATAGCCTCGTCCAGCGCACCAATCGGGAAGAAGTCGACCATAGAAGACTGCGGATGGACTCTGTGCTCTACAAGACTCTGGGTGCCGCTCTGCTCAGCGAGGGACTCTGGAGGGCACGGCAGCTCTAGCTCAGGATTTCCCGATGGCTCTGTTTTGTCTGCATCACCTGACGGTAGGCTGCGATTCAAGAAGCCCTGTGGGGTGGCAGGTTCTTTCCCAAATGTTTCACCCTCATTTGCGCCATTTGTTGGAGGGTATCCATCGGGGATGCATTGTGGAATATCCTCGTTATGCTTCACTGGCTTGTCGGTCTCTTGCATCGCAGTAGTCGCAGGTTCCTTCTCTGTCTGTGCATGCTGTCTGTCATCTTCCAGTTGGAGGTCATTGGAGAGGAGCTCAGGCATCACACCAGCTGAAGTTTCCTTCTTCTCTGCCTGCTTGTGCTGAAGGTCATCTTCAACCGTGAGGTCATTAGGGAGGAGCTCAGGCACTACACCAGCTGAAGTTTCACTGTGATTTAGCGCGTAATCTCTAGAACAGGCCTGTGCTGGGGTCGACGCTGACTTTCGTGCAGGGTAAGGATTCTCAGGTGGAACATTTTTTAGTCCACAATCCTTTGCATACATAAAACGTGTCTGCTGAGCATAGGCTGCTATATGTTTGGAGAGAAGGTACTGTTGCAAGACGGAGTCAGGTATAGCCTCGTCCAGCTCAACAAGCGAACAGGAGTGGACCATAGAAGACTGCGGATGGACTCTGTGCTCTACAAGACTCCGGGTGACGCTCTGCTCCGCGAGGGACTCTGGAAGGCACGGCAGCCCTAGCTCAGGATTTCCCGATGGCTCTGTTATGTTTGCATCACCTGACGGCAAGCTGCAATTCAAGAAGCCCCGTGGGGTGGCAGGTTCCTTCCCGAACGTTTCACCCTCATTTGCACCATTTGTTGGAGGGTATCCATCGGGCTTTTCAGTCTCTGGCATTGCAGCAGTCACAGGTTCCTTCTCTGTCTGTACATGCTGTATGTCATCTGGCAGAGGTACGCCGTTGTGAAGCAGCGTCGGCACCTCAAACGCCGCATGTTCCTTCTTATCTGCCGGCTTGTGCTGCTCGTCATCGGGCAGAGCCAGGGGTAGGCCGTTGAGAAGCAGCGTCGGCACCTCAAACACCACGGCTTCCTTCTTATCTGTTGGCTTGTGCTGCTCGTCATCGGGCAGAGCCAGGGGTAGGCCGTTGAGAAGCAGCGTCGGCACCTCAAACGCCACGGCTTCCTTCTTATCTGTTGGCTTGTGCTGCTCGTCATCGGGCAGAGCCAGGGGTAGGCCGTTGAGAAGCAGCGTGGGTACCTCAAACACCACGGCTTCCTTCTTATCTGTTGGCTTGTGCTGCTCGTCATCTGGCAGAGCCAGGGGTAGGCCGTTGAGAAGCAGCGTCGGCACCTCAAACGCCACGGCTTCCTTCTTATCTGTTGGCTTGTGCTGCTCGTCATCGGGCAGAGCCAGGGGTAGGCCGTTGAGAAGCAGCGTCGGCACCTCAAACACCACGGCTTCCTTCTTATCTGTTGGCTTGTGCTGCTCGTCATCGGGCAGAGCCAGGGGTAGGCCGTTGAGAAGCAGCGTCGGCACCTCAAACACCACGGCTTCCTTCTTATCTGTTGGCTTGTGCTGCTCGTCATCGGGCAGGGCCAGGGGTAGGCCGTTGAGAAGCAGCGTGGGTACCTCAAACACCACGGCTTCCTTCTTATCTGTTGGCTTGTGCTGCTCGTCATCGGGCAGAGCCAGGGGTAGGCCGTTGAGAAGCAGCGTCGGCACCTCAAACGCCACGGCTTCCTTCTTATCTGTTGGCTTGTGCTGCTCGTCATCGGGCAGAGCCAGGGGTAGGCCGTTGAGAAGCAGCGTCGGCACCTCAAACGCCACGGCTTCCTTCTTATCTGTTGGCTTGTGCTGCTCGTCATATGGCAGAGCCAGGGGTAGGCCGTTGAGAAGCAGCGTGGGTACCTCAAACACCACGGCTTCCTTCTTATCTGTTGGCTTGTGCTGCTCGTCATCGGGCAGAGCCAGGGGTAGGCCGTTGAGAAGCAGCGTGGGCACCTCAAACGCCACGGCTTCCTTCTTATCTGTTGGCTTGTGCTGCTCGTCATCGGGCAGAGCCAGGGGTAGGCCGTTGAGAAGCAGCGTGGGTACCTCAAACGCCACGGCTTCCTTCTTATCTGTTGGCTTGTGCTGCTCGTCATCGGGCAGAGCCAGGGGTAGGCCGTTGAGAAGCAGCATGGGCATCTCAAACACCACGGCTTCCTTCTTAGCTGACGTCCCTGTCATGTCTTTCTTCACTTTACCCTAAAGAAGTGATTACAGTATAACAATCAGCACCATGGACAGGAATACTTAGTAAAATGCAAATGTGAATATGAGTGAATGATCTTTTATTGATTAATAATAGAATTGTAATTTAATCCATACCCCCGGATTATAGTATGAAATTATCAGACTTTTCAAGTGTCCACCTGACTCTTTTCATCAGCGATGGAAATAATGTTTACCTAACACTTACGGAACATAGCGACAACATACTTGAGTTCTCTATAAACATTTATTTGTTGTTATTGTTTTGTTACTGTAATTGAGACTGAATTAGAAGAATTGCTTCAAAATACTAGCATCGGTTGTTTTCAAAAGTACTCTTAAAATAGCAGTAGCATAAAAGCAAAACCTGTAGTTTGTACTGTAGGGCGCATAAACTTGTGACTTACATGGTCATGTGCCCCAGTCTGCTCAGTAAGATCCTGTAATGATGCCAGGGTAAAAAGGATATTAATTGAATAGAACAGTGCATCTTGGTAAGCATAGTATTTGTATCTAATGTGAATTTATTTCAGTGCAGAACCTAAAATAGATATAGTATATTAAGTATTATATTAAAACGCAAGACTGCCTTTTTTATTCTTTTGTTTTTCGATAGCACGGATCAAAATGATATCTTGTTATATCATATTTGCAAAATCAAAATGGCAACCACAATATTTGTATTCATCAAAACATTTCAGAATCTGCAAAACTCACCTGTTTGAGCGTCTTGATCAACCCCTTGCTAGCCTCCATCTACCAACGGAATAAATGATTTATATATATATCTATACATATATACATATATATACATATATACATACATACATACATACATACATACATACAGATATATATATATATATGTGTTACACATTACAGAGCCTGTATGTCGGCCCCATATATGCACCGGTTTGGGGTATTTTTTAGCTGAACGCATCACACCGCAGTGAAACGCACCAAATGCAGAAGTAACTATGCCACAGCAGTGCAAAAAAAGTCAAGGCAAAATTACCCGATTAATGAAACAAATTAGGTCAAGAACGCCAGCAGGACAAGGTTACAAATGGACGAAACGGAATGATTGGGCCAAACAAAATCAGTTTCCGATCCTTACCTGTTCTCGCATCTTTCTGATCAGTTCCTGCTGACGTGCAGCTTTCTGCTCGTTCTCTTTTCTCATCTAAAAAAAAGGATGTATAATATTTGAGTATTCCTTGGATTGGAATATTAAATAATATAATAATAATAACTTTATTGTACAACAATTGTACAAGGCACAAAGTTTTAGGCTAACCAATCTATCTAATACAATATTATGTGTTAGTCTATCTTATACAATATGGTGAAGTATTAAACATTTTATTGGAAACAACATACAGCACATGGTACTGATGCAAAGCATTGGTAAACTGATTGAGACAAGTATGAAGGTAAAAAAAGAGTTAAAATGAAACTTAGGGAAGACCTTTTAGTAAGCAAATTCTCTAGCTTTCCCATTTATTGTGATTGGCATCACATGTAGTATAAACATTGAACAGTGGCCAAAATCCAACAATATGATATCATATGACTGCAAGTGTACCTTGTCTCAAATGGCAGATAGAAAAATGGTATATGAATTTACATTTATTTGGTTCACTGCGTTATAACATGCTCTGTTCTTACGACTTTTACATAACAATGCAGAAATCAAAATTTGCAGATGCCACATTACACATACCTTCTGTATGTCCTGTAGTATGGGCCGTGGGTCAATCAGGGCATCATTCCCTTGCTCCAGGGTTTGAGTGCCCACATGCAGTCTGGCCTCACCAAATCTGTAAACGATGAAAATAACACATAGTAGTCATATAGACCACCATTTAGATGGAGAAAATTGACTACAAAGTTGTTATTCAAGCAGTTTAAATGCTGTTTCAATAGCCATTGTTTCAATTGGGCACATATTTTAAGACACCTATCAATTACATGCCATTGGGTAGAATCAAAGGGGGAGGGGCACAGATTCCAAATTTTAGCTATTCCTTTTCATACCAAAATGAGAGTTTTATTACAGCTAGGTTTGGAATGCAGATAACTCACTCTTTCTTTTCTGATTCAAGAACCTCCACACGATACTTCAGCTGCTCGATCTCCTCATCTTTTAGGGAAACTCTGTTATGGTGAACAGAATGGACAAAATCAGATCAATCATAAAAATACAAAATTCAGGAAGTCTCTTTTTGTGGATTTCAACAGTGGGTCCTCCTTATAGCTAAATACTTATTCTAATACAGGATTGGGAATAATGATATTCTATTATCATTAGATATCGGTATCTTACCCCTAACCTTGTTAAAGGAGGGTTTAATTACAATTCATCTGACACTCCCAAGTCTGAGAACATTAGGTACTGTAACAATAAGGTAGGTGTGAGTGATGAGTGAGTGATTGTGAGTGAGTGTGTGAGTGAGTGAATGAGTGAGCAAGTGTGTGTGAATGAATGAATGAGTGATTGTGTGAGAGGGTGAGTGATTGTGTGAGTGAGTGTGTGTGTGTGAGAGAGTAAGTGAATGAGGAAGTGTGAATGGATGAGAGTGAGTGAGTGAGTGAGTGAGTGAGTGAGTGAGTGAGTGAGTGAGTGAGTGAGTGAGTGAGTGAGTGAGTGAGTGAGAGTGAATGAGCGAGAGTAAGCGAGTTTAATTTCTGAACCCAACTCACCGCTGCCGTGTGTTTGCGGCCTGATCCACAAGTCTCTTCTCCAGTTCTCTAACCTTTGTGGCTGCTTCTGTTCTCTCCCTGGGTAAAAATAGAGAGAGTTTCATGTGTTGCTTTTTTTAAAGATGAAAATAGTGGCAGCAAATATGTGCATGTACATGCACATGTACTGTGACACTGATAATCTTACTAGAAGACCTGGACCTTTAAGTTGATAAAGATCAGCTTCTGACCATATCCTATAAATCATGATAAGTTTTGAAACAAAGATAACTCACCCTTCCTTTTCTGACTCCAGGACATCCACATGAGCCTGAAGCTCCTGAATGAACTCATCTTTCTGGGAGATCCTGTTGTGTTACACAGAATGGAGAGAATTATTAAATACGTTAT
Organism: Branchiostoma lanceolatum; assembly: GCF_035083965.1. Lineage (NCBI taxonomy): Eukaryota > Metazoa > Chordata > Leptocardii > Amphioxiformes > Branchiostomatidae > Branchiostoma > Branchiostoma lanceolatum. The sequence continues at coordinate 18,141,277 of NC_089731.1, forward strand.
AGTACAAATGTATTAGATTGAGTCTCTCTTTTGGGTTGCAACAGTGTGCTCTCCCTACAGCTAGTAGTTATGTTATTTTGATATCAAAATATCATAATATATATCTTAAGCTTGTCAAAATGCTTGATTTAAATACAGCTGGTCTAACATTCCCAAGTTAGGGAACCAGACACAATAAACTGTGTAGTGTCAGTGGAGAGTAGGTGAGTGGGTGGGTGTGTGAGTGAGTGTGTGTGTGTGTGTGTGTGTGTGTGTGTGTGTGTGTGTGTGTGTGTGTGTGTGTGTGTGTGTGTGTGTGTGTGTGTGTGTGTGTGTGAGTCTGTATGTGTGTGAGTGTGAGTGAGTGGGTGGGTGCAAGAGAGTGACAGACTGACTGGGTGAGTGAGCGAGTATGTGGGTGAGTGAGTGTGAGTGAGTGTGTGAGTGAGTGAGTGAGTGAGTGAGTGAGTGAGTGAGTGAGTGATTCCTTGAACCAAACTCACCTGTGCTGTGTGTTTTCTTCCAGCTTCCGGATCATTCTAAGGAAAGACATCAAAGAATCATTAAGCATCTTCAAGCAACTGATTTGAAACACTTTCTATCAAGTTTCAATGTTTCTTAAGAATTTCTCTGCTATTGCCAATTTTCATTTCAGTTCCAAAATTTGTGTGGTTTAAGAGCTTACTCGTATTGTATAATGAAGCCATTCAAATTTTTTACAAGCCTTTAACAGCCTTACATGCTTGTAATTCTAGATTTACTAAAAGCAAATACAGTCAAACATGGTCTCAACAAGGGACAGAGGAAAATGGTTGGTGACTGGAGGTAGTTGCTCCAGACCAGAGGGTCTTACCAATGCAAAATCTTATGGAACTGTTTCAATGTGACTTATGAATGGAGGTGGTAATGTCTTTGCTAGGTGGCCAGCCAGGTTTGACTGTATATGTTTCGAAATGGTGATAGCTCTAGTTCATGATCAGCTGATATGATCTCAAAATGATAATTTGTAACTTACGTATTGGTGACTTCTAGCCGTCCGGCGAAGTCACTAGAAAGAATCCATAAAACAATATTAAGGAATATAATGACAACAAGCATGTCTACAACTGTGAAAAGAGATACTGTAAACCCATTCAATATTGCAGTTGGTATTTTAGTACCAGGGAGGAAAGGGAGTAGTTCACAGCATTTAGTTTTAATGGTGGGAAGAAAATTATTGTCTCAAATGTTAGTTATCAAACATTTGCTTTGTTGAAATTCTAGCCATTAACTAGTGGCAAAAGTCTAGTTACCGTAAAAAAGATCAACAATTACAGTAGCAATATGGCTCCCCATTCAAAGATAGGAAGCAAATTAAAACTTTTCAAAAAGTGGTATTTTATGTCATACTATAACTTCATTTAAGTTCATGGCACTAATAAATTTCATGGAACAATGAAAATCAAGAGTTTGTGGTATCTTTGAGTTTGTTGTCTAAACAATTAGTAGAAATTATGGATTCCAAATACAAATGAACGTTTGCTGGTGTAATGGTTTTGCAGCAAAACTTAAACACAATGAATACCAAAATCTAGAGTAAATATCATGCATCTATTTCTTAGTTTACATGATGAAAATTATATAAAAGGTTTAACTAAAGGTTTATCTAGGATTTACTGTATAAAATACAAGTTTATTCTTTAGAAATGGATATCAAATTCAAGTAGATATCTTTTCAGCACCAAGGACAGGGCAGATGTCAGTAGAAAATGGCTGTTCTTACCTCAGAATCTCGTTCTCTTGTTTGTGGTTGTCATCAGTTTGTTCTTGTAGCCTCCTGTTAAAAGCAAAAAAAGAGTAAAGAACTGTAGTATTTTCTCTTCATCACATGAATTTCCTTTAATTATAGAATTGTGCTCTTGAATTTGCATTCGTATTCTTGATGCAAAGGATCTTGATGTAATTGACATCTAATACCACTTGTCAGCACATTTGTTTCATTATCTTGATTGTTTTCATTGTTCTGATGTTGCAGCTTTAACCCTATCCAGACTGGGCTTTTTTGGTATATCTGGGACTGGGGGGGGGGCTGATTCGGCCCCCCCCTCATAATTTCCGAACGGTATGATGTATCATCACCAAATTTGCAGGGAGTGATATTCACGTCAAGTTTTATAATTCCTGTAATTTTGGTGACGTTATGACGTAATATGACGTAATTATGACGTCATCGATGTGATTTTATTGGCTAAATAGGGAATTCCCGTAATATCTAAAGGTATTAAACAAAACGGTTTGTATTATTCATTTTAAGGTATGCAAGGCATACAACGTCAATGGTAAGTACGTTGACGTCAAAATGACGCCATAGAGTGACGTCATGTGTTATTACCGATCCCTTGGGATCTGCCATCTTGGATCGGCCATTTTGAAATTTTTAAAAATCCTTTTTTTTCCACTTATGACCCCAAAGGACACTGAAAATGGACTAGAAACGTTAATCTAAATGTTTCTGATAAAGAAAATGTCAGGTATTGACGATTTTAAAGGCAAAAAAGCCTGCTGATACCTGAAATAGTGATATAGTCCGCCATCTTGGATTTTGACTGATTACGTCATCAAATTAGCATAAATTATGAATATTAAATCAGGAAAGTTACATCTAATTACATATAATGTTATACATGTAGGAAACCTGGTGTAGTTGTGCAAGAAAACCCAAGAAATATCATTGTTTTCAAAAAATTAATGATTTTTGCATAAAATGCCTGTCAGAAACCCGTTGCCATGGCAACATGAAAAATGATAAACTTTAACCATTAGTATAAAATTGTTCCCAACAAAATTTTAGGAAAAGTCACCCAGTTTGGTAGTCGTAGCATACATCGTTTGGCAGTAATACGATGTCAAAGTTGCCGCGGGCACTTTTAGCCCCCCCCCCCCAGTCTGGATAGGGTTAAGCTAAAAAATATTCTTAAAATGTTGTTAAGTTGATTGATATAACAACACCTATAGAAATGGTGTGAAAATTTTTACATTTGCCAGAAAATATCCTTAATCTGTATAAATTGCTTGCTGTGGATTATGTAGCTAACTTGTTGAACTTGCATCAAGAAAGAAAAGTGCATATCTGTAACATTATAGAGTTCCATAGATTTGATTGCATTGAATTCTGCTCTAGACTTTCTTTCCACCTTTCATGTACTCATCAAACCCAACCTTCCTTTACGTTTCACCTATAAAGTTAACATATTAAAAAAAGAGAATTCCAAGCACAACTTCTAATGTTACCTGACAAAAATGGAGGTGTAGTGTTGTTTCGTCCGAAACAAGCTGAAATGACAAAGTAGAAACATTTTAGCCATACCTCTCAATGACAAATGATAAAGAAAATGGCCAACAAAATTTGTGACAGTTGTTTCACTGTCTTTTATTAAGTGTTTCTACATATATATGCAGCTGAATCAACTAGTGAATCTTTGTTATATTTTTCCAGTATTTTTTTGTCTACGTGTGTGTACTTCAATTCTCACCTCTGTAGGTCTTGTAGTTCGTCCAAAAGAGAATCACTGTACCCTATCACCCTGAAAGAAAGAGAAAATAAAAAAGATAAATAAATTGGTACTGTTATATTACATAAAAAAAAGCAGGGTATCTCTGCCATGGTAAACAACATAGTTTACAATAATAGTTATTGTACTTCAATGTCAAATCTTTTTGATATATTTCTGCAATGATGAAGAAATGATTTCAAATACTGCTGAGTGAAACTGTCTAAGTACAGTCTTAGTTATAGTAACAAGTTTAGTTATAGTCTTCAATAGTAACAACTCAAAGAACCCTTGTGATTTTTCTCCCCCCCCCTAAAAGACAGGGTATGCATACAAGTATACGTTTTAAACATGTAACAATGAATACTGAATCCCCCCACACACACACACACACATTTTTTCTATAGCTCTAAACTCTGACTACTTCTGACTACAGTGGCTATATGATAGCTAAAGCTGACTAAAACTTCTGAGTTCTTACTCTTTCAACGAGGGCTCACTGCGGCCTCTCTGACTTGGCTGAGTAAGAAAGTAAGAAAAGGAACATACAATAAACCAAAAAAAGACAAACAGAAGTCACAAGCAAAACAAAAGGAACTTCTGAAAGCAATTCAAATCTACCTACCTACCTACAAGTCAAATTCAAAATAGTTTTGTGTGCATTGATTCACAGTGTACAGTTTTATCCTAAGAATTTCATACTTGTTCCTTACATTAGATATTTCATACACATTTTGTACAATATCAAACCACCCCATGAAGCATCCACAGAACTTACATAAAGTGGCCTTAAACATAACAAAGAAATCTGTTAAAATGATGTTCTTCACTTCAAATGCTATAACAAGAACTTGGCACAGGGGAGGTTAAGTACTTGCCATTTTTACTGTAAATCTTGAAACCTTTCCGGTGGTTTTATTAAATCTATGTTTTTTTTTACAGTGACTTTTCACAATTATTCATGACACAGTGAATATGTCTCCCTATAGTAATTATTGTAATAGTAAGCATACTAGATTAAAACACTGCCATAACCTCCCTCTCCATCTTTCATTGAAATAAAACCACTGCAAAAGTGATAAATTTACAGTATTGACACATAAATAAACTCCCTAAGTAACATTAGAACTTACCTTGGACGCATCATCCAAGTCATCTTCTGCGGACTCCTTTTTCAGTTTGATGACCATTCTTCTGAACATAGAAGTCTTCCCTGCTCTATTGTTGGGATGTAAGTATTACTAACAGTGATATACCACAATCATGATAAACAATTGTTGATGTCGTTTCCAGCAAAGACTATAAACAAAGAGAATACAACGACCAACAGTATTGTGACAGCAGTTGCATCAATTGTTTCTGAAGTTGGACCTGTGGAGTCAATTTTTCATCATTCTTCATTCATTATTTTAAACTAATAACATTAGAATGAAATTGAAAAATGAAATAGCGCTACTACTCAGTTACAGTCCATTTTGAAATGTTCACCTTGATTCCATTTTTGCAGTTTTTGCACTGCCCCTCTACAGTAAAATCATGACACTGCAAAACTGTCTTTATATGCTACATTATTGTTTTGACCACAAACGTTGACCACCAACTAAACCTATTTAATACTCCTACCATTAAATAAGATACCTGTGAAAATAAATGTACTTTTTTTACAGTACTTACTTCTGGAGGTTTTGCAGGTCTTCTGGGAGAGCCCCAGTGCACTCTTTTGCCCTGTAAAGAACGTTGATGATAACAATTAGGAAACCGTATCATAATTGAATAGTAAAAAAGCCTGACACATCTTTTATGGCATCATAAAAAAGGACTTTTGCACTTGACTTTGTTTTTCAATTTCCAAATGTCTATGTCTATTCGAAATACTAATCCTTCAAGTTGGTGAATTGTCACAATAATGTTGTACTGTGGCACTAGATTGTCTAGCAACAGTAACAGCTATGAGCACCCCCTCCATTTTGCTCCCCCCCCAAAAAAGTTGCTGTGTTCTAATATGTGACATAGAAAAACATACAATACAACAATGAAGACTGGATTTATTGTTTCCTAGTTTTTTCATAGTTGTAAACTCTGACTACTTCTGACTGCAGTGCTAAATAGGCTAAAGCTGACTAAAACTGAGTTCTTACTCTCTTAACGAGGGCTCTGTGCTGACTCTCTCGGTTGGCTGAATAGGAGAAGGAAACAATTGCTACCATAAGAACAACACAACAAATAAACAAAACATAGCAAAACAAATGAAAAAAACATCACACCAATTAATTCTAAGACATTTTGGAGTAAACAGTGCTTGGAGGAAAATCTCCTTAAGAATACTATAGTCCTTCTGAAATCCCTCAGACAGATTTTATGTTTCACTTTTTTCTGAAATTAAAGAACCAACAAACTACATATTGGTGTAATAAACCATGATCATAATGAAACATAAGAATTCTCAAGTCTAATTTGGCCACCTTATGTAACTTCTGCAAATGATGTTTTCTGAAAATAATTATTTTGATTGTTGCACTTTTGGTCCAATGGCGAAATGTTACAAGTTGCATTCAAATCGTTCAATAAATAATTTCTTTAAGTGGACTGCAAATATCAAGTGATGATTGAAGGGTCTATAGTTTGTCATGATTTTGTATCTATTCTACATTTTCTTAATAGAAATACTCTTATCAAATGTTAATATGTCCTTGATACACACTTTGGGGCATTGAAATAGTAACCTACGTTTAGTGAAGCATCCGTAGAATCTACATAAGGTGGCCTTGTGACAATAAAAATTGAACTAAAGATAGCTTGATGTTGAATGTTATTCAAGTGGCATCACTTCAAATGGCATAAACAACAACGCAGTACAGCGACGTTTAAAAAAACTTACCTTGATGTTAGCCCCAACTTCCAAGTCGTCTTCTGTTGATCCTTTCTTCAATTTCTGGACCATTCTCCGAAACATCGATGTCTTCTCGACGCTAGCGTTGTCCGTAGACTGTTGATCTGACTTTGTAGTCGCCATCATTCAACTTCTCAAATGTAGATGAGTACAAATGCCTACAAATGTCATCAAAAACAAATGTAAATATATTTCAAGCACAGACAATACATTAATAAATCTTAGATCATTGCGAAACAAAATGCTGGGTTACATTTTAGGCCGTCTTTGGCGTAAAATATCCTGCCCGACGTGTCCTTATGTAAGTAGTAATAACCTTGGTGACCTTGACCTTGTTCTATTCATTCAGCGGCAAAAATGATTTCAGATTTTTTCGGTGCATTTCAGACCCAAAACTTCCACTTTTTGTCACCCTGCTGTCCCCTCTTTGTGTCAAGAAAACGTACGAGTAACTTTTGACTATGATTTGTGATTTTCATTATCAATTTGCTGAATTTTTAAAGTCTAAAAACTGAGAGAGAAAAATCCCCACCTGCTACTAGAGCTGGCTAGTTGTCATCTGTGTAAATAGAACACCGTGTCCATGGCAACCGGAGCAAACATGGCGGATCGAACGCCTGGGAGGAATGAACTTTAAAATCGTGCGTTGAACATGAAAAATCATGTTTTAAACGCATCATCTCAAGCTACTTTGAATATTCAAGCCATCCTCTGGCTTATAATCATATCTTTTGACAAAAATTCCGTCATCTAGTCGATCGTTGGGATAACATGAAATGGTATTGATCTACTTTTTATCTTCTGGTCATTCCTGTATGATTTCCAGCGGATGAGCACAGTTGTGGCAACCAGGTTGCGGTCGGGACTAACTCTTGTGTAGCGCATCGTGTGAAGTTTCTTCGCCCTTAGACGTGCTCAATACACGGTCTGTGTTATAATGTTTTGATACCTAATTCACATTGATTTACTAAATCACAACAAACGCTACAATTTTCCCCTAATAATATCAACAGCTTTGTACTTTTTTTAGTAGCGGATGAATGTAGCAAATGCATCATGGTAAAGGGGCCAATCTCGTAGTCAGGCCTAGGCCAGGGCACGTCAACATGTAGACAAAACGTTCCAATATGGGACGTTAGGCATTATGGTTAGGTTTTTGACTGCGTCGTCTTCGAATGCATGGAAATGGGATGACCAAGTGGAAACCATGGTGTCCAAGAGTAGTAAAAGGCTGGTCATCATAAGCAGGTTGCGCCGTTCAGGAGCACCGGTTGCAGACCTGATCACTATATACTGTGGCTACATAACACCTTTACTCGAGTACGCCGTCACATGCTGGGGTTCAGCTCTAACTCAGAGACAGTCGGCTTCCCTAGAGCGGGTACAGAGAAGAGCCTGCAGGATGATAATGGGACGTCAGTTCACGACGTACAGCGAAGCTCTCCAGCATCTGGATCTTCAGCGCCTGTCATCTCGCAGACAACAACTTTGTATTGACTTTGCTGTGAAAGCAGAAAGGTCGGCTCGCTTCTCCAAGTGGCTACCCCTTACCCGTGGTCAGCAGCATGGCAGGCAACTCAGAAACTCTGCTCGCTACCAACAGCCCACTGGGACTAAACGATACATAACCAGTGCCATCCCAGCGATGACTAAGATATTGAATGAACTGTAAGACGTGATGGACATTGTATGACATTATATGTATATGTATATATGTGTGTGTATTATCGTTGTAAAAAGAGCTAGAAATATTTCACATGTACATGTACATGTACTACCACAAGGCACACATACGCTCTGTCTGAATGTCGCACTGTTGGACCCTTGTTGTCGTCTTGCATTCCGGTTTTTAAATGTACTGCTTTATCTAACGTTTGTCACGTGACAACCCAACTCAGAGCTGATGAAGGAGTGGTGGATGCCACCCGAAAGCTACTCAAGCTGCAATATTTTAGTCGTGAGTATCAGTTTAATTCCTCAATATTTCTATGATTTTAGATATGTCACCAGATTTTACTTAGTCGGCTAATGGTGATACTTTTGTAAATCTGACTACAATTCGGTCATGAATTTGACTGCCACTGTCAGTTTGTGTAAGTTTTCTTAATAAAACCATTCATCATCATCATCGTTATCAAAGCCTTTTAGACAGTGCTGCAAATACTTAAGTGTCTTAAGTTTGTAATTCTGGCGGTGTTACCCGTTTTCAAAAACCTCTGACAAAGAATTCACTATGGATATAAAGGCGACTTAACGTTACTTCATATGGGTAACAAAAGGCATCACTTAAGCTATCCGCAACCTAAAAACACGTCAAAAACCACTCCTCTGCTTGGAGAGTACACTGCTCCAAAACTGCACCACTGCTAGGTACGGAAAAGTCACATTTACTATGTCGACGTCTTCCAAAATGTGTATGATATAGATATAGATTTATTTTATTGATATGTATTTACTGTACTATTTCATCATCACTTTCAAATACGACACTGCAATATCAAACCTTTGTGGCCCATATAATATCAACATACAGACTCATATATCAGCACACTAGACACATATACTAGTCCTGTACCACCGACTGATTCTTAACCCTATCTAGGCTGTTCCCCCTCATAACTTCCAAGCGGCATGGTGTATGATTCAGTTTGCAGGGGGTGATATCAAGGCATGTAAATATTAATTACTATCCATAATAAGCCTTGATTATTTGGCGAAGATAATGTGTTCGTGGAACTCTAGTTGAAACTTACTATGTGTAGGAATGACTAGAAATCGAAGTTTTTTATTGAAGTTTCAGGCCTCATAAAATGGTCTGGATGCCTTTAAGTATGGGGTGGGGGGCGTAACTTTGGTCAGCTATCACTTCGTAATCATGAATGAGAAAGTAAAGTGGTTTCATTTCCTCAAATACCCACCAAGAGCCCTATCGTTTGAATGTAAAGTTTGAACATTCTGATAAAGAGATTGAATTTTAGAGTTAGGGCTGTGTATTTCTGTTATATTGTATCTGACCCTTACCTCTTTCCTCATGACCTCAGTGAAAAGTGGCCTGTATATCCTGATTTAAGTTTCTCATGATTAAACAAAAGTTCAAACAAACAACAAACAATAGCTAAATTCATATGGAAACATTATATTTAGCGGAGAACTCGCCCAAAGTTTCATCAATGATAATCTATTCTAAAGTGACATTCATTTGACTAATATATCAATCTTTCACAACTGCATGCATTTTCCCATGTTCTCTCAGGTCGCTCAATATCTTTATTACATTAACGTCACATGTAATGAATTGGTCGCTTCAACTTGTGACTGAATTGAGGACGACATGTCAGATCGGATGTAAGACATCATCGAAATGAAACCAATGACAATTATCATAACTAGCAACCACAATTTTCAGTATTTTTTTTATCATGTTGACCCTCCGGAGGGGAATTATATTTCATCTTTTTGCCCCCCAAAATCAGACGGAAATCAATGCGCTCGTGTATGTCATCCATAACAATAATGTGCTGTATCCTATGCATTAAATAACAAAGAAATAAGGTCATAGATGCTATTTCACATAGAATTGGTGGAATGGACTTTCCCCGTAAAGTATGCACTTTCTGAATGGCTACCACATTCAAATTTCAATTCTATCTTATTTCATAAAACAAGAAGGCGTTAAGCAAATGCAATAGTATTTTCTATTTGACTGTCAATTGGTGCCGTAACAGTAAAAACATGAAAATGGCATGTCAACGATAACTTTTTCATACATGTAATTTATTCCCATCGCCATAGATCAACTTTCAAAGAAATACAAATACATATCTCTAACATTTTACTTATAATCTTACACTTTCATAACCTTTATGTCCCATGACAGTATACAGTAACACCGAAGCCTAGTCTACATTTTGTACATCTCACTCAAATAACATGGACAGTATTTAACATACTTTCACCAAATGATCAATTAACAGGGATGTTTGTCCGGCCAATTCACCAGTCTATTTCTAATAAACAAAACTAAACGAAAAGGGGTACAAACATATCTATCTGCTATCTATTTACATGTTCCATCAAATATCACACTTCTTGACCTTTCATATCATATCATATCATATCATATCATATCAAGGCACTTGAATCATCAATACTTGTTTTGAATATCACCTAAGGCAACAAACAATTCTATTCACACCCTAATCCCCATACATAACCCAGTAGAACACTGTAATATCTTAGCTCTAGATACATATTATATAAACCAATATAAGATGCAACTTCAAAACTGCAATCTTACCAAACATTACATGTATGCAGACAGAAGAATAAATGGATAATACACTTTTAAAATGTGTATGAAAATAATGCAAAAATGTGCTGGTGAGAAAGAATGGCAAATTCTTCCTTTCAAAATTATCTTTAATTTCAGCTTTGTATTTGTTTAAAAACAGATACAAAGCTAAAATGTAGCTGACTTAAAAAAGTCATACATGTACAATGTAGCAGCAGTAGAGCAAGTCTACTAGTACAAGAACTAGTAGCACCCTGGTTTAATACATAACACATAACAGTACTATGACTCAGGATTCAAAATAGCCAGAAGATTTGGTGGGTACATCCATATGCAACAAAATCAATGTCTGGATAAAGTAACAAGAACATCTGCTAGCCTTTCTCATTTGAACATGGATGTGATGAAACAGGCAGTGGGAAAGTTCTGCATAGGGCAACCTTTCAGTCCTAATGTGCAAGAAAGAAGCACCTTGGTTCTCAGTAGAAAATGTGCGTTGAGTTTGATCAATCTTTCCAAATTTCATTATGATCTCGGAACAGATTACACCCCTAAGTTCCAACACCCTATATATGTTCTGACACCTCACCCTAACCCTAACCCTAAGACTACTACTACCCCTTACCCCTAACCCTGACCTAGGGGTGTAAAAATATAGGTGTGTTGGAACATGGGGGCGCGGGAACATGGGTGTGTCTCCGTTTACAGCTCGTCCTTGGTCTCCGTCCCCTGTCCATAGTCGTACACATACTGGTGTTCCGTCGTGATCTGGGGCGTCGCCACGACGGGCCCCTCGGTCTCGTACGACCACACGGCGCGTCCCGTCTCACGATCCACGCAGAAGACCGGACCGCTGATGGAACCGATGTACACACGGCCATGTTTGTCCAATCTGGGGCTCGACCAGACCTCTTCACCGGCGGGAAACTTCCATACGACGGATCCATCTGGAAAACAGAACATGGCTGTGAAAAGTGATCTTGAACCAGTTTAGCTAATTGAAGAGCTAATCTTCCATTTTTCGTGACAGAGAAGACAGATGCTACATGTATGTACAGTATCTACAGGTTCATCGTACTGGAGGGATTCCTCTAGCTCTTTTCAACAAGCACATTGAATAGAGGACCGCAGCTCAACGTGCCATTATAAAGACTGCACCCCCCTCCGATACCATGCCTGATTTTAACTCCCAACCTTTTGTTCCAGAGACAGACTGTTGTTAAATCACTGGACTATGGACGCTACTATACTATAATAACCATACAGTCTACCATGAGTTGCCCGACTCTAGCACAAATTGTTGAAAAACCTTCCTCTTTGCGGCCTGACTCCGTAACCAATACAAATCTTGGTGCCAAATGGCTACCTCAGCAGTCAGAATATAGAAATATGATCTTTATACAGATAAATGACATCTCAATGTATTTGTTGATGGAAAATGAAAACCATATGTTATTGATGAAACTTCTTGACAAATGTTAGAATATTAACATGTGGACAGTACCAGATAAAAAATAATCAACTGTACTAAAGAAATAATTAAGCACAATGACAATAATCAAATGAAAAATCAAACAACATACATTGTACGTTGATGAAGGTTAGACATCCAGGTAATAAGATACGCCAAAGATGATTACTCAAGCAACTGGATAAGATCTTGAAACAGTCAGACGTTTCAGACAGTATCCACTGTCTTTCGTCAGTGACTAACGATAGGACTGAGAACACCAGGTTTTATACCAAAACTCTTTTAAACCATATTAACCAGGTAGATGACAACATCAAGTTCACACAGGAGTCATGTCAAAACAACATGCTCCCCTTCTTAGACACCAAAACCATCATAGAGAAGGATGGCAACCTTCAGTTCGAAGTGTACAGGAAACCGACCCACACTGATCAATATCTGGCCTTTGATTCCCATCACCCTTTGGAACACAAACTAGCAGTGATTAAAACTCTCTTCCATCGAGCAGACAATGTCATTACCTCAGACGAAGCAAAAACAGATGAACACAGACATCTCCGTGTGGCTTTAGCCAAGTGTGGCTACCAAAATTGGACCTTCAACAAGGCCCTCAAACCTTCTGACCAGTCTAAGAAAACACTCAAGTGCAGACCATTGACCAACAGAAACAAGGTCAACATTACTATTCCCTACATCCAAGGAGTATCGGAAAAACTCAGACGTATCTTCCAAAACTTCAACATTGCCACTAACTTCAAACCTCACTCAACTCTCAGGCAGAAACTAGTCCATCCAAAAGACAGGCCTGAAAAAGGCATCAAAGCCAATGTCATCTACAAACTGAAATGTGAGGAACCGAACTGCAATAACATGTACATTGGGGAGACAAGTCGACCACTAAAAGAAAGGTACAAGGAACATTGCAGAAAGAGCGCTAACCGCTACTCCTCTGCCATTTACCACCATCTAAAACACAACCAGGGACACTCATTCAATTTCGAATCCACGGACATCCTAGATCGTGAAGAACGCTGGTTCGAACGGGGAATTAGAGAAGCAATATATGAGAGGATGTACAACCCCGCCCTCAACAGGAAAGGGGGTCTACGCGTTCAACTTTCAGGCACCTGGGATAATGCACTGCACACCACCCCCCACCCCCGGACAAGCAACATTTAGTTACTGTACTAGAACAATAGTAGCTAATTGAACTACTGGCATAAACTTTGTCTTGAATTAATCTTCTTTTTAAAGAATACTTCAAGACATCCTAAATTGTCTTTACCTCATTAACATATCTATTCAGAGTTTTGGTATAAAACCTGGTGTTCTCAGTCCTATCGTTAGTCACTGACGAAAGACAGTGGATACTGTCTGAAACGTCTGACTGTTTCAAAATCTTATCCAGTTGCTTGAGTAATCATCTTTGGCGTAACATACATTGTAAGTCATGTAAAAGAAAAGATATCTAAATTTGAAATTTGAAAATGAAAGTATGGCTGACCTTTCTGTTTGATTTTGAGGAGGTGTCCGTCCCCAGAGCCGATGTACAGGTACCCATCGTTGTCCAGGACGGGAGAAGACATGATCTCCCCTCCCAACATCTTCTCCCACTGTAGCTTCCCTCGTCTGATGTCCACAGCCATAACTGACCCTCCTACTGTGGCTGTTGAATGAATGAATGAATGAATGAATGAATGAATGAATGAATGAATGAATGAATGAATGAATGAATGAATGAATGAAGACCTTTATTGTTTATTCGTGCCCCGAGGAGCTAGATACAGGTCGTCTAACATAAACCTAACTAACATGTAAGTGACATATACAGTGAATCATATTCAGTAGTACTACATAGTTTAAGCATACATGGCAGACGAAAGTGATAACTAATTAATCCAGTTGAGTCAACTACTTCTCGCTTCTTTGTATATGTGTATAATGTACAAACAGATCATGTTTCTTATACAAGGGTTGTCTAGATGCAACAAAAATATGAATTTATAAATTGTGCTTAGATTTTCAAAGTATGGGAATTTTTCCTTTAAATACATTTGAAAAGAACATTTTTTTCTTTATCGTAAAGTCTATAATCTAAAATGAAGTGCCGCTCATCTTCTTACAATATTGGCAAAGTCTATGTTTTAGAAGCGTGCGGTTGTGCCTTCCTGTTTCAATATGTAATTTGTGACAACTAATCCTGATCTTAGTGACAGCTTAGAGGCAAGCAATAATACATTCTATTTCTTGAAGTAGGGATTTGATACATGATATTCAGAGTTAGCTACATAGAAAAGAAAATAGGTCCCTTTAGCTCAAATGGTAGCAGCCTTACAGTTGAGCTCTCGGTTCCAATTAGTTGCTAAATAACCCTGGTACAAATCCTGGGACAGGACATCTTGGTTGGGGCTGCACCTGTCTTTTGGAAGGGACGTATAATAGGGGTCCTGTTTTCAAGGAGGTGCCTCTTGCATGTTAAAGGGGAAGGCCAGCAAACCCTCCCCATAAAAGTATACCCTGCTACTGAAAGAGCAAGGAAACTTGCTGCCCTGTGTGCCACTAGCCCAAACCAAGCTGTTTCTCAGTATCTGAAAAAGTATCTCAGTCTCCAACTTATTGGAACCAAGAGCTCAACTGTGAGGCCCCTACCAGTTGAGCTACAGGGACAGTGAACTTAATTAGCTAAACTCTACTGTAACCAAACACATTAACATTAACCTCTACATTACCTACCCAAAAACAGTGTCCCATCCCTGTTGATGACAGGCGTAGAGTCCACCCCGTCGTGGTCCTCCCCAACGTCAAACTTCCTGACCAGACTGCCGCTGTCTGCGCGCAGCGTGTAGATGTGGGAGTCGCGGGAACTGTAGTACACGTACCGCCCGTCCTGGCTCAGGATCGGGGCCGACCAGATCGGACCGGCTGCTTTGAAGGACCAGGCGGGAGTCCCTGGAAAAAAGAAACAAGTCTTAAAGAGTATATAATCATAATATGTCTCCACTGACACAACTTTTACAGCAGATTTAGATTATTTCTCTTCTTAGACCAAACCAATTTACTTTTCTTGGTTAACGGAATAAAATTTAAAAAAAAATGCTAGATTGGAAAAATAACATGAAAACAGAATCTCAGAGGAATATTTTTACTTTGGTGCAGACAGTATTAGGGAGTGAACAGAGCCAGGTGCAAGTTTTCACCCCAGCCTTCAGTTTTTATGATTTTTTTTGCTGAAATCAAAAATCTGTTAACCAAGAAATTAAATTGGTGTGACCCTAGAGTGTCAGGGAGTTAGTAGCTAAATTGACTCCAACCCTCATCCCAACATCATAAATGGATTATCCTCTGTAGGGGATCTCTACCCGTCTGACTCAAAGAACAATAGAATCGGATTAGAGCAGACGACAGGAAATCATTTGCATATTAACTGACGTCTCAAGGTTTGAAAAATCCTGTATTTCTCTCACTAATTTTTGAAGAAAACATTGTCAAACCAACAAAATACTAGTAACGCAGATACGTGTAGGTGTAACAAATCTACGTAATCAATACAATATGTAACTTTGCCAGGCAACTTTCCGAAAATCATTACATTGTGTTTTCAACTGTCAAAGTAACCCCTTCAAAGTTGGAATTGTATCTATATTTTCCTCAGAGCTGAATTAGCTTTGATAGCTGTGGGTCTAGAAGTATGACTTATACAATTGTGGTGACTACTTGATAGTCTAAGAAACCAGTATAGACTCAGGGGCTCTGTAGAAATGTAATTTGTATACTGACAGCCAATGTCTGAGACATTCTACCAGTGAGCATGGCAGGCCAGTGTTGTAATTGCTTCATATTCTTGGTTAGGTACTACAAAGCTGACTTGTTTATGTGCAACTATACTTTGATTCCTTTTATACACTATATGATTTCAAACATGTGCTGAAGTAACTTCAATACTTGGTAAATTGTCTTAGCCAGCGAGCCCCTTCACTGATGTGAACACCACGGCATTCAGAAGCAGACTGAGGTCTGGGAGTTTACGTTAGCTGAATTTATCTTACAATTTGTCTTACAATCCAGCCTTGCTCTTTAAGTGATACCGCAACACAACATCATCTAATGCTTTACCTGTCTGTGAATCCAGCGCAAAGGCGTTAAAGTTGGTTTCCGCCATCACTCCCACGTACACCAGCCGACCGTCATGTCCAAGAGCAGGGTGTGTCCAGATTTGTCCGCCAAGATCACGTGACCACTTCACCGCCCCGTCCGGCGTGAAGGCGTACATCATGTTATCCAGGGTGCCGATGTAGACCGTGCCATCGGCGCCAACCGTGGGGGAACATGTAACCGAGCCACCTGAAACAGACACAGTCGTAGCCTTAGATCAGTACCATATTGAGAAAAAGCCTTTGCAGCTTTTTCGAATACTTAACTTACTTAGATCTAAGTAGACACAACCACACCAATTAAAACACAAACAATAAATAAAAAAAGACAAAACATTTTAGCAAGTTTGAAGAGCTACTCAATTGATAGTTCAACTTAGATTTGCTCGTACGAATTCTAATGATTAGAAATTACCATTTTTGACCATTTGATGAATAATGAGCTACATTACGAACCTGTCTTATATCTCCACACAACTTGTCCGTCTGTGGCACGTAAGGCGTTGACATGACCATCCTCCGTCCCGAAGTACACCACAGACCGATCAGGACTGAAGGCAGGAGACGAACCAAGATCCTCCTCTAGAAACAAGGGAACAAATGTGAAAAATGTCAGTCGTTTGTGTCTCTTTAACTACATGGTATCAGGAACAGTTTTGCAATTTTTGCGTGGATGGCATTCAGCACCAAGGATAGGTCTGTTTCTTTGTTTTTGTGTGTATAGTATTCAGTTACAAGAATAGCTGTGTGTGTGGAAGACATTCAGCATCAAGGACAGGTCTGTTCGTGTATAGTGTTCAGTACTCACAATAGCTGTGTGGATGGCATTCAGCACCAAGGACAGGTCTGTTTGTGTGTAGTGTTCAGTACCCACAATAGCTAAGTGTGGATGGCATTCAGCACCAAGGACAGGTCTGTTTGTCTGTAGTGTTCAGTACCCACAATAGCTATGTGTGGATGGCATTCAGCACCAAGGACAGGTCTGTTTGTGTGTAGTGTTCAGTACCCACAATAGCTAAGTGTGGATGGCATTCAGCACCAAGGACAGGTCTGTTTGTCTGTAGTGTTCAGTACCCACAATAGCTATGTGTGGATGGCATTCAGCACCAAGGACAGGTCTGTTTGTCTGTAGTGTTCAGTACCCACAATAGCTATGTGTGGATGGCATTCAGCACCAAGATCTGTTTCTATGTGTATAGTGTCCATTACCAGGCATAGCTCTGTGTAGATGGTATTCAGCACTAAGGACAGGTTTGTTTCTGTATAGTGTTCAGTTCCATGTACAGCTCTGTGTGTGGATGGCATTCAGCACCAAGAACAGGTCTATTTGTGTATATATAGTGTTCAGTACCCACAATAGCTAAGTGTGGATGGCATTCAGCACCAAGGACAGGTCTGTTTGTGCATAGATCTGTTTGTGTGTGGAAGGATGCAGATGGACATTGATAACAAAATTACCATTGCCATCATCATTGCCTTCTTGGTGATGCTGTTATCCACTTTAACTAACCTGTTTTAAATGTCCACTTGACTTTTCCGGTCTCCCCATCAAAGGCATACATCTTGCCATCATCAGAACCAATAAAGATTGTCTCATCTTCCAAATTCACGAGCTCAAATAAATTATTTCTCTTCTGATCTTTATTGTCCTTTTGTACTTGTATTTCTTCTTGTTTACCATCATCCGCACTTTCTATAATCCGGTTCCATTCGTCATCGTCTTCATAGATTGAAGGTTGTCCATCCTCATTTATCTTGACCGGAACAATCTTTTCTTCCACGACGCGGAAACTGAGCTCATCCAGTTCCATTTGGAGAACCTCAAGGTTAGTTAGGATATGCTTCTCCTTCGTGGACTTCGGAATGAGGATGACACCTTTCTGTAAGGCCCAGCGCAGGACGATGTTGGCCACGGGGATGTCTAGGATTTTGGAAAGTCTTCCCAACACGGGACTTGCCAGGACAGGATTCTTCACTCGTTCCACGGTCTTCTTCCTATACATCCAGTCCGTCCACATGCCGCCCAGCGTGCTGTACCCCTGGTACACGATCCCGTGCTGTTCACAGAACTCTCTCGTGGCCTCGTCGCGGTAGAACGGGTCGAACCAGTTCTGTACGACGGACACGGGAACCTCCGCCATGGACACCAGTTTCTCCAGGTGTTTTGGGTAGAAGTTGCTGACCCCCAGACTGCGAACTTTGCCCTCGTTATGAAGCTCCTCCATGGCCTTCCAGCTCTCTTCCCACGATCCTTTTGGCTCGTCGGGGGCGCACTGAAAATGAGGGTCGCTGCAATTTTGATCATGGATCAAGAGAAGATCGATATAGTCCATTCCTAGCTTCTCAAGTGACTCCTGGACAGAGTCGAGCGTCAAGTCATGGCCGAAGAATCTCGGGGCGAGCTTTGTGACGAGGAAGATGTCTTCTCGAGGGATGCCCGAGTCTTTTATGGCCCGACCGACTTCTTCTTCAGAGTGGTAGCGATAATAGGACTGCGCAGTGTCAATCATCCTGCAAGGTAAGAAACAGTCTTACTAGTAAAGTTAAAAAGTCTGACTTGAGCTCACTAAATTAATCTTCCACTGGTCATGACAGAGAAGACAGACGCCATGTACAGTATTCATATAGGCTCATTGTACTGGGGAAACTCCTTAATTTTGTTCAACAAGCACAATGAACAGTGGACCACAGCTTAACTTCCCTTCCTATACAGGACTGCAATTTTTTCCAGTAGACTGCATGTCAGGACACAGCCAAAATCGACTTGTGGTTTCTTGTTCCAGGTCCACTAACCGCTGGACAACACATGCTACAAGGCTTTTTCATTCCAACCTTTAAATTCTAGAAATACAGCTATTAAAGCAGCCATTTGCGTTTGGAAGTTGCTACTTGCAAGCTTCTGGACTTGAATGAAACTACTATCTAACTGTAATCTATGTAATAGATCATTGTTTGTTTGTTTTTGTTTGTTTGTTTGTTTATTTGCATATATGTACAATTATTAAAAGATAAACAGGGAAAAAAGAAAAACATGCAGGCGGGGCCAGAAGCCTAGGTGGCTTTTCATGGGCCTCCCCTAAACTAGACAATAGGAATTTTTACAAAATTATACATAATCAAAACTAATCAAAATCAACGAAAGAACAAATTGAAATTGTACCATAAATCCTATATAATGAAACAAATGGAAAAAAGAGGAACTACAAAATGAATTGAGTTGTAAACATAATAAGTAAGATTCACAATAAATAAGTGTGATTATCAAATCACAATTTACAATCTATAAAGAAATAGATCAAAATTATACAAAACTAGAAAGGCCGTCATTTACCCCTGAGCAAATACAGCATGTTTCGCCCATACTCCTCCCCATGCAAGAAGTGGGCTGTCCCAAAATAACACCTGGGCAAATCGAAATATAATTACTGCATGTAGAAAGGCAACATTTACGAGAGCATCATACTTCGCCAATCTCCCTCCCGATGCATAAATTGACTGTTCTAAAATCACCCGTGCAAAAAAAATCTCTCTACAAGTTCTGCGAGACCCCAAGAGCTTCTTACTGCAAAGGCTTGCGTGTGTTCCTGCAATATGACCTCAGGAAACCTGAAAAGAACACGTGTTCTTTGGCTAGTAGCAAATGGAACGCGGGGATCCTTAGATAGAACATGGATTCCTTGGCCAGCAGCAAATAGAACATGAAACAGGGATACCACTTTTGGCCTGTTTTTGGTCTGAAAATGGGTCCAAAAGTCCCCAAAATGAAGCATTTTGAAGTGATGTACACCAGAAATGTGATTGAAGTCCTGTAAGGACATGTTCAAGGCACCCTTGTACCGAATTTCAGGTCACTTGCTTGAAATACCAGGGCACAGGAGCCCAAAATATAAAAATTGTCTAAACATGCCCCAAAAAACCTCCATAAAAATTTTCAGGTCTGTTTAAAAAAAATGAAAAAAATTGCCTGAGGGTATTTGCCTTCTTTACCTCCATGCCAAATTTCAGGTCGGTTGATTAAAACATAGCGGAGTTGAATCAATTTGAAGATTTGGCAGAAGAAGAAGGAGAAGAAGAACATGAACAAAAACAATATGTTGAGCCATAGTAGGTATGGCTAAACATAATAATAATGATATGAATTATTCTGTCATCAAATATCAATTATCATTAATGATAATCTAGCTCCAACATGAAACATAAGATCATCATCAGGACAATATCTGTCAAATGATAACTAACGTTACCTCTGAAATGACAGCCCCTACCCCTAAGGTTTTGATTGACAGCTTACCTGTACCCAGCATTCAGTGCAAACAGCACCAGGTCATAGGTCTTGTCCATCATCCCAGCTGTCCCTAAGCCAAAGACTGGAACTGAAAGAAATTCAGAAATAATTTGTGATTCTATAATTGTGATCACGTTAAGCCATACTTGTGATTTTTGCTCAAAATAATTCCTAACAAACAAAATGTTGTCATTTTCCTCAAGCATGCTACAAAAGTATGCCAACCAATCATTTTACTAAATTCTGTACTGAATTGAGTGTTTTGTATCTACTGTGGTGAACTATAAACAAAATTTAATAAGCTATAATAAAAAATCACCGACATACCTCAAGTAGCATTGTAAATACAGTAAAAGTACCTTCAGTAAAGTCTTTTAAAGGGGCATATTGTGACATGAACATAAAACAAAATTCTTTGTTTTTGATTATCTTTCTACATCATTAGTTGAATCTACCTTATTACACTGCACAGCAATATTCATCACGTAAGGATGCGACTTTGTAGTGTCGTGCGAACGTCTTGAAAAAAAATTATATACGCAATCCCAGCCGCCGCTTGAATTGGCCGCCATCTTGTCCAACATTCCGACGAACCACCGAACACGCGATCGAATGCCCGACGTTCTGAAGTTTGTTTACTTGTGGTGATTTTCCTATGACGCTCGAACTCCGACCATAACGGTCGATTCGGATTTTTCGTAGCGTTCTACGATGGCTCATCTGCATATTAACTTGCGGGACGCAAGTCAACATGTAAATGAACCAGATTTCACACGTTTTGCGTTTTTTGTCGTTTATTAATGCTGGAAATGTGTCAAAATGTAGGGAATATGTTGGAAATAAGTAACAGATAAGTTACAAATGTGAATGTTAGTGTAGATCTTAAAAATTCTTACTATTTGTAGTTTTTGCCCACCAGATTCTACAATATGCCCCTTTAAAAGCAAGTACCTCAAAACAACTTAACACATATTGGCGGTATTACGCCTTTACACAGGCAGTTTTCGGCTCATTTGTATCGCGTTTGCAGATTTTTAGCACACTTTTTAGTCTTGTCAACAATGTTTGACAAATTTTTGTGCAGTTATCCGGCATTGGTGACGATGCGTTGTACAGAAATGCAAAGTCACTAATAATAGAGTGAATGGGAACCGGTTTGGGATTTTGGGATTTCGTGCAATTAACAGAAGTGTGCATTTATCCATCATGCAATTAAGTGGCTTCTACTGTATATGACAAATAATTATTTTTTTGGTCTACCAAATTTGAAATAGGTCAAAGATGACTGATATATTTTGAAATCCACTATATTTTCATGTATGATACATACTTGTGTGTCCACTGGGCATCCTGAAATCTGGGATATGGATTGGAGGGTTCTCAATTCCCATGATCCTGTTCACCGCAGCGTCGTCAAGGATTGGCTCCCCGTCTTCGTCGATCTCTATGGGAGTGATGCTGAGGTCAATTGTTGTCATGACCTCCTCGCTCAGGTCAATGTCCAGGACATTAAGGTTGTTCAGGATGTACTTTTCCGTCACCGCTTTGGGAATCACGACCACGCCCTTCTGTATGGCCCAGCGTAGGACAATATTGGGCACCGACATATCAAGTGATATGGAGAGGCTATGGAGAGTTGGATTTACGAGAATGGGGTTCGCCATGAACCGGTCGTCGATGATCTCGGACCACTGCGTTCCGAGCGTGCTGAATCCTTGGTACACGATACCGTGCTGAAGGCAGAACTTTCTTGTTGCCTCGTCGCGGAAGATCGGGTCGAACCAGTTCTGTACGAGCGAAACGGGCACCTCCGCCATGGACACCAGCTTCTTTAGATGTTTGGGGAAGAAGTTGCTCACTCCCAGGCTCCGGATTTTCCCCTCCTTGTGGAGCTCCTCCATGGCCTTCCAGCTCTCTTCCCAAGACGCCTTGGGATTATCCTTGGGGCATCTAAAGGAATCATCATCATCATCGTTATCATCTGCCTCCTCCTGGCAGTCTGGTGAGTGGATAAGGAACAGGTCGACATAGTCCGTGCCCAGTTTCTCAAGAGACTCGTCCACAGACTTCTTGGTTGAACTGAAGCCAAAGAACTTTGGAGCCAGTTTGGTGATGAGGAAGATATCCTCGCGGGGGACGCCCGAATCCTTGATGGCTCGACCAATAGACTCCTCCGAATACTTGTAAGACTGTGCAGTGTCAATCATTCTGTAAGGCAAAGATAAAGCAATCATTTTTTTACTGAGGTAACTAGTAGTAGTGCGATGTGGTTTTGCTGCAACATGTTTTTTATCAAGCACACTGGGTCACCCCTACTCTTCTTGATAAGTGTTTTGTGCAGAGGTTTGGTGCTTGAGGCTTACGCCTAAAACTCCCTTATGCACAAGGCCACCAGATTTGCATCACCGTCCGATATCACGAAATAATGCATCTCTTACACATCCAAGCTGGGGCCGACCCTAGGATCTAAATTCGACCCGCGGATCTACCGAATTTGATATTTATCCTGTGCAGATGGAACAAAAGGAAATGCCATTGAGAAAGGATCCTCACAGAAATATAATAGTTTCCTTTCTTTCATCTCCCTTAAACCATCCATCCTGAGCTAAGCAGCTAATCAACCAGTCACCCAGCCAACCAACCAACAAACTAATGAATGAACAAAACCAAAAGGGGACCATACAAACAGAGAATATCACATGGCATATTCTTTATCACTAACGTTAGGGTTGAGACGGGGGGTGGGGATACCGAATACGCCATGCATATACATTGTAATATGTAATTATTACTTTGTGTTTATGCAAACACACATTTCAATGCAAAATACATCAGAAGTAGTAATAATTTCAAATTATTGAACGGAAGCCCCTGGAATACTGTAAAATATTAATCAGCCCGGAACACATTTATCCAATGTTATCACGGCCCATGGCATGAAAAGATGTTGAAAGTATTATTAATAAGGTTTAATTGTCATAGATTTTCAGTCAACAACATGAAAATTTTGATAACAAATGAAATAATAAGATTATCAGCAATTCAGGCATTTATCAAATAAAACCTATAAGCTCACCTGTATCCAGACTTTAATGCATATAACACGGCTTCATAGGTCTGCTGGAACATACGGGCTGTGCCTAAGCCAAGAACAGGAACTAAAAGGAAAAAAAAAGTTAGATAAACCATAAAATGTTTTGCATTTCATGTCTACTTTTAAGTACAATCTAAACTGCCCAAGACGACCACTCAGGGCACCAGTAAAATTTGGACTATGTAGACAGGTGATCATTATATATAGACAGAATTCTTAATACTTGTGTCAATGGGAAAAGTCCAATAAAATCTTAGCGTAGCCAGTATACAGCCATAATTTTAGTTGAAAGGTAAAAGGTAAAAGAAAGCAGTCATCCTTAATTGAGGTGAAGCATGATGCTTTTTCAAGTACATGCTGTTAACTTTTCAAGTGTTTTTTCAAGATGTACATGCTTTTTAAATCCCTGTTTTGAGCACAAACAAGAATTCACAGCATCTAAGAATTTATTTCTTGAACTTTCTTAAACCAAGAAAGTTCAAAAAAACTATTCTTAGTAGAATCAAATTTTCAATAAAATTTCTTAAGGAAAGAATCTGTAAGAATACCATATCTAACCAAACACAAAACAAATCTTAGTAAGACAGCAAAAGACAATTTTTCTAGAAAATTTTTATTGTAAAAACTAAAACATCATGCTAGAAATATTTTCTTAACTTAAGAAAAAAAAGGTGCTGGAGTAAGATTCTTTATGTAAGAATTGACATAGACAAGACTTTGCAGAAGGTTTCTTGAAATTTCTTGTTTTTCTTTGTTTAAGAAAATATTTCTCAACAAAAGAAAACAAGAAAAATAAGAAAAAAACAAGAAAAAAGATTTTCGGTAGTGTATAATCTACAAAACAGTTAAACATATTAGACTACATGCTACCAATAAATCTTATTATGATATCATAGCTCTTACTGGTATATCCACTTGCCATCTTCTTGTCTGGCACAGGTTCAACCTCCTTCATATCCCCAGACTTGTAGCCCTGCACCCATCCTTCCTTGGTCTCTTGTGGCAACGACTCTATGATCTAAAGAACAAGAAGGTTGAATACCGTATTTTCTCGATTAAAGTACGCCAGCATCGTCTCTGCAAACTTGAGGATTGCCTATGACAAGTTACAAATTGGCAGGTATTGAGCCATGTATTGTTTCACCGCAGCTGGGTTTCTGGTTTGATTAAGCAAGGGTTTGAGTTTGAGGTCCTTTTCCAATTTGTCCTGGCAATAACCTCAAATAAAGTACGCACCCTGACTTTAGCAATGATTTGTGGTGCCTTTTGAATTTTGAAATGCTTAAAAAGTGCGTACTTTATTCGAGACAATACGGTAGCAAGGTTCTTTTATTCACAACCAAGCATTTTACAAGAGTCAACGTTTCGACAGCTGTCAGCCATCTTCGTAATACTGACTAGTTCACAGTGAACTGAAGCTAGGTGTTACCGCTAACAATGCAGTCCCAAACATTAAGTATTATTAGGGCGTTTAAACTCGTATTTTCAAAATCCATTTTTAGTGATTTCTATCCAAAGTAAGTTAAAATTGAATAACACTATCCTATTGCATATCGACCATCATGGAGCAAAGATGTGATGTTGCTGTGTTGGTGGGAGGTCATTGTATATCTGAGTGCTTGGAGGCTAGCCATCATTTCAAATCTTCGGAACATGCGCGATTCTGTCCGATAAGTCCTGAACGCTTCCGGTGAGATGATCACGTGGTCATGGTTCAATGTGCTTGGACCTTGTCACGTCATACGGCCGGAAGTTAGCGAAAATTGTTCACAGAAAACGGTTGCGGCTGGATTCTGGGCTGATTATTGGGTGGTACAATTTTTTTTAAATTAAAATACTCCTTTTATGGCTAATGTTTCTGTGCTCTTTTTAAACGCCCAAAGTATGAAATAATGATGCAAATGTGGGGAAGTAAATGCTAATTTCATATAGATTGCTTTATCCAGAATATTTCCAGTTTTACCCCCTGAAATCGCTTAGGGCGCCTTTAACAAGAAAGCCTTTAAGCTCAAAAATGATGACAGAAGTACAGTTAGCAATGGTTACCTCACTCAGCGACCGTGGAGGTCCCGGTTTACAGCTGATTTCTGGTGGTTGCTCCTTTACACACTGTAGGTACACGGCTGTGCTCTCTACAACCATCACATCAGGGTCGAACTCTTCCTCCATTCTGTCGTCACATTGTGGAAACGAGGTGAACCAAATGCTGAAGGCAATGTTGGGGTCTCCTTTTGATTTCACCTTTAAAGGGCATAAGACACAATACAACATTTTCTTATTATCTGAAATAGGAGTAGCATCATTCAAGGAATACAAACGTTTAAAACGAATACACACCCTTCTGATGTAATGTAACATTGAACCATCAGAAACTATACCTCCATGGATCCAGCTCTTTATTCTTATCTGATCTTCTCACCAGGTGATTGACTAATGCCCAGTCATGACGTCACAATGAACACGGCAGCCGGTTCGGAACCTTACACCACGGCTTGCGAAAAACACCAATTTAATTTCTTGGTTAACAGATTTTTAGTTTTAGCAAACTTGTGAAAAATTGCACCTGACCCTGTTCACCCCCTGGAATTGTGTGCACCAAAGTACAAACTTTCCTCTGAGATTCTGTTTTCATGTTGTTTTTCCAATCTAGCATTTTTGTTTAATAAGTTTTTCTTTATTCCGTTAACCAAGAAAATAAATTGGTGTGGCCTTACATAGTATTTTTTCAAATCTAATTCTGAAGAACATTCTGATATACTATGACTTCTGATTTTATTTAGATCCACTTTGCAAACTCGGTGGTATATTTGATGGTTTTATGACCATGGCATGACCATGAAAGAATCTGACACTATAACCACCTCATAAATAACCTCATTCGCTTCGCAAACTCTGTAGTCTATTTGGTGGTTATAGGAGCCGCCCAGGCCTTATGACACTGTAGACACCTTGGGGTGGGTCATTTACACGATATACATGTAAGTGGCATAATGGATAAAACATTCAACTGTCAAACAAGGGAACCCCAGTTCGATCCAGAACTGCCCCCGACATGTCTGAACTTGCGCCCCGACGCTGTGCCCTTGGGAAAGGCACTTAACACGACTTTCCTCACTTCACTCAGGTGTAAATGTGTACCAAGCTCATCTAGGGTTAGGGACGTCCCTCGGATAGGACGTTAAATGGAGGTCCCGTGTTTGGGAGCCACACCCCGCGCACGTAAAAGAACCCACCACACCTTTGGAAAAAGAGTAGGGGCATGCCCCGGTGTGCGATGGTCCAAAAACCTACAGTCGGCGTCACAATTTGTAGTGCTGCATACCTAAAGGTAACATCAGGAACAGGTACCGGTACAGAGGTTTAGGTACAGGTCCGGACCTGTATCTGTACCTGAACAATTTGTTTGAAAAATTAACATGTGTTTCTCTGAACCTCTTCAATAACTACAGATTATATCGAATAAACTGTTTTTAACTTGTCTGTACCTTTATTCAAAGAACATAACTAGGTTTCCTACCACCAAATTCCCTTCATAACTCCCTGCCTGCCTGAATGATCTGTTGCACATTAGTTACGCTGTTCCAAGGTGTCACTTTGGTCACGTTTGGTGTTGCATGAGGCCATGAGGTCAGGAAATCAGTGACAAAATAGGCACATACTGTGCTTGGTGTAAATTTAAATCGGTACAGTACACGGGTACTTCACGATCCATTATTTTGGACCTGTACCTAATAAATGTTTACGGTACAGTACCGGTACACAGTTCCGGTACGCAGCACTATCACATGGGTTTGCCCTTAGTAATAACCTTCCGCTAGTTGGGCAACCCTGACATTAACATGCCGAACCAATAAATAAAATAAACACGATATCATTTAACAAATGTAGGCAAGACAAGCTACCCTGCACCATCTGCCAACAGAAAAGCTCTCTTAAAGCTTCACCTAACAGAGAATAACTATGTCAACTAATGCCAAAAGGTTAATTACCGTGTGAAACCACATTTGTGGAATGTATAACATGTCCCCTGCCTCCAACTCAGCAATGGCGTAGTCCACCTCAGCTACAAGTGGGAACTTGACCAGGTCGATTTTTTCAGGTTCCAGCGGTGCCAACCCTAACATCATAGAACAAGAAAGTTAGATAACACAACATCTTCTCTCATCATTAGGTAAAAAGGTAAAGATCATGTGCAATAGTTTTGAAACCAAAGGGGTAGTGGGTTGTTGTCCACTACATCTAGGGCGGCGTGTGGCGCAAGTGTAGAGTGCGCGGCTGTCAAACAATTGGACACGAGATCTAATCCTATAGGTTGTGCCTAGAGACATGTCCGAACTTGCGCCCCGACGTTGTGCCCTTGGGAAAGGCACTTAACAAGACTTTTCTTACTTCACTCAGGTGTAAATGTGTTCCAAGCTCATCTAGGGTAAGGGACGTCCCTCGGATAGGACGTTAAATGGAGGTCCCGTGTTTGGGGAGAGCCATGCCCCGCACACGTAAAAGAGCCCACCACACCTTTGGAAAAAGAGTAGGGGCATGCCCCGGTGTGCGATAGTCCAAATCCTTCTGTCTGGAGTTGGTGATTCACTACAAATCACCTGGATGGAGGCCTGGCGAACCTCCATCTCGTATCAGTCATACGGTGATTTACACCATTCACCCGAATGGGAGACCTGCCATAATTTCAAGACAATGCCAAAATTGTTCCAGAATGAGTCCGTTTACAAGAAGGTCACAAAAAGCTACCAGATTATGTGAATGACAACCCCACACGCATCAACATTTGTCAAACTCTGAAGACACATGTGATTGTTCTTGTGTGTTCTCGCATGCATTGAATTCCCGCGTACGCTGATTGAGCATCATCCGACCATGTTTAAAAAACGTTTTTGACCATAACTGTAAAATGTACAAAGCTGGTGGAAAATGAGAAAATACATGCTGTAAATTGAAAAAAAATTCAGGAACTAGATAGTTATAACTAATGTCGCAGAATGCCAATTGAAAGTCAATTCAAAAGTCAAAAAAGAAGAATAATGTGAAAGAACAAGAATGAATAATCTATAGCTTGGTATACCATACCAAGTGCATGTGTTACAATCATTCATCAAACTTTCCTGACCACTTAGATTCCATATGATTAATAATGAAGGCAACTCTCTTCATTTGCTAAAGGGCCCCTCTCACTCGGATGCAACTAGTTGGCGACTACCGTAGTTGCAAATGACAGTCGCCAACTAGTTTCACACAGAAGCCGAGTAGTTGCCACGCGGTTTCCTCTGAACGCCAATTCGTCTCCCGCGGTGGCGAGTTTTTTTGGCCAGTTAAAAAAAAAGCAAGAGGTGACTGGACGAGAACTAGTTGCCAACTATAGTTGCCAACTACAAAATGTAGTTGCTAACTAGTTTCCAATATTGGCCCCCTACTTAATTGGAACCAATAGTCGCCAATAGGTCCCTGTTAGTCGCCAAAAGGTGTCATTTATTTTGTAAAAAGTAATAACTAAAGTCAGTTTCAAGGTTTGTTTGCTCTAATAAACCTATAGATATATATCATCACACATATATGATACAAAACACATAATAAAGTGAAATCTGGTATATCATTCGTGTCAGTTCGTTTTGGTAGTAGTCTAACGTTATGCTTATATTTCATAATATGTTAATCATGTTGTGTCGAGTATCATCCTTTTATGAGGATTATTTATGATTAATCTTTGATGAGTTTGAGACCTTTCACATTGGTTTTGATTCAGTAGCAACACTGCGGTTTCTGATACCCTGCTCAGCAGGGCTACATTTGCAAATGCGTCGCGCCTCAGTGTGAGTGCTACATGTAGGGAAACTAGCCAAATCATCGCCACTTTTAGTCGTAAACTAGTTGCATCCCGGTGAGAGGGGCCCTTAAACCATGTTTTGTCTCATGCTTGCATCAGTTTTGGGGTTCCAAGAGGACGTCATCCATATAATCTAAACAACATGGCCTAAACAAATTTTAAGTAAAATGCCCCAGATAACCGTTTGATTGCGTCTATACCTGGTAGCACAGTGAAGTCATTGGCATACAAGTGCTTGGCGAACTTGGGATCGATGACCACGACACTTTTCCTCCCCGACACCAACGTTAGGATGTTGTCCTGCCCATCATGGTGGATCACGTAACTGGTGTTCCCTGAGCTGTACAGCATGTTAAAACCTGTCAACTGGGCAGAAAGAACAGCACAGTCACTTTAACCCTGCACATGTTACCTGTACAGCATGTTAAAACCTGTCAACTGGGGAGAAAGCACAGCACAATCACTTTAACCCTGCACATGTTACCTGTACAGCGACCACTATTAGCCAGCAGGGTGTCAGGGCGTCTTCTGGATGCCCTACAGTAGGAATCAAAGAAATCAGCGGCCCTCCTTTTCAGGGGACACCCAGAGGACACCCTGTTTCCTTGGTAATTACAGACACGCTGCGACTATTGTTTTTCCCTCATACCAGACACTGAGACAGCATAAAAAGTTTATTGACATGCAAAGCAATCGGGTAGTTGTTAATTTGAAGATCCTATTGGGGAAGAGTCCCCCTCCCAAATTTTTCGGAAACGGTCAGTCTATAAATCCTAGCTGAAAGCCTGACAGTGATGTTTATACCTGTCAACTAGGAGAGGGAATAGTAGAATCACTTTAACCCTGCACATGTTACTGCATAGCATATTTATAACTGTCAACTGGGACCTGACTCCTACCATATCAAATGATCCATTCTCTCAGATTCTTGAGTTATAATGGCAACACACATACAGACACACATACAGCCTCGAAAAACATATCTATTATCCTTCTTGACAAAGATGGAAAGGAAATTGATCTCGAACCAGTTTAGCTCAAATGAACTCAATGAACAGATGAGCTGATCTTCTACTGGTCGTGACAGAAAGACAGACGCTATATATGTACAGTATTTACAGGTTCATTGTACCGGGGAAATTCCCCTAGCTCTTTTCGACAAGCACAATTAACAGTGGACCACGGCTTAACGTCCCGTCCTAAGGACTGCGACCCTTTCTGGTAGAGCGCATGTCGGATGATCATGAGCAACACAGCCGGTATCGAACCCGGGGCTTCTAGTTCCAGAGGCAAGATCGCTAACCACTGGACTAAGCACACACAAGGCAAAGATAATAGAATACAGATTCACCATATAATCCAACGATATTTACCTTTGCAGCCTGGTCGGGACAGTCCAGACATGCCGGTAGCTCCATGTCTTTGTAGAACAGACTTCTAAGGCCCACGGGGGAGTCCAGATACACCGACTCCTCACGGTAAATCTTCAAGAAGTCTCTAATCTTCATCCTCTTCTTCTTGGGAAAGTCGTTATTCCATGCCTTACTGTAGTCCACCTTCAAGACTTCGTCCCCGAATTCTTCCACGAGATAAGCTTCGTTTCCGGGCCATTTCTGAATGGCCGGCCAATGAGCTGCCCCTCCCTTCATGAGAACGGGTGTGCTCGTTTGGATGAAGTCGCGGTAGAAAGTTTCGGGGTCGGGGACGGTGTTGACAACCTTGACCGTTTCTGACGGTGGCTTATGACAACCAAACGGCTTCAAGTGGCATTTCTGCAGTATTTGGCTGTCGGCAGCAACGTCGCAATGTCGTGACGCTACGAGTAGCGAAAAGATGATGATTAGATACCTCCAGATGGACCCACACATTAGTGTTCTACTGTTTCTCGTCATGTTGAAGGGTGCTGTACTCAGACGTTCATTTCAACCTGGGAATTCAGAAATGAAAAATGTTCAGGGTCAGTCAAATGACTGTTAGCAGTTTCAAAATGCCTGCCTCCAACATTTCTCTATGTATACAATACAATACAATATGATACAATACAAGTGAATGCTGTCTTGTAAAATTTTGTTTTGTTGTGAATGTTACCCGAATATCAAATATATCTCCCTTGTATGACTAACACTACGAAATCATTTCAGCTGCAGATGTGAAACACCTACGGTGATATACTTTAAACCTGTGACCTCAAAAGTAGATGAATATAGTAAACACATACGCAGGCAATTTCCTGAAAAATCTCGGCCTGGACCTTTATCGATGAGCTTATATACTAGTACTAGTAAAACTTTTGGGGGCAAGTCAACTATGTTTCTGGACAATGCCATATGCATAATGCCAGATATGAATAGTAGGGCCGCTACAACCCCGAAACAAGACATACGGAATAGATAAAAGATGCTAATGCATGTTACTAAAAAGAGTCACAAAGTTGATTAACAGTAGTCTGTACAGTAGTCTGACCTGGGTGAGTAGATAGGAGGATATGACAGCTACAGTCGACAGACCATCGGCTCTATAAAGTTGATTGCATTACTGAGAAACCAGGAGTTGGCAGCAATTATCTTCATGCATTATGTACATTGAGCTCAATTATGCCTCTATACATGTATCTAGATTCTGATGCTGGAAATTATAATATGTATGTAGGTGTGTGCATGGGTGGGTGAATGTTTCAGACAATTATGCAGAAAGTCCTCTCCAAATTACATTTTATCAACATTCTTTTGATAATGTTAACTTTAACCTGAAGATTACTGATAATTTTCAGTATTTTGAATCAAGCAAAACATCTTGTTAACAATCTGTTTGAACTTGAAGAGAGTTTGAACCACAATGAAGAGAAATCGGACATTTAATGTCGGTTACAGATAGTGTATTAAAGCTGAGTCACTCAGCTTTTTAGTGGCACTTTTCTAGGCTTTTGTGAATTAAAATGTAATTTTCTGAGGGGTACTTAGTACATGCACAACAGGGTTGGAACTTCTTTTTCGGGAATAATTGAATTAGGTGCACAGAAAAAAATGTGGGTGTTGAATGTCAGCAAACATAAGTTTGACGCTACTGCCTCTCTTAAGGACATCAATATGTAATTCTATCCAGATGTCAATCAACCAAGCTATACATCAAATAAAGTACATTACAAAAGTCTATATTGCTTTTTCTGACACTTACATTTCAAGAATGTTCTGTATACTAGTGCACTAGAGAAGGTTCCGTTACCCAATCGAGTACAAAAATATCTAGGTGCACCAACAGTAAAAAAAATAGGTGCACACAGATGCACATGCACCCACTATTTCGAGCCCTACACCAGTACACTGTAAAACAGTATGGATAGCTGCAACCCTACACTCACATAATTATATCTACTTAGCATTAAGTAAACATAGGGGCACTTCAGCTAGCATCTCTTTGATGCCATTCTAAATGCCATTGTCTCATTTTCTCACAGCAATGAGGTTTAATTAAAGTTTTGACCAGTACGGTCCCTAAATGATGGCTCGGTAACTATGTGACTTTTTATCACCAAGTAGTTTCAATTTTTTACATACTGAATACCAACTAGATCAGGTTTTTGTTTTTACATTACTAGTATGTAACTTGTAAGTGTCACCCACATTTTCAGACAGCTAAAGAATTTGAAAATCATATATACTTTTTTCGACTCTGATAAAGAACAATAAAATAAGACCGATATTGATAAAGATTTCCAATTAAAAACAATGGATTATCTATAGGGGGTCTACATGGGGAGATCCTGGCAATGCTTATTTAAAGGCAAATTTAGGCAAGTGGCAATGTTTAACTGCAAATTCAGGAGCACCAACAATTTTTTGCCTATCGGTGAATTGTTCGTGTGAAAGGTCTAGAGATAATATTCATACTAGTATATAAGGTTACAAGTTTACTAGTTTTTTTTTTTTTTTTTTTTTAACATAATCTTTATTCATTTTTGAAAAAAAAGACACAACAATACAAAGTGGATATACAAGTTTACTAGTTTGTTATTTTGTGGTCATGGGGTGTCTGTGAACTCTCTAGAAAATGTGCATGTTAGTCACAAGTGGCCGTACTACATGTGGGTAATTTTAAGGTCAAAAGAACATTTAATGATCAGTTATTATTTCCTGAGTAAACAAACATGTGACCAGGGAACATTTAATCGCTGTGGGAGAGGTTAAAGATTACTGGGTCTGGGGAAGGCCAGGCTGTCAGCTCTGCAGAAAGAATTTCTGGTGATTTAGATTGGATACAGTTACAGAATCTTTATATATTATATCTTCTGTGGGTAAATTGTAATTTTTCTGGCTATCATCTTTTTCAGGCATACAAGCCCCTCAAACCGAAAAAAAATATGCTGCAAGGAAATATAAGATTTCCCTAGGCCTCTGGAGGTCTTCTAAAACACTGTAATTCACTTTATCTTTCACAGTGTAAGGAAAATGGACATTTTCACTGAACGTTAACTTCACTGTGGCAGCAAGTGCTATACAGAACGGATGTGTGATGGAATCATAAAAAATAACAACACGGTGATGATAAGTTCACGGTACAGAGGTGACCGTGAAAACAGTGAACATAAAGTTACAGTGAAAGTGACAAGAATTACAGTATAATGTTAAGTAGTTGTACAGGTGTCATTTTTC
This sequence comes from Branchiostoma lanceolatum, assembly GCF_035083965.1. Taxonomy (NCBI): domain Eukaryota; kingdom Metazoa; phylum Chordata; class Leptocardii; order Amphioxiformes; family Branchiostomatidae; genus Branchiostoma; species Branchiostoma lanceolatum. The sequence continues at coordinate 18,175,453 of NC_089731.1, forward strand.
ATCAGAAGTGGCTGTTGACAAGTTGATCCTGTCAACAGTAGAAAAAATTCGCACTGTTGACAGGATGATAGTAAAAACAATTGCGCTGTTGACAAGATGATGCTGTCAGCAACTTTGATGCAATCACACTGTTGACAGAATCATCCTGTCAACAGTTGAAAAAATTCGCACTGTTGACAGGATGATCCTGTCAGCTGTAGACAAATTTGCAGGATTCCTGTCAACAGTGCACGTTTTCTACGACTTTAACTGCTGACAGGATCATCCTGCCAACGGTGAAAATTTCCCCACTATTGACAGGATCATTTTGTCAACAGTCTCTGTGGCTTTAGTGAGATATTAATGGTATAGTTTGGGGGAGCATAGGTTTAACGTTACGTTACGTATGATAAAACTTCAAAAACAATCGTGAGGTTCGTAACATTTTGCAACTTCTGAGCCCCCGACTTTATACTTACAGTTAATAGATGTTAAGTGTTCAAAAGCATTGTTGGGAATCCAAACGAAGGCATAGAAAGCTGAAAATCCAACCAAAACGCACCTGCAATGGACGCGACGAGCACTGGACAAACTTGTTCTGCAAGACTCCTGCCATTTTACAACAAAGTTTACTTCCGTGTTGCAACACGTGTGTGTATTTACGACAGTTTCCGGTTTCCGGCATATTTCTGACCATGGAGAAGCGACATCTAGCGATTCTTTTGCAAACTTGCTGTCGAATTTGACGAAGGCACAAGGAAAGGGCCCGACCAAATGCCAGTATATAAACGACGTTTGGGTATTCCGTCAGCTATGATTAATCCAATCATCCAGGTTATTACATGTTTGCGTTGCAAAACCTTTGTTGGGTCCGTTGTATTATTTGGTGGCCGCCATCTTGAATTGTGACGTCACAGGGTCGCCATACCATTTTATTGGGAGCTAGGGGTGTTTTTTGGGGGTCGCTAGCGTTCTATCTATTTTCAACAAATCGGCACACAACTATCACACATTCAACTCAAATAAAAAGAACAATTCAATACAAATTCATATTTATAAAAAGACCCCGTAATTGCTAAACTAACATAGCAAACCGGAAGTATATGTAGCACAAATACTTAAGTCTCTTTGATTTTCCTCCAAATTTGAGCTGAGTAAGATCTAACAGTTAATCTCTGACCTACTAGAGATTATTGTCTCCAATATATTAAGTAATCCAAAAGAATGGCACGAGGGGTTTTGATAGTTATCCAAATTGGTCAGAATTAGAAACACTTTTGCCTCGTATGTAATGCCCAACAAAATGCGAGAATTTATCCCGTATATCTGTTATAACGAAGCATCATTTCATTCAAACACAGCAGACAGAGTTTTTGACTCGTCCTCTACCATATGGTCCTTAGTCACATCATGTTGGTCTCCGTCTAGCCGCGAAGCTTTTAAATTATTCACCACCGAATGCCGGTCGCGCTTACAGTTAAGGTATTTCACAGACGGGTGATTTCAGGTGTTCTACCAGTGATACTTGTAATATCCCTGCCACTCACAGTGCATGACAGCAATTGCACCGACGGTTCTGCAGTGATCGCTTGGTTCCATTATCTTGGCGCGCTGGCTTCTCAATTATTCAGGTCCATGCCGGGCTGTACGACGTACTTCTGATAGCAAACGTCGTTTCGCGAGAGGACGGTTTGGGCTCGTCCACCCGTGGCGCATCCCTGTAGCGTCTGACAGTTCCCTCGCACTGCGCGCCACAAGAGGAGGACTTCAGAACACAAGGCGCCTCCAGCGAACACGTCGGGAGAAAAACGCATCCCCGCAAGTTTTCGCAGCAGTGGCTTCTCATTCTCTTCATTCGTTGTGCTTGTAGTTTTCACGCGCGTGTATTTGTTGCTGTGTGTGGATGGACCCAGCGGCTTAGGATACAACAAGGGAACGGCGTTCGGTATGGATACGAGAATGAGAACATTTCTGATTGTTACTGTGAGCTGCGTGCTGACTTCTCTTCGCTACGGTAAGGTGTTAAGTTGCAGGGTATTGACGTTTGTGTGGTTGCTACTAGCGTTGTTGTTAATGCGTTCTCTAGATAGAGGGGGCAGTACGATCGACTACACAATTTTACAGAAATGATATTTTTAAGCAGTACTTTCATAGCTAAGGCTGAGCTATTTCAAAGCTTTTTTTTTTCCATGTCAGCAACGATTCTTGAAAGGGCATCCGGTCTTAACTTTGCATGGGTGAATGGCAAATATTTGTGGTTGAGGGTTCGAATCCCATTATTAAATGTGACAACCGGCATTTGAAAACGGCGCTATTCATTTTTCCAATCTAGAAACATTAATAACTGAATCAGATGATACATATAGTTGTGTGTGTGTGGTTGTGTTGCATTGTTTTCTATCTATATTCTGCGGTACAAATTTGGAACACCACCGACCCATCTAGATCGTCGCGAATATGACGCTCTTAGAACTTCAACTCGAAAAACACATGACCAAACAGAGCCGATCAAATGGACTTTTTTTATCACTTTTTCACTATTTTCCTGACGTGATCTGGAACCTAAGATCCAGAAAAACCCGAACGGATCCGGGGCCGTATATTTCTTGGCAGGCTAATAGGCATCCAAATATTGGAACTCAAGGTACCACTTGCATACTTGACTTGTGTAAGTACGTACTAACACAAGTTGTGCGAGTCCCAGTATTTGGATACGCATTAGCCTGCCGAGAAATATACGGCCCCGAATCTGTTCGGATTCTTTCGGATCTTAGATTCCGGATCACGTCAGGATACGTCAGGATCCGAGGCCATTTTGTGCAGTGGTAGATTTATCATTTCGGCGAATTTCGGAGAAAAGTTAATACCCAGAACTGATATATCAGATGTCTGTTCCCCTAAGTCTCGTCCGATTTCACGGCACACTGCCCGACACCGCGCATCGCAGGTGGAATATTTCACAATCAATAGAATTCTCACGCTCCGAAGACGGTACAAATCACGGAGAAGAACTGGCTTTCCCTTCGCCACCTGCCACATCATAGTCCAACACCCGAGCTGCATCTACAACCGTCCTTTCGTAAGGCCATGTTGATTTGATTATGTGGATGACATCCGCGCGCGCATCAATTTTCGTCCGTTTCAAAAAAAGAAGAAAAAAACACGCTCCGAGGACGGTACAAATCACAGAGAGGAACTGGCTTTCCCTTCGCCACCTGCCTCATCATAGTCCAACACCCGAGCTGCATCTACAGTCGTCTTCTCGCAAGGCCATGTTGATTTGATTATGTGGATGACATCCGCGCGCATCAATTTTCGTCCGTTTGAAAAGAAACAAGAGCTTTTAAAAAAAGCTGGCGTTTCGGCTACGTTTATGAGTGTGAATTGTCTTTTCCCTTTACTTGAAGTAAAATCTGCCAGAGGAAGTCACTCAAGGGCTGTTCAGTCTATAAGAAAAATTGTCATTTTGGGAAATGAGTACTGTTTTAATAGAGAAAGGCAGATTGGGGAAAGCAATTTTGAAGTTACGTCACTTAACTTAAGTGCTTTTGAAAAAGCTGGTCTTGGCCTACAACTTGTACTTATTTGTAAAATGTACAATAGGCTCATTATAAAAGCTATCAATGTAATTATGTACATGGCACGCAATAAAACATAAAATTTGAAAAAGCACCATTGAATCATCAGCACTATGGTAATTAAGTGAAATAGAAGTTCATAACAGCTAAGGTTCTATCTAAAATGACTACCAAATGTCAAACAAATCAACAGCTACCTCATCCGTATTATTCTGGTTTCCGCATTTACAACATTTCTTCCTTATTTTCCTGGGTAATTTTGCTAAAATTCATGAAAATTCCCATAGTTTTGTGCCGAGCGGCGCCACTTTCCACGTCCGTGTTGTCTGAATGAAGTCGATACTGAACAATGGAGCATTTGCTACTGTAACAAAGGATCGCTGTTTTGCAAACAACATCAAGAGCCTCTGTTTACATCGGGGATAGAAGTTTAGTGGCGAGTGTTTTGCAAGAATCATCTTACCGCGCATAGGAGCCGCTGCACGGTATTTTCCATTACAATGAACAGAAAAATTCGAATGCCGGGTTTGGAATCTATGAAGTCCTGTTCATAAGACAAAGGCCTTGTATATATTAAATGAATATTTAAAAATAACAAATATAAAATATTTCTTTATTTATTAATGAAAAAATGATATTCATAAATATGATATTGATAGATTAATATAATATCAATATATATTTTTGATATTCAATATCTAAAAAGAAAAAAAAATCCATGCACGGACACGAACCCGGATCTTTTGGGTCCGAAGTGCTTCGTCTGCCAAATGGGCCAAGCTGCGGTACGTAACACGTCACTCTGTACCTAATGCTATAACCTCACTATATGGTATCATTTATGCCGATTTTTGGTCGTTTTCTTGACGAAATCATTTTTTTTCTTCTGCAATCTTGTGTAATAGATGTAATATGGTCATTTTTCAGGATATCAAAGTCCGAAACCACAATGCAATGATATTTCCGAACAGTTGTAGCAGTTACATGCGGTCGCCCTCCTGTGTGTCATGCAAATGTAGCCTGCCTGCCTTTTCGTGCTCCCTTGCCATATAAGGCAACGGCTATACAAGGATTTGGGAACGTATTGCCATATAAGGTCTTATTGTGTGCGACACAGTGTTGAACCAAGCTTCCTTGCTTCCTGCCTGCCTGCAAGGCAAAAGCCAGGACATTGCGTTCCGGCGCGAAGGCGCCGAAACGCAAAAAATTACTAAACTGTAAGTATCGTTCAAAGCAGCCACAAAATGAGCAAAGATATGCTGTAAATTGCACCCAAAAACAAGATAGGAAAAGCCTATACTAATGTTGTAGAATGTCAGAGTCAATTCCAAAGTCTAAGAAGATGCTGTGAAAGGACGAAATCATGATCCAGCTCTTAGGCTCTCGGACAGACACATGTACCTATCCTATGATGACATTTTGCCACAGCCCCCTAGCCAACGGAGTCTTTATATCTCTGGGGGCTTTGGAAAAATGTAATGGGGGGGGGGGGGTAGTTCTGAAGCGGAGAAGCTGGCCTGTGCAAGCCCTTGAAACAGTCAAGTTGGCATAAAGTGCCGTATGGGGTAGCCACGTTTTAGCGTATCGTTAATAAAACTAAATAGACTGGAACAAAGTGTAGTTGGTTTCATTTTATTAGGATTGCTACAATGTTATACACGTTGAGCACAGACAGCATTGGTGATTTCGTGCACCGCATATATAACATGTTGGTTACGACATAAAGTATATTTCGTTGTTACCTCCGGGAAGGAGGGTCACTTTCTGAAGGAGGTACTGTTATGGTTGGTCGTGTTCGTGTGCTTGCAGCTATAACTCATGATCCATTTTATGCATTCGTATGTAGTTTTGCATGTCGTCTTATAACATGTGCGAGATTATGCCCTTTTTTACACCATTAAGTTTCTAAGGTAATGTAATATTACAAAACAACACCCCCATCTTGAAGGTATGGTACAGTCCACAGCTGTGTCAGTAAGCATGGGGAGTGGGTCGCAATGGGCTTTTTAGGTAGTCATATCTTGATGATAAACATATTCATTGACACTTTCATATAATGATCACATATTTCTTGTGTAAACAAAGAAATAAGAATATTTGTTTTACAATGTTACACAATGCATTGGTCATTACTGCATAAATTAGTAGTTTTACAACTTCGACATTAAAACCTCAGTTGCCATCTCGGTGCAACACACCCCTCCCCTCCTAAAAAGGAGATGGCTTGATACCTTCTGACATATTAAGGCCAAATTTTGACAGCTGGGAATCTTGTGAATATTCCAAGCGCTTTAGGGATGATACGATACAGTGGGCACAAATTGTTTGGACATAGATGTCACTATACGACCACCGTGGATGATAAATATTAGTACAGAAGAGTTGTACCAATCATTTCGGCTATGTACCGGCTTTCAACGTTTATCTATTGGTTCAGCATGTACATGCCAGGTTTGCCCAACTAGCCGGAGGCTGTTACTAAGGGCCAACCCATGTGCGGTCATAGGACTGTAGGTTTTGGACCATTTCACATCGGGGCATGCCCCTACTCTTTTTCGAAAGGTGTGGTGGGTTCTTTTACGTGCGCGGGGTGTGGATCCCAAACACGGGACCTCCATTTAACGTCCTATCCGAGGGACGTCCCTAACCCTAGATGAGCTAGGTACTCATTTACACCTGAGTGAAGTGAGGAAAGTCGTGTTAAAGCCCCCGTCCCAAATAAGAAATTCAGCTCGGCCGACGCGTGTTGGCGAGCTTCAAATGCACATTTTCGGCCGAAGTACGGCCAACGTCTTGTCGATTACGCGGGCTTCGGGCGATTTCCAGAAATCAAAGCTGATCCAAATATTGGCCTTTTACCAGGTTAGTCAATTCTGACTTCGTCCATGTCCGCAAGAGATGGTACTATCCCATGGGGGATTTTTAAGTTTTTAGTGTTCGATTGACGTCACCTGGAAAATACGGTCCTGGACGTCACCTGGAAAATATTTTCATTGGAAAATACGGTCGACGCTCGGGCGATTTTTAAATTCGATGAGCTTCATGCGATCTACGAATTCGGCTGACGCTCGCATGAATTGTGACGCCGGCTTAAGTGCCTTTCCCAAGGGCACAACGTCGGGGCGCATGTCCAGGCATGTCTGGGGGCAGCCCGGGTTCGAACTCGGCTCCCCTTGTTCGACAGTCGAATGTTCTATCCATTACGCCGCAAGACGCCACAACGTTATCCTAACGATTTAGGGCCCGTAAAGTCATAGCCCGATATATAGGCCGCTGCAATTTCGACTTTTGACAAACGTGGAGCAAAGTTTCTATTTCATGCAACAGTAACTTCTCAGCTATATGTAACTCCCGGAAGGCGACCAAATCGTAACCAATTTTTGAAAGATTTATCTCGGACTTGAATAGAGAAAGACGACTGCTTTCTTTAAGCTGTAGCATCCACTTTCTGGTTTAATGACCTGGTTAAAATCAATGAAACGTTAAGCAATTAAATAGAGAAAGACGACTGATTTTTCAAGCTGCAAAATCTGCATCTGGTCTAGTGAGAGCTGGTTAATATCAACGAATCGTTAACCAATTTCTTAAAGATTTGTCTTGGACTTAAATAGAGAAAAACGACTGCTTTCTTAAAGATGTAAAATCTGTAATCTGGTCTTTTTTTTTACTTTTTTACTTCGGTTTTTTTTACAAACAAGGACGACATGGCACTGCACTCAAGTTTTATGACTTATATTAACAGTGCCACGTACAGATAACAACATACCCATTTTTCAATTTTTTAAGTGAGGAAAGTCGTGATAAGTGCCTTTCCCAAGGGCACAACATCGGTGGCGTCAGGGGGATTCGAACTCGGGACCTCTTGGATCTGAGTCGAACACCCTGCCGTTACGCCACACGACCCCACAACTGGTCTAGTTAACTGGTAGATATCAACAATGAGGTTATAGCTACTTGATATCAACGAATCGTAACTAATTTTTGAAAGTTTATCTTGTACTTAAATTGAAAAAAAGACGACTACTTTTCTAGCTGTAAAATTCCTAATTTTGTCTAGCAAGTTGATTAATATCAACGAATCGTTAACCATTCAATCCATCTACTTGTAAGAGAATCCGGGTCAACACTTACATCAATTTTCGATATTGTGTTCAATTTTATTTCAAAGACTGGAAGATTCGCCTAGTTTAGTTAGATTTTTATTTATTAATTTATTGGTTTGACATGTAAAAGCCGGGGTTGCCCAGCTAGCCGGAGGCTATTACTAAGGGCGAACCCATGTGAAACCGACTGTAGTTTTTTAGACCATCGTACACCGGGGCATGCCCCTATTCTTTTTCGAAAGGTGTGGTGGGTTCTTTTACGTGCGCGGGGTGTGGATTTCCCCAAACATGGGACCTCCATTTAACGTCCTATCCGAGGATCGTTCCTAACCCTAGATGAGCTAGGTACTCATTTACACATGCGTGAAGTGAGGAAAGTCATGTTAAGTGCCTTTCCCAAGGGCACAACGTCGGGACGCATGTTCAGACAAGCAAGGGCAGCCGGGGATCGAACTGGGGTCCCTTGTTTGGCAGTCGAATGTTCCATCCATTACGCCACACAACGCCGTTTAGTTATGTTGGTAAGCCAGTTTGTGTATGTTCTGTTATAATCTTAATTCAGTTCGTTTTGTTATTTCTGTTAATTAGACTAATATGTTACCTTCATAATTATTAATTCCTCTCGCTGTATTACTGTTTTTTTACAAAAGACCTTCATAAACGTATATGCTTCTTGTCTAATGCTCAATAAATGAATGTGAATAAAATTAAAATAAAATAAAATAGATAAGATCAATCTGGAAACGTCAGCTGATCGCACGTAGATAATTATAGGACGTGCCCTTCTGAATGTCAAAAAGGGCACTTCAATTTGTTGAATAGCTTTCTGCTTTTTGTCCCTATTCACTGGACCCATTGGTGTCATTACCAGCGGAAGAGTCGCTTCTGAAAGGGTTTTCTTTCTAAATTGTCATTATCTGACCTGTTTATGGGAAGGGGTCGTCTATAAAGTTCCGTGGTATGAAAAAAGAAGAGGAAAACAAAAAAAAATATCCGTAAGGCTTTCTTTTCTGGCTACGTTCAGTATGCCCACTCACTACACGGAATTTGTTCGTTATAAGCACACTTAAAACATTCATAAAGCATTCGTGAAGTATGCTTTCATACAAGAAAACAAAACCTCCACGCATCTGTAAAGAATGGCTTTATAAAAACCTGTTACGTTTACGCATGTTTTAAAGCAAAACCAAGCAATATTAGGGCCCGAAAATCGGACTTTTGAAAGTTAATTCATTTAGTCATTTCTATACATGATCAGTTCAAACAACACTATCACAATGTATAGCAACATCCATGATGCAAAAAGATGACGTTGTTGTGAATTGAGAACTCACTGAAAATTGTGGCCGGAGTTTTTGTAGGCTCGCGAAACAAAGGGGATCGTACGGCACGATTTTGCACGGTTTTGAAATGCTCATAGTATGAAGTTATTACACAAATGTGCTAAACAGTGTTAGTAAACGTCACTATCATAAATATTTCAGCATTTCTTCTATTTCCATTTTTTTGGCCCTGATATAGCTTTGGTTGCCTTTAAGGCGTTCTTAAACTTAAATATTAGGTTTCGTGCAGTGATTCTACATATTAGAATGAAAATCAACATCTATCTATATATTTGAAGGAAGAGAGGACAAAAAAGAGGAACAGGGAAAGGGGTGGAATAAGAACGTTTAGCAATGGGGTCATAATTGATCTTACTGGGAATTATAACAAGCACAAAAAGCGGGACCCAGCAGTGTCCAGGCTTTGGGCCGGGAGTAGATTTGAATGCATTGAGATTCATGGTGTTAGAACCATGCAGGTGCGTTTAAATCATATCTCCGGAGTACAGCCCAGAAAACACGGCCAAGCCATTTCCGCCTCCGCCGCAAGCCATTCCTCTTCCTCTGATGTTCTATATTTGTTTTACGTCCGACTGAAAAGAACACGTCACGAATGAAAAATGACCGGCAGAAATTCTATGTATGCCGTTGACTTTACTAGGCTGTGAGGCGGGTACTTTGGGTTTACGCGCACCTTAATAGAAATATGCATATAGCGGTATAATACACGTGTAGGATTGTCCCGGAGCCTTACCAATGGGTATTGCATGGCTAAACAGCCGTCGTCTGAGCGAGAGTCTTCTGAGAAATAACTACAGCCCTTAGAATATCCATTTCAAAAAAATTAACCATAAAACAACAAATTATAGCCTTCTATATGTGCCAGAACTACATGTATATTTCATTTTCCATTGAAAGATCTCATTTGATTCAATTTTGCCTTTTTTTCATCACGCCATATTGTTGAAAAGAAACTGGTCTAGAAAAAGGACATCGGTGCCCCCGAGAGCTTTGGTCCGTCGGTTTCGATGCTTCGTTTATAGGTGAATGACCTTTCAACGTTCTTACATAAATCTACTAGAGAGCACTACTTGACAGACCGCTGTCGTTACAAGATGACATTGTACAAGATAAGATCATCGATCAGTGGCGTGGTTTTCTTAAAGACCTAATCTCTAAAGGATCGTGGGAAAATTATAATCTCTACAAGTACAAGCAGACTGAAAATTCCAACGTGTAAATCTATAGCGGCAAATTATCATCCCTATTTGATCAACTTGCTACTTTTACATTTTTCAGCACCTCAGGAAGTTTGTTAGAGACAATATTATAAAAATAACTGATCAAAGAATGTAGTCAGACCTCAGAGAGGCTGGTAGGGTCAATGAAATTACTTAAGAAAGTGGTCCGACTATCAAGTAATGAATGATCTTAATTTGACTTTGGGCACGAATCGCATACTTTTTCCATTTTATTATCTTGGCTTTTCCCTTCGTCGGTGGAAATAAACTATTTTCCAAACAGAGTTTTCGGTCGAGTGGGGTAGGAGTGTCCGGGATTTTTTAAAGTTCCTTTTCCTTCACCTCTGCGAGATAACGGGACGCATCAATTCATTTAAATCTAATCACTTTGACACATAAGGCCGTTTTGTAAGTAAGTGCTTCATGTAAGTCTGCCAAGGGAGTCTAGTGTTTCTGCCCTCGCACCACGGGTGTTTCCGTTCAGAGGTGAAGGAAAAGGAACGTAAAATCCCGGACACTCGTACCCCACTCGACCGAAACCTCTGCTTGGAGAATAGAAATAAACAGCTCTGAGAGTTTTCCCCCACTGCGAAGTTTAGGCTTGGTTGACTCTCCGTAGGAAGCATATGGCGGGGCGGGGCCGGGAGACAATGTCATTTCTCAGCGTGTGTTTGCTCCGATGCTTCCCTGTACCGCCGCCGCCGTCTCTAGTGACTTCACAGACGTCGTAAATATAAATGTGCCGTTTGAAGAACCGTCTGTCCCAAGGATGGTTCTGTCTCCCGCTAATGGATAGGCAAGATCATTCGTTAACGACAAAAAAGGACGCAGGTTCTAATACAAAAGAAGGACCATAATTTTGCACTACACTGAGGAGGTTAAATCTATTTATCTGCACCGAATCTTCTAGTGTTTATTTAGCACACGTGAAACATTCAGTACGTAAAGCGTACTATCATTAAAACTTAACCTTTACGCATATTTAAAGGTATGCTTAAAGGTTGGATTTCGTGCAGAGTAGAAGCTATCTGTGGCTAGTCTCCAAGCAGATGTGAGGAGAAAATCTTTTTGTTTTCTACTTTGAGATTTACCGTTGGCCCTAACCTAAATCGTGAACTTATTTTAGTTGACGATTACGCCGTTACGGGTTTGTTTGTTTGTATTGCATACCCGGTAAACCGCATCAAGGCGTAACACACCAGGTTTGTACTAAAGAGTACAAGCTGCATATCCGGACAGATTTATATAATCTACACACACCGGGAAGGACCCCTACTCTTGTCGATAAGTGTGTTGGGTTTTTTAACGTGCTTGAGTTGTGGCTCTCCTCAAACACGGGACCTCCATTTAACGTCTTATCTGAGGGACGTCCCTGACCGAAACTAGGTACTCATTTTCACCTGAGTAAAGTAGGGAAAGTCGTGTAAAGTGCCTTTCCCAAGGGCACAACGTTAACGGGACAAATCAGGGAACCCCGGATTCGAACCCGGTTGCAAATTCCACGGTGTGATGTCAGATCTCAAGTGTTAAAGGAACTAGGCTATGAATTTAGATTCTGGAGCGGTTGATGTCAATACAAGCCTAATTCTGATTCATTGATAATATAGTCAGACTGTTTTAATGGACGCAAAGACAGCATTTTTTTATTATCTTCTCAATCTCTCGTTAAACGACTGCAATTGGCAGCATGGTTAATGAGCTGAAATAGATGAACCATGATTCTACCAGATCGATGTCTCAACGCACGGCTCATTCATTTAATTATGTTAAACTTGTGAGGTTTCACAGACGGGAACTCACTGTTTTGAATTAATACTCACTGTTTTAATAGTAATAGTAACCAAGTCAAAGCCTTTAATTTTCGTTGTAATAATAAGTTTATTGCAAGTTCTTGCCCGAGGGTTAAATGCAAGTAACATATAAAAGGACGGACAAACAATCCTCCAATGATTGTAAAATCCCATTGTCATCCCATACTACTACACCATATTGTATAAGATTGATTGATTAGCCTAATAGAATGTTATTCTATAATGTACCAGTGGATGCCATACTTTGTACCTTGTACAATTGTTGTGCAATAAAATTATTATTATCATTATTGTCATAAAAAAGGACGGACAGACAATGAAGAAGACTAGTGTACTACTCTAGTCTAAACACTAAAAATTGAAAATTCTGATTTATCGGGTTTAACGGCTTTTCTGAAAGACGAAGAATATCTCTTCTGTAATGTGTGGTTTCTCTGGTGTTAAGAGGAGAATAGTTTTCTTTTTGTCTGTAGTTTAAACGTGGAAAAAGTAGGATGAAATTGGTTGCCTCTTTTTAAATAAAACAATGTTTTTATTGGTCAGACATTACGCGCATGCGCAATGGCAGCCTTTCTAGCGCTGAATTGATGCAGGGTTTACACGTTGCACATAATACACAACATATACATATCTCATCCACAGTTGCATTTTTGTGGAACTGTAGCAAGGGTCTTGGCTGCTGCCATTCAGCGCCACCAGGTGACCTCTATATGCCATTCCCCAACCGAAGTCAGGTACCCATTTACACGCGGGTTGAGTGAGGAAAGTCGTGTAAAGTGCCTTTCCCAAGGGCACAAGATCGGTGACATGACAGGATTCGAAGTCGGGACCTCTTGGTTCTTAGCCGAACGCTCTGCCGTCAGACGACCCCACGACAAATCTGCTTTCTCTCGGAATTGCAGAAGTGGCATGTATTCAACAATACCATCTTTCAAGTACCTGACAGAGTGTATATTTTAAACGCGAATTTTTGTTTCTATCTGGGTTTAAGAACATTGCTAAGCGCCGTGATATCTGGCTTTCGAAACTAGCTACATCGCAGAATCTCATACCACTCCGCTAGATAGCCTAGCCAATACTTTCAAGAGCACGCTCACTTCGCCAGGACCTTATCATAAAGGCGACAACCTGATATCATTTTTCGTTCCAGCGATGACTCCTGGAGGAATATACGCAATCAAGGTTTTGGTGCAAAGGCTCAGCCAGGTGCTCTAATAAGGGCACAGCAGAACAAGAAACTTTAACGACGCTCTTGGCAGAAAAATTGAGGTCGTCCTTTAGCGTTCTAAATCATATTTTTCTATGTAATGTTTTCAACTGATGAAAGACTCGTTCTAGGACAGCTGGGGCTGTTGCTGTAGCAGTCGTTATAGAAAGATGAAAGCCGTTTGTGTGTCTGTTTTTGGAGACTATTTTGCTTTAGATATTTCACTCCTACGGCGGCAATATCATATCCAAATCGAAGTCATCTTTGTCGTATCTTTATAATATTCACTCAGTAGTTTATGTTTTAGTTGCTGTAATTTCATTATTACCTTACAAGGCTATATTTTCGTCAGTTTTCGTGTGTGTGTCCTTCCGTCTGTAAACGCTGTAGCTAAAAAGAATACCTAGATGGATTGTTTTGATAACTGATGCATGGGCAGGACTTCTTGAGAAGTGAATGATTAGACTTTTTCTAGCGACTCTCTATGGTACTGCAGCGGAACACCCGTTTTGGTATCTCGTGTTCTGGACATGCTATGCTCATGATTTGTCGTGGCAGATATCACTTGTTTTATTCTATTTCATGGACTCCTGGCAGGAAGGATAATGATGTAACGCTAATGGAGATTTATATAAACCAACCGAGCCAAGGTTTGCTCCGTATAGTTCGAACAATGGCAAAAGAAATTGCCAAAAGTTCCTTTTTGTTACCAATTGAAGTCTTATGCTATTGTTTTATTGTTTATTGTTTCGCATATGTACAAGTATCTTAAAACAAAGCAATACAGGGCAAAAAATATGCAGGGGGGGCAGAAGCCTAGGTGGCTTTTCGTGGGCCTCCCCTCGAAACTTAACAATAGGAATCATATTATAGATTGTACATAACTCAAAACTAGACAAAATGAACGATAGAGAATAAGTTAAACTTATATCATAAATCTTGATAGATGAACAGATACGAGGAAATACAAAATGAAATTTAAGGTATTAAACATAATAAGGTCAATGCTAATCATAATTAAGAAATTATGAAGAAATAGATCAAAAATCAAAAATAAATATCAATCATCAAATACTGATAATCAAATATCAAAGGAAAAGGGAAAAATAAATGTTATATACATTGATGAAGGTTAGACTCTAGATAATAATATCGCAATAAAAAACAGTTACTCAAGCAGCTGGAAGAAATGAAAGTCTTTGACTGTTTCAAAAATTTTATCCAGTTGCTTGAGTAACTGTTTATGGCGTGATGTAGAAATACATTGATGGTTGACGACGTTGGGCCCGATGCAGATATTCAGTTGAGAAATTAACATGCTCAATAATTCCCCTTTATTGCAGTTTTGTTCCATTTGGACAAAACCAGCCGCATAACGCGGACGATAAAGGTCCCTAATGTCCCGTACACTAACCATAAAAAAGAACCCATATCGCTGGTGCCCCCGGCGCAGATGTACCAGCGAAACGCCAGATTGCTCATCGCTGATAACGCTCCTGTTGTTGGGGTCCTTTCATCTGTGGCGGGGCACGCTTCTCCGAGTGGAGGCAATTTGCCGCGGCTTTACGATCCAACTCCCTCAGGGAACAAGCCTCACACAGATTGAAGCCCCAATCTTGTTACGGCTTGCGCCGGGATTGGGGCGATGTCTTCACGTCATGGAGACAGGTCGAGGAGAGGCAATTGAAAGGCCCGCTGTGATGTATGTTGACCAGCCGGGATTTGGGACGTCTCATCGCTAAGACGTGTGGACAGAGTTCGCGTGACCCTCTTTAGTTCTCAGTGCAAATCAGAACCAGGAGCGCGGAGCGACATGTAGGTAGAAATAGAGGCGTGCTAGTACTGTAAAAGTGGGAATCTTCGCGGTTTTCGTGGTGAACTATTATGTATGTATACTATACAAACTTACAGTACTAAATAGAAATACTCTTTGTACACAATCAAGTGTTTTATTGAATGAATGAATGAATGAATGGAATACCTTTATTGCACGTTTATGCTCTGAAATATGGTTACAGTGATAACAAAAATGTGATATCTAACTACATCTAAATACTAATTAATACCGCTATGTACATGTTCAATTTCTTCTCGCCTCTTAAGGCAATTGTAGATGAATGAGCATACAGGGTTTATAAAATATGGCTTGTCTAGTTTCATAAGGAATACAATTATTTATTCAATTGGCGTTTCGATGACTGTCACCTTCCTCGTGGTGATTCTGCCTGATTCATTGTGCACTGCAGCTATAGGTGTCGCTGCTTACAGATGCGGTCCCAAAAGTCCTGTAGTACTCTATACAAATCAATGACGGTTGATCACGCCAGCACTGTTACGACTGCGACTGTTACGTTCGTCTATAGCACCCTGGAACTATGGCATAAGGAAGTCATATAATGTTTATTACGTTGGTGAAAACGGTTTTCTTTGTCTTTTTGTGTGCAAGTTTGTTCCCACTGGCTTGAGTCCAAGGTTGGCCCGTGTGGCATAAAATGGTGTAGTTGGAGGCTAGCAGGATGGGAGACTGGTTTTGCTCGGGTCCAAAGTTCTTGCCGCGGTCTTGGCCCGGGTTCAAATAAAGTCCTACAAGATCGCTGGAAAATGCTTGGACAGAACTAGCTAGGAATTCACAATAAAAATAAATAAGGCCATGTTGAATTGATTACATGGATGACATCCGCGCGCGAATCAACTTTCTTCCGTTTCCAAAAGAAAGAGAAGTTTTCGGTCATACTGTAAATCGTAAATTAAATGCAAAAATACATGCTGTATTTTGAAAAATATTTCGGAAAACGGGTACTAATATCGTAGAATGCCAAAGTCAATTTCAAAGTCAAGGACGTTTCAAAAGAACAAAAAATTAAGAATTTTTATTTTGGTATACCATACTGTGTGTTCAGTTTTTTTTCATCCTTCCTGGCCACGTAGATTTCATAATGAAGGCAACTTTATTTTGTGCCAAACCTTTTTTTTTTTTATTCGCACGCTCGCATCAGTTTTGAGGTCCCCAGATGATCTCATCCATATAACCAAATCAACATGGCCTAGAACAAGAAAATTCACAAAAATGATTTCAAGGAGGTATGAGGTTTTCAATTTCGTGTTGTTTCTTTCAA